>NC_142346.1:1268863-1582954 GCF_054954075.1 Amborella trichopoda | reverse complement strand
TTGGGGAGAAGTGTAATTTTGCTAGCAAAGTGATCGAGATTATAGAAAAGAGGTGGAACACCAAATTCGGACGTCCAATTCATTATGCTGGTAAATATATATTTATATCATTACAATGTTTCAGTTTAAATCATTTTTTTATGAAATTGTAAATGACATTTTTCTACCTATATATTTTTTAGGTTACTACTTCAACCCAAAATTTTTCTATTTGACACCTGAACAACCCCACAAGATTATGGAAGGGGTCAGATACATTATTGCAAGGTTGGAGAAAAGCCATCGAAACCAAGTAGCAGCAATACAAGAGGTATTATTTAATGTTTGGGTAAGAACTTCATTGAGTTGTTATATTTGTGAGGAATAATGTACTAAAACGTAATATATTTGTTTTAGCTTGCTATGTATAGGGATGCTATAGGATCCTTCGGAACTAGACTTGCCAGAAATTCTCGAACTATGATGGATCCAGGTTATCCCCGCGCTAATATTTTGTTTATTCATATATTTAATCTTATGAATTGTTCTTGCCCTTACAATGCTTTTTACATTTTAATCCAGCTGAATAGTGGGAGATATATGGTACTGATGCACCTCACCTAAAGAGGATAGCAATCAAGGTGCTCTCCCAGACATGTTCTGCTACTGGCTGTGAGCGCAACTGGAGTACGTTCCAATGGTTGCACACTACTAGAAGGAATCGACTCGCTTCTGAGAAGCTTCATAAACTAGTCTACGTTCATTATAATTTAAACCTCAGATAGCGACAAATAAGAAGGAAGCTTGAAGACTATGGGCCGATAGACTTAGACACAATATTTGTCACAGACACAGCAGACCGATGGGTAGTCGAAGAGGAGGAGCCAGTGTTGCACAAGAGAGCGTTCCTTGAGGCTATCGGTGATGAAGATATTGAAGAAACTGATGAGCGGCATGAAAGAGGAAGCAGCCAGCCAATGTATCCACAATATGTCGATGATATTGCACCTAATGAGGGAGAGTGGGAAGGGGGTCTAAGAGAAATGAGAGAGATGATGATTCTGAGGCCACCCTATCCCAGCCATATTATTCACATATCGAGTCCCAACAGCAACAGTGTAGGGATGAGCACGACAGTGCAGGTGAGCATGAAGGATGGACAAGCTTCGGGGATTTTGGACTGGGAACACAACAAAACACTAACACTCAGGGATTTGGGAATAGTCAGACGCCCGCTAATATCGATGATTTGTTTTTAGATCGAATCAATGAATTGTCAAACGAATTCAATCAATAGCACCAGCGTGACCAAGAAGAACAACAACGTCGTCTATCATTTTATTTTTAGATCGTATGTTATTAATTTTATGCTTTATTGTAGTCCATGTATATTGATATACTTATTCCATGATAATTCTATGTTTATCCTTTTGTGTGATGTAAATTAAATGTTGAATGGCGGTTCATGCAGGGAAAGAACATATCAATATTCGCATATTCATCCAAAAACATGAAAATTCTTAATGGAGTACCCTCATTTTTTATTGAATTCCTAAAAAACAATATTTATAATGAATTTTAATAAATTTTTCGGATTTTTTTGAAGCTTTATTCTGACCGATTCACCCGATTCCGATCCGGACCGCCGGTTCGCCGATCCGGATCGGTTTTTGAAAAGCCCGATCCGGGTCACCGATCCGGTTTTTAAACCATTGGTTTAACTCAATGGTTTAAAACCGGATCGGTGACTCGGATCGGGCTTTCCAAAAATCGATCCGGATCGACGAATCGGTGATCCGGATCGGCGAATCGGTGATCCGGATCGGAATCGGGTGAATCGGTCAGAATAAAGCTTCAAAAAAATCCGAAAAAATTATTAAAATTCATTATAAATATTGTTTTTTAGGAATTCAATAAAAAATGAGGGTACTCCATTAAGAATTTTCATGTTTTTGAATGAATATGCGAATATTGATATGTTCTTCCCCTGCATGAACCGCCATTCAACATTTAATTTACATCACACAAAAGGATAAACATAGAATTATCATGGAATAAGTATATCAACATACATGGACTACAATAAAGCATAAAATTAGTAACATACGATCTAAAAATAAAATGATAGACGACGTTGTTGTTCTTCTTGGTCACGCTGGTGCCATTGATTGAATTCGTTTGACAATTCATTGATTCGATCTAAAAACGAATCATTGATATTAGCGGGCGTCTGACTATTCCCAAATCCCTGAGTGTTAGTGTTTTGTTGTGTTCCCAATCCAAAATCCCCGAAGCTTGTCCATCCTTCATGCTCACCTGCACTGTCGTGCTCATCCCTACACTGTTGCTGTTGGGACTCGATATGTGAATAATATGGCTGGGATAGGGTGGCCTCAGAATCATCATCTCTCTCATTTTCTCTTAGACCCCCTTCCCACTCTCCCTCATTAGGTGCAATATCACCGACATATTGTGGATACATTGGCTGGCTACTTCCTCTTTCATGCCGCTCATCACTTTCTTCAATATCTTCATCACCGAAAGCCTCAAGGAACGCTCTCTTGTGCAACACTGACTCCTCCTCTTCTACTACCCATCGGTTTGATGTGTCTGTGACAAATATTGTGTCTAAGTCTATCGGCTCATAGTCTTCAAGCTTCTTTCTTATTTGTCGCTCTCTGAGGTTTAAATTATAATGAACGTAGACTAGTTTATGAAGCTTCTCAGAAGCGAGTCGATTCCTCCTAGTAGTGTGTAACCATTGGAACGTACTCCAGTTGCGCTCACAGCCAGTAGCAGAACATGTCTGGGAGAGCACCTCGATTGCTATCCTCTTTAGGTGAGGTGCATCAGTACTATATATCTCCCACCATTCAACTGGATTAAAATGTAAAAAGCATTGTAAGGGCAAGAACAATTCATAAGATTAAATATATGAATAAACAAAATATTAGCGAGGGGATAACCTGGATCCATCATAGTTCGAGAATTTCTGGCAAGTCTAGTTCCGAATGATCCTATAGCATCCCTATACATAGCAAGCTAAAACAAATATATTACGTTTTAGTGCATTATTCCTCACAAATATAACAACTCAATGAAGTTCTTACCCAAACATTAAATAATACCTCTTGTATTGCTGCTACTTGGTTTCGATGGCTTCTCTCCAACCTTGCAATAATGTATCTGACCCCTTCCATAATCTTGTGGGGTTGTTCAGGTGTCAAATAGAAAAATTTTGGGTTGAAGTAGTAACCTAAAAAATATATAGGTAGAAAAATGTCATTTACAATTTCATAAAAAAATGATTTAAACTGAAACATTGTAATGATATAAATATATATTTACCAGCATAATGAATTGGACGTCCGAATTTGGTGTTCCACCTCTTTTCTATAATCTCGATCACTTTGCTAGCAAAATTACACTTCTCCCCAATAGCTGATTTCGCCCTCTCAATACCTTCATAAAGGATACCCATGGTAGCTTTCTTATCAGCATCCACCATTCTTAACACCGTGACCAAAGGGGCAGTGGCCTCTACAACACTGGAACAACGAGACCAGAACAGCCTATTTGAGATTATGTTATCCACTTTTATACCGGTACTGGACTTCGAGAGGCGGTCATTTGACCACTCTTCACAAGTAAACAATTTCTTTAATGCACCTTCAGATTGTCGAATGGAGTCCACAGCTAAGTAATCGGTCGCAAAGCGGGTTATGGTAGGCCTGATTATCTCTTTTTTCTTAGAGTGTTCTCTAAACAGAAATAATATTTTAGAGTGGTTGTATATAAATCTCGACACCAACCTTGCTTCATCAAGAGTCTCCTTCACAATTTTGATCTCACCGATTTCCTCTAACATAAGATCGATGCTGTGTGCAGCACACGGGGTCCATACTAGATGCTTCCTCTTATCCATCAACTTGCTGCCCGCAGAAACACATGCACGAGCATTGTCCGTAATAAACTGGACTACATGCTTATCTCCCACCTCCTCCACTATCTGATCATATAGTCGTACGTAGAAGTTTGCATCCTTCTTCGTCCCTGATACGTCTTTGCTAGACAAAAAAGCTGTACCTTTTGGGGAATAGGCCAAGAAGTTTAAAAACTCCTTTTTGCTAACTTTATTCAACCAACCATCGCTAATGAGAGTAATTCCTGTCCTTGGCCAACTCTGTTTATATTCTTCAATCCACTTTTTAACTTCCTCTACCTCTTCATCTAATATTGGCCCACTGAGCTCATATGCCGTCGGGGGTTTTACCCCGGGCCCGGCTCTCTGGATTGCACTAACCATAGGTGGAAAATATGGGCTATTGGCTGCATCAAAGGGAATCCCTTTATCGTAGAACCATTTACCAACATATCTCCCTAACATGTTTCTTGTACCTTTAACCATGCCTTTTAGGGTCATCTGTTTTGACTTAGGCTTTGAGAGAAATGGGTCTTTACGACCATGACCTGCAATACTGACACTCCTAGGTAACTTAGAAACAATTTCTTCAACAACTGATTCTCCTTGATACATATTGCCACCAACCCCTCCATACATATTTGAGCTGGGCCCGCCATACATGCTCGAGCTGGACCCGCCATGCATATCTGAACTAGGCCCACCATGCATATCGGAGCTAGGCCCACCATGCATGTCTGAGCTAGACCCACCAGGCATTCTAAACCCACATTCCCTCTGATATTGTTCATGTAAACTCAATCTTGTGGCCATGTCCAGCTCATTATTATATTGCTCTTCTAGGTCATAATTATATTGCTCTTCTGTATCATTCCTACTTGATGGTGTATATAAACTAGCTATCTCCTCATTCATCTTATGTTTGGCAATTTTTTTACCTTTGCTAGCATTAAGAATTGCCACCATCTATTTTTTTACATTACTAGGGACACTAGTGCATGCAGAAACTTCTCCCTTAACCCCTGCCAAGTGTTGCTTGAACCTATGTACCCCACAACTTATCACTCTTTGACAGTAATTACAAATAATTTTGTCTTTCTTGTTGGGATCAAGTCTGACCCCATGTTGCCATGCAGGGTCTTCTGTAGATCTTGACATGATTCAACTGTTTTAAGATGTAAAAAGTTTAAATTAACCTGACAATTCAAAAAGAAAAATAATCACCATATGTAGTGATAATATGTTGCGGTAGTTCATGTAGTCATATTCATTGTTATTTGTTATTGCAAAATACCTTTTTTGACAATAATATTTTCGTACATATCAATTACAAACATTTAGAATAATACAAAATGCAAGCTCCAAACATGGCTACAACTCAATTATCAAGAACATACATTTTTTGCATTAAAAAATTAATAATAAAAACAATTCTTCAAAGAGCCGGCTAACATCAGTCATTCCAACTAAAAAATCCATGAACAACAGATAAAAAAAATGCAGTTCTGTATTGAAAATATAATAACATGCATTTTTTTGCATAAATAATCCATCAACATACAATTTTTTCAACAAAAACTTTAACAATAAAAATTTAAAATATGGTTTAATACCTCATGATAATTAAAACCTTGTCACGATTTTCACATCTTTTCCGAAAATCATCATTTTTCAAAAAATTCGATCATGGAAAAAAAAAAAAAAAATTACAGCAAACTCAAACAATAAAAATTAAAAATTGGGTTTAAATGTTTAATACATCATGATAATCAAAACTTTATCACGATTTTCACATCTTTTCGAAAAATCATCATTTTTCAAAAAATTCGATCATGGATAAAAAGAAATAAAAAAAAAAAAAGTACAGCAAATTTTCAAAAAATTCGATCATGGATTAAAAAAAAAAATTAACAAATTTTCAAAAAGTTCGATCATGGATTAAAAAAAAAAATCATAAATTTTCTAAAAAATCGATCATGGATTACAAAAAATTCGATCATGGATTTCAAAAAATTTGATCATGGATTACAAAAAATTCGATCATGGATTATAAAAAATTCGATCATGGATTACATAAAATTCGATCATGGATTACATAAAATTCGATCATGGATTACAAAAAAAAAAAAAAAACATAAAAAAACAAGAAATTCGATCGTGGATTACAAGAACAGAAAAAAACAATTCGATCATGGATTACAAAAAATTCAATCATGGGTTACAAAAAAAAAAAAAAAAAAAAAAATTCGATCATGGATTACAAGTAAAAAAAACAAACATTTCGATCATGGATTACAAAAAAGTCGATCATGGATTACAGAAAATTCTATCATGGATTACAAAAAATTCGATCATGGATTACATAAAATTCGATCATGGATTACAAAAAAAACAAAAAATTCGATCGTGGATTACAAAAAAAGAAAAAAACATTTACATCATGGATAACAAAAAATTCAATCATAGATTACAAAAAACTCTATCATGGGTTACATAAAAAACAAAAAACAAAAAATTCGATCATGGATTAAAAAAAAAAACAAACATTTCGATCATGGATTACAAAACATTCGATCATGGATTACAAAAAATTCTATCATGGGTTACAAAAATAAAAAATAAAAAATAAAATTCGATCATGGATTACAAGAAAAAAAAAACAAACATTTCGATCATGGATTACAAAAAATTCGATCATGGATTACGAAAAATTCTATCATGGGCTACAAAACAAAAAAAAAAAAAAAAAAAAAAAAAATTGTTCTTCACAGAGTCGTTTTACATAAGCGATTTTAACTCAAAAATTCACCTCTAAGTGAATAAATTACAACCAATTGAGTATATTTTCTGATAAACAACAATATAAGGAATCAAAAACCTAAATTTTTAACACATTATTTCTAATATATCATGAAAACAAAATCAAAAGGCGGAAAAAAAAAAAAAAAAACAGCGGAATTTGGTTCCGCAGACATCTCACTGTTCATATCAAATTTCTTGCTGTAATTGACCAGATTACGTAAAATTGAAAATTTTAAATCATACTAGACACAATAAAGATTAAAAACCCTAATTATTGAACTCATTTTGTTCAAAATATGCCGTGAAATAAATCAAATGGCGGAAAAAAAAAAAAACCCAAAGTTCTTACTTGTTTTTGTGAACCGAAGCCTTCAATCTCCAAAAAACTCTGTTTTTCTCAACGATTATCACAAATTAGTAACAAAAGGTTTTGATTCACAGCTTTAAGATCAAAATGGCTACAAATTTTGAAAGATTCATGCCCTATTTGGCATGAAATTTCAGAAAAGGTGGAAACCCTAAACCCCGAATTTTTCGTGATCCAAAAACAACCAATTTTTCCACCATTTAATCCTTGAAAAAGCTGAATAAAGCTGTTTACAGCCTGCAAATCAGATCACATGCCAAAAAAAACAAAAAAAATGATCAAAAAATGACAAATTTGAAAGAATCCCGTGAAGAACACTGTGCAACCCGTGTTCTTCACGGACTCGCCGATTCCGCACAGTGAATCGGCGAGTCACTGTGCGGAATCGTCCGGTTCTCTCTAGAACCGGACGATTCCCGATTTTTAAACCGATCCGGTCCATTTTCGTGAATTCCGAGGAGAACCGGGAGAGTCCGGTTCGATTCGGCGATTTTTAAAACGCTGGTTTAACTATATTTAAATATAGGGATTGTACAGAATGAGACCATTTACCTTTGGTACAAAGAGATAACAATTACTTATAACCATTTGATGTGAAATTTGATAGTTTGGGTATGCTACAAAATTCAAAAAAATTTCTTTTGAACTTTGAGTTTGATCAATAGAATAAATACAACTACCCAATTTCGCATCCAACGGTCAAGATTAATTGTAACCACCTTGTATAAAAAACAAATTGTCTCATTAGATACTTTTCCTTTAAATAAATTTTATATATTGGGACCTGAAAAATATTACTGACCCTGGATCCAGACCAGGACCCGAATAGTATTCAAGTCTAAGATGTGGACCCAAACCTGCTGGGCTCAATTTTTGGACCCATACCTTAACCCGGATCGGGTCTACCCCTCGGATCCCGAGTAGGGTCCGAGTCCATTTCCACCCTACTTATATGTGGGAATAGGAACTACTAATATTAAGATCCCACCAAGATCGTGTACTTGATCGACTAGAAATGAAATAGGCAAGTACACTATAGTAGCAAAAAAAATTACGTGGTTCACTCCTAAAGAGATACATCCACAGTCATGGAAATCTGAAATCCATTGTATAATTGATACATAACATATTAAGGGATAGAGAATTACCTCTTTAACACTTGCCAAAACCTATTCGAGCAACTTTTTTATATTAGCCCTCCTGACCGATTTACCCACCGTTCTCCTATCTCTATTATACAGCTAAACTACTATCTAAAAAAGAACATGAAAAAAACTAAGATTTTTTTTTACTAAAAAAGAATACCACCCAAAATATTTATAGAAACTGTTTCTCTACAATAAACTAACTTTTCACTTTATAAGAAGTAACATCGCAATATTTCTCTCTATAGAAAGCTCACTTATCTTTATCTTAAAGCAACCTCTCTATATAGGAGGCTTATGTCTCTCTATCTAGAGGAAGTCATCTCTCTCATATAATGACCTCAAATGGTACAATACATATTCTTTTCGTTTCATTCCATAAATACAAAGAAAGGAATTCCATCAAGTTAGAAAACTTTCAACAAGTACTACATGTATCTGTGAGCCTAGGAGATATAATCAAGACTCTTAAGTTAGTTGGATTTTTATTTTCTTTACCCAATCTTAACCCTATTTGTGGTTGGAATTTTATGAGATTATCATTTTGCTCATCTAACAATATAGTATTAGATTTTTTTGATGCTTTGTGAATAAATTTTCCTAAATGTCCCTTTTACCATAAGAATGTAAAAAGTATCCCTAATGTTTTATGGTAAAATATAAAACGAGACCATTTACCATTGGTATAAGGTGGTCACAATTAATCTTGACCATTAGATGTGAAATTAGGTGATTGCATTTATTCCATTGTCTAAGCATAAGCTTCAAAAGTAATTTTTTCGAACTTTACGACCCACCAAAGTTATCAAATTTCACAACAACTGGTTGTAAATAATTGTGACCACCTTGTATCAAAGGTAAATGGTTTGTGTACAATCCCATGTTTTATATATTTAGCTCCCATCCCAATTTTTGGGAGTGTGTATTGTATTTAAGTCTTATTTTTTATACATTGGATTTAGCTCAAATTTTGATTGTCTACACTTTCACCTTATGAACCTTCGAAAAAATATTAAAACTATAATTGAATAACTGTGAAATAACTAAAATATTGCTACAAGTTTCAAAGTTAGTTTAGTTTAGTTTATTGATCATTTTATTTTAGCTCAAATCACTTTTTTGTATTTTTTGTATGTGCATGATGATGAAAAGTATGGACACTTAAAAATTGAGAAAATTCCAAAAAATAGTGCAAATCGAGCATATTTATAAACACTTGAAAATCTTAAAAATAGATGATTCAGGTAACTTATTACAAGATGTAATATTTTGAAGATTTGAAATTATTTTTTATTTATATTCATATATCTTGAGGTCAAGATGACCGATTAGAATATTTTCCAATGATGCACCATAATGCTCCTCTAGAAAGCGGGGTTATAATCATAAATAAAATATGAATTTTACTTACCGAGGAAGTATGTTTGCTCCTCTCTTAATTTTGACCTTATGGCCGTGGGAGTAGACATGTTTGGTCTCTTAAAGTGAGAGATAGAGCATTGAGAGAGAGAGAGTAAGAATTAGGGAAACTTAAGAGACATGCCCTTGAAAGCATATCTACTTTGAACATTTTACCTAGGTGGAATGAGGCTTCATTTTAAACAAACTAGGTGGAGTGGCAAAAAACTTGGGTTATGAGGGGGTCTTTCAGTCCAAAAAATTAGACTTTCTTACTTGGGAGTGTAAAAATATATAGTGTTCGCTATAGTGATGTGATTTAAAAAATAGAGGCGGTTGGCACGCGGGTGAAGCCTGCACATGTAGAAATATGGGATTTTTAATTAATTTATTTTTTAGATAGATTTTTGGACTTAATTTTCAAAGATATGTGATCTTTAACATGAAAAATATGCATATGAAAAAATAAATAAAATTTAAAAATAAAAATAATAATTTTATTAAAAAAACATTTAAACCGTTAATTTGAATTGTTTTTAGATGGACCACATATTTGCATCCATCTTTATACTTGCATCCATCTTTATACTTTATACATTTGGACCGCGTATGTAGAAATACGGTCCAGCTCACATAAAACAACTTTCCTTAAAAAATTGCTTGAAATGAGCATACCTACAATTACAATTTTCCCTAAACTAAGAGATTAGTGGGAGTATTGAGAGAGAGAGTGAGTAAAACCAGTGGAAGTTTGTGAGAGATTAAAAGCAAGTAAGAGAGAGAGAGAGTCCAACTGCTAGGGTCCAAAATAATAAAAAATACAAAAGAAAAAAGGGCTCCATAGTGCGACATTGTTGGATGGTAGATCCTCACGAGGGACCATGGCCACACCATGTTTAAATAACATATATTTTTCCCATTTTGATGGACGGCTTTCTCTACACTATTTCTTTAGTGCGGTGCTTCTTATAAAAAAAATAAAAAAATTAATTAAAAAAAAGTGTTCTTTAAAATGCCTGAATGGATCCCTTTCAGAAGTTGACAATCTGGACACTCTTCACGCCTTATTTAAACTTATGGCACAATGCATTGTATATAGACTCATGGAGATACTTGATTTGGATATATTATTGTGCGTTTTTTTTTTTTTTTTTTTGTGGGAATGTTATATGTTATTGTGCTTATGCAGTCAACTATCCTCAAATGCATGATTCAACTCATTTAAAAATACTTACCCAAAAAATAATAATTTAAAAATACTTTAATAGAAAAGTACTTGGTGGGTTGGCTACATATATACCCTAGTTTTTGAAGGATTAAGGGCTTTATTATACTCATCCATATAGTTACTATAAATCGATTTCAGCTTGAGATATGTTAACTTGGAGTCACAGAAACAATGCGGATTTGATTTGATGATCTTGAAGAATTTCAATGAATGGTTAAGAAAAAAACTACAAATAAATTGTTTTTAAGATTTATGCTTTATTTTAAAAAAAAAATAAGTAAGACAAATTTTTGGATCCAAAATCCACCTCCATGATGGATTGGCATAGAATGACCTTACCTCAAAGGGACTACCAAATAATTAAAAGTGCAAAGTTACGCTCTTGGGGGAGCATTTTGTACACTTACCCCCTCAGGTAAAAGTCTTAAGAAGAACTTAAAAAAAACAAAATCCAAAATTTTAGAAACCACCTAAAAACACTAGATGTTTTTATTCAAAATAAATCAAACATATTTTAAATCATTTTACATAGATCTGATTAGTAAAAAAAAAAAGATTTTTTTTGGGTAAATAAGTGGGGAAGATGGCCCCTACCCATTTTTCATTATTCAAGCCTATGGAGGATGTGATTTGGAAATCCTTTTTATGGAGTTTGCCACATGGGTTTGAGATGGTTACGTCCTCAAATTTTGTGGAGCTAATAATACTCCTAGGTTAAAATTAATACGAGGGAGTAAATTGACAATATGTTCCCTTGAGAGCATAAAATCTTTTGGCTAATTCCTATATAGAAGTTTTGGTGGTCGTGATCTTAGACTAATAATAGTCCTTACTTGCATCATTCCCATTATTCATAGTACGACAACTATACAAATATAAAAAGAGTAATGATCCATACTCTCCCACACCCATGTACGTAGAATCCCAAAAGATCACCATTAAATTTGATATAGATTTCTAGAAAAGTTATTACATGGGTATAAAACTTGATTTTTTTTAAAAATATGTGACGAATTTAATGGTGATCATTTGGGATCCTACATACATGGATGCGGGAGGGTCTCATAGAATCATTACTCATATAAAAAACATACTCAAAAGGAAACCTTTTTTCGTGCCTCCATAGATATATCCATATCAAAGTTATCAAATCTTAATCAACTAACAACTAGTTTGCACTGATTATCTTTGTGAGAATATTATTAATACATGACATTATTGTCAACTCACTTTTAAATTATTCGATCAAATTCAACAAATGTGTCTGTAGGTCACCCAATTGAAGTATACGCCAATGACCAAAATAACAATCTTTTGGATTCCCATCTTTAGTTGATTGTGCCGCTATCAAGAATAGGAATAAAATTAAGAACACATTCTATTACATCTTTCCTTTTCCATGTTTTGGAATAATATAAAATTATTCAAATTCTCTCCACCAAGGGATGCATAATTGCCTCTCTTATTCCGCGCAAAATTATATCTTTTATAAAATTAGTATTATTCAAGGTTTAAAAAATTAGTGATCTGGATTGGAATCGATCTATGTGGATTGGGAATCAACTAAGATGATTTGGTCTTAGTAAATATCGGAAATTTCCTGATTCCCCCATTAGCTGGCTGGTTTGCTGATTTGGTCTCACTAAACATCAAGAATTGGCCGATTCCCCCATTTTCTAGCTAGATTTGGCTAGTTCTATCAAAGAACCGGTCCTACTTTAATTTTAGTGTTTTTTAAAAAATTATTCCTAATATTTAATTTTTTTTTATTTACCAGGTGTGGCAACGGTCGGATTTGGGTCTAGGTCCAGCCAAACCTAGACCCGGACCTGAACCTAAAAATATAGTGTGGGACCCCGACTAGACCCAAAAATTTAAAAATATATATCTATTTAATTATATTTAAATATATTTCATATGTTGGGACCCATAAAACATTATCAGACTTGGACAAAACCTGAATCCGGACCCAAATAGTGTTTGGGTCCAAGATTTGTTCCAAAAACCGACCTGTCGGGTTTAATTTTTTGACCCATACTTATATCCGAATGGGGCCACCCCTAACCAATTCCCTAGACCAGATCGTCGATCCGGACCGATTTTGGGGCGATCCAGGTCATTGAACCGTCTCTTTAAAACTTCCTATTCCCTTTTCTTGAAACGGTTAAGACAATGATGGATGAACTTATTCAAGCTATTTTTATTCTTCTCTCTGCGCGTGCATTTGTTGGTCACTATGGCATGACACCAGGGGGCTCTCTTCTTTGCGAAGTCCCTCTCATAAAAGGGTGTGGCTTGTATAGAGCCCAGGCTATAAACAATCAAGTTAGAGCCTACTTTCAAATAGTGTCAATATGGTAAATATTTGAGAAAGCTTTAAAATATATTTTTATATTTATTTATAAATTTTAAAGTTTTAAAAATAATGTAGATTGATTATTCTATGAAAAATTGAAAAATATTAAAAATTGATGGTCCAAAAATATGTTACAAAATACACTTTTTACAAAATTTGAAATCCATTTTTTTTCTCATGTTCTTGATGTTGAGATGATCATTTTGAGGATATTTAAGCATCAAAACAACCATTTCTAATGACATTTTTTAGGCAGGCTCTAATTTGATTGCTTAGAGTCTGGGCTCTATATAAATTTTTTCCCTCATAAAATAGATACAATTTGTAGGGGTAGTTTCGTCATTTCTATGTGACGCACGAGTTGAGACAATATGTTACTTCCAATCGAGGGCATTTTGGTCACTTCTTAATTTATGTCATTCATTAAATTGCTAGGATATATTCTGTAAAAATCTCATAAAAAAGGGATAAATAAGGAAATTTTTTGAAAGGGATAAAAAAAAGGTGGAAAGTGTAACGGGGAGCACGTGAGGTGCCATCTCAAACCCACCTAAACCCCAGCTTCCGGTATTTCAACTACCTAGAGTGGTTTCCATTTTTCCTTTCTATACACGTGTTGAGTATATATAATATATATTACAACATTGGAATTTTATTTTTTTTTGAGAAAAGGGCTGATTTCGAGGCGGTGGCATACCACATATTTGTTGCGGGGCTTATTTTTCCCACGGAATTATCAAAAAAATAAAAAATAATAAAAAAACATTGAAACTTTTAGATGAATTTTTATATTTCTTTATGTACTATATTTCTAAAATAACACTTCTAGAGCCCATGTATTTCACTAGATGGCCACCCATGAAGCATGAGTTTGGGTCTTGACGGCTCGACACTGGTCTGGTTCAGACCCACTAGGGTTGAACTGACATTATCTTTCACAACCCAATGACTCCTCCCCTCCAAAAAAAAAAATGCACACGCATGCAAAAACTATTAGGACACGGTTTCTGAGTCCATGTAGAAATGAGTCAACTCTTAAAAATCTATTTTTGACATGGGTTTTCAGACCTAATTTTTATGGACATGTAATCTCTAACATGGAGATGAAAAAAAAATAAATGAAAGCAATAATTTTATGAAAAAAACATTTGGACCATTAGTTTCAATTGTTTTTAGATGGACCACCTATTTGCATCCCTTTTTAATATGGATGCTTCATACCTGGGGACTTCATAGTGTAGAAATGTTGTCCCGCCCGCATGAATCAATTTTCCAAAACTAAACATACTATATTTTAAAATAATTCTTCACTAGCTCAGTTGATCTAGATCGTACAATGGGTTTAAGGTCTAAGCCCTATTATGAGTTTCAAAACACCAGCCTAACCCAACCCCGGGGCATACCTATATGATATTTAGACCTCTTTCAAGTCTTTTGGTTAATTGTGGAGTAACGTATCATATCTTAATCAAATTTCAAACAACTTATCTAATGAAAAATGAATAGGAGCTGAAAATCAAGAAGTGAAATTTTAAATAAGGTATTAAACCTTGTACTATAAAAAAAAGGCGCATCTGGTAAACCCACCGGAGAAATTTTGATTTTGGGAAACCATAAGTATGGATATAAATACAAAGATAGGAAGTTTTTAAACTAGTGCATGTTTGATACATTATTTGGGTTATCTATTTTTAAAATTTTCAGGTGTTTATCAATATGCAATATTTATACCATTTTTTAAGTTTTAAATTTTATACTTAAATTCAAGTGAGATTTTTAATTCATTATAGAGATTTCTTATCATGAAAGCAAATCTTTTAATAAAGATGGAAGTCATGCTTTATTTAATTAGTCTATCGAGAGGCTAACATGGTAGCATATATATTTACCGAAAAGACAACATTTTTCTCTGATGTCATAGTTTCGTGATCTAGACCGTCAGAATTGCTTTCTTTACCTAAACTTCATGATTTAGCACATCTACCTTATTATAGGGTTGTAAATATATGAAAATATGTAGGGGCATTCTCCCCCACTCATTTAATACCCAAAAAACAAAGATTGACGCCTTATATATGTAAATCACACTATTTATTAAATGAGATTGTATATGATGAGACCATTTACTTTGATACAAGAAAGTTAAAAATTAGTTACAACCATTTGATGTAAAATCTGATAGCTGGAATATGTCACAAAGTTTGAGAAAATTTCTTTTGAAGTCTGAGCTTGGTCAACGGAATAAATGTAGCCATCCAATTTTGCATCTAATGGTCAAAATTAATTGTCACCATCTAGTACCAAAGATAAATAGTCTCATTGTATACTTTTTTATTATTAAATATCGGGTGTGGTTTGTATATAGTCAATGCTCTAAACTATTAAAGTAAAGTGCACCTTCAAATAGTATCAAGAAATAATGTTTCAATACGAGAAATCTTTGTGATAGCCTTAAAAAATATTTTGATCTTTATTTATAAAATTTAAAGCTTCAAAAATAGTGTACATCGAGGAGATCTTTGAAAACTTAAAAATCTTGAAAATTAACAATCCAAAAATGTGTTACAAGATTTACTATTTCAAAAACTTGAAATCCATTTTTTTTCTCATGTCCATGTATTTTGATGTCTAGATAATTAATTTGAAGATATTTGGGCTTCAAAATAACCTCTTCTAGTGGTAAGCTCTAATTTGATTGTTTAGAGATCAAATCTATACAAAGGTTTTCCTTAAATATCAATCAAGTTAAATGGTAAACCGTTGCGGGAAAGGTTTCTATACTTCCCCTATATGCTTCCCCTACTATCCAGCCGTCCCATTTTGATCAAGAGAGTCACTCACCATTTGATCTTAGATCCAACGTCTCAAAATATTTTATTTTTATTTTTATTTATAAAAATTATATGAATATGAATTTTGGTACGTGTCATCTTCTCATTGGGGCATACCTATAAAAAATATTTTTTTGATAAAATATGAAGATCAAAATACCTCTTGAAACATTCAATGGTATTTTGATCATTTTATTTTATTGAAAATATTTTTTTTATATTTTTCGCTAGTGCGAGTTTAATAGAGGATTGGACGTCCAAAATTTGATGTCAAAATAATTTATATAAAAAATTAAAAATAAAATAATAGAGAGACGTCAGAATGGACGGTTGGATAAAGAGAAATATATAAGTTATATACTAGGCGAAACATTGAAAGCATGTCCAACAGTAGCATCTTATTTGCCGTTGTGTACCATATATTGTACACAACTCGTGTATACCACAGGTTTTTGTAGCTACTTTTTATTCGGTTTTAGTCCACGCACGCGGTTTTAATTCCGGCAGGTGGTTAGTTAGGCGGTTTTAATCGCACGAAAAGCGGTTTTGCCCCTTAGCTAAGATGTAGGGTTAATTGCTCACCAAGAAAAGTCGAATAAGCAGACAGTCCATCATTTTTAAGAGTTTTATAGTAAGGATCCAGTTTTTATGCGGCCAAACCCGCAATGTAGAAAAGCGGGCCCCTTAATAAATCTATATTTGAGATGGATTTTAAGACTTAATTTTAAAGACATATAATCTCTTACATGGAGATCATGAATATAAAAAAAAAATATTAAAAACTAAAGATTATTTATTCTAGTGAAAAAACATTTGGACCATTCGTTTCCATTCTTTTTAGATGGAACACCTACTTGTATCATCTTTGAGATGGATGCTTTATACTTTTTGAACCACATATATATAGAAATGCGGTCCAGCCCGCATGAAACAATTTTTCTTATGCAAATCCAAATCCCAAATGATTTTATTTTATATAGAATGGGGGTTTCATAAAAGTTTGAGGTTTCTATAAAGCCTAGGCTTTATGAAAACAAAATAAAACGTAATATCAAGTTCTCGTCAAAAAAGTACTAGCAGCGACATTAATATGTATGATGGCTTTAAAATTAATTTCTAATATCGACAATAAATTTGAAACTAATAAAATATACATATTTTGTAGGATATGTATTTTAGCAAAATGGACGGTTTAAATAATTTATTACAATATGCATTATTTTTAGAATTTGAAATTCTATTTTTTTTTTCATAGCCATAATGTTCAAGATGAGATGATCGATTTAAGGGTTTTTCAATACTTGACTAGCAATTTTCAATGAGTTATGAAAGGGGGATTTACTTATTTTGATAGGGTTGCAGGCATATCAAACAATCTTCTTTTATAAAAAGCACAAGAATGTGAAGAAAGGAAATGCATTATATTCATATGGAAAACTAGTGCTTGTCTCTTTTTACGTTTTAGAAAATGAATTTAACTTATCTATGTAGTGTTTTTGAAAAATTTAGAAAATTTTATTTTTGTTGATTAACTTGTCTATGTAGTGCATTAGAAAAATTTAGAAAAAAATTCTTTTTGTTGATTAACTTATCTATGTAGTGCATTAGAAAAATTTAGAAAAAATGTCTTTTAGTCAAAATCAACAAATAGCTATGCGTATTTTATATTTGAAACTCAAGACTATTTTTGAGACTGTATATTATATTCAGATTTAATTTCTTTTTGATTGATCAGATTAATATGGATGGGATTAAGCTAATATTTGAAGACCTCATTCTTATCACTATCTCACATTTGTTAAAGGGAAAATTGTTTCATGCGAGCTAGACCACATTTCTACAATATGTGGTCCCAAAGTATAAAGCATCCATCTTAAAGATAGATGCAAATATGCGGTCATTTTTAAACAATTAAAATTAACTATCCAAATGTTTTCTTCATAAAATCATTATTTTATTTCTTAATGATTTTTTTTAGTCATGATGTCCGATTACATCTCCTTTAAAGTTAGGTTTGAAAATCCATCTTCAAAATAGATTTTTGAGAGTTATCGCATTTTTACCTGGACTCATAGCAACCATGTCCTGTTAAAGATATAAAAAATATTTTAAAAATTAACCAAAATGACCTAAAAATTTTAAAATTTATGAAGGTATTTTGATAATTTTTATTTAACTTAGTTATAATTTTTAATGTTTTTACAAGTGCTCTAAACTCAATGAGAGATAAACTAGAGGACATTTATTCTTTTTGTAACTATCCGGACTCAAGATCATTTGTTTTTATATATATTTTGACAATGAATAAACAAATATGGACAAAATATCAAATAATTAATATATTTTGATAATGTTTTTGGAAACAATGGGAAAATGTCAGTACATTTTGGTAAATTTCTCAATAAAAAAAATGAGTCAATTTTCTTAATGAAAAAAATCATCTTGGTAATTTTTTTTTTGGGAATTGTATACAATGAGATTATTTATTTTTATATAAAGATGTGAAAAGTACTACAACCATCTGACGTGAAATCTGATAGCTTAGGTCTGTTACAAAATTCAAATTTTTTTTTTTGAAATTTGAGTTTGATTAGTAGAATGAATACGGCCATCCAATTTCCATCTAATGGTCATTATTAATTTTGACAACCTTATACCAAAGACAAATAAACGTATATGTTTTTTTTATTTTAATAGGAAAAAGGACGAGAGGATGCTTTTGTAAATAATTGAGTTCAGGTGTTCTTTAATTAACTGTGATAAAACCGGGTGATTATCAGTGGCTTGACCCTAAGGAAAACCGCCCATGGTCGTCGGAATTCGTAAAGCCGGTGCGCCACGTCAGCACCTGGGTGCCGTCATAATCGATGCTTCATGACTTTCCTCATCCCCCTCCCTTTACTGTCCTCCCTTTATAAATTCATAACTCTCTCTCTCTCTTTTCTCTCTGTAATTCCTTTCTTCTTGTTAAAAACCCCAAACAAATCTCGTCGACCCTCTGTTTCTATCTCTGCTCTCTAAAAATGTCGGCTTTTTGTGGGAAATATACCGGTAATCTTCCATTAATCAATGTTTCTCTCTCTACTCTCTACACCATTTTCATGAGTAGATTACAAGATTTGGGCTTTTCTATTTCTTGTTTTATGGTTGTAGTTCTGTAAGTTTTAGTAATCTGTGATGGTTTGATATTTATTTCTTGTTTTTTGGGGTTTATTTTCGTATAAGTTGGAATGATATATGATATTTTTTATGAACCTGAATGATGATATATGATATTTGTTTAGATCTCATTATAATGCCATGTATGTAAGGTTTTGTGGGGTTGATTTGGGTTTTTTGACTTTCAGATCTAGGGTTTGTTGGGTTGTAGATCTGAATCTTATGTTGTTTAAATTTGGGGCCTTTTCTTTTTCAGTGAGAGAGGACATGTTGGAATCAATGGTTTTCTAATCTAGTGAGAGATAGAGAGAATATAGGATTTGGGTTTTTCTGTTTCTTGTTTTTATGGTCTCGCTCTCTCAACCATGTTAATTTATTCCTTTATCTATTTCTCTCTCTCTCTCTCTCTCTCTCTCTCTCTCTCTCTATATATATATATATATATATATATATGTGCTCTGTTTCATTGTGGTCACAATGGAGCTGATTCATAGAAGGGATCTATAATTTCTCCCCCTTGGTGATTTGATGCTATAAGATATGTCTTCACCATGTGTTCTTCTCTCTATGTTACATGGGTGCATAGGGTCTAAGAGAAACCCTATGTGATGGGTTCTTTTTATCTGTCGCATATAGCCTATGTGATGGGGTTCTGTTTTCTGTTATGTATGTGCATATTATGATCCAATCCATAATATATGCGTCCATGGATTTTCATTATATGATTATATTCATTACATGGTGTTCCAAGTGGATGCATTAACCATACTTGGTGCCTAGGCGGCCTGTCAGCTCGGTTCCTAGTTGTCTCAATCATTGTGCTTCTGCCAAAACAACGCCTGTGGCCTTCTGATACACTGAACTAGCGATGAAATGAGTTTTTTGATTGGATCTCTTTTTTGGTTGCATAATGATATGTTCTTTCTGTTACTTCCATAATGAGCTAAGCCAAAACTGTTAACCTCTTCCACAAGATTTTTATTCTTAATAGATGATAAAAGCTATGGATTGGCATTTCCCTTGAACTTTTTTTCAATAGTCCAAGAGATTGTGAAGAATTTGGAGCAAAGTACTCACAATGATATCTTTCCTTTTTTGAGATAATGGTATTCTTCTGAGTATGTTTCAAGTTCTTCACAATGTTTCATGTGCGATTTTTCCTTTCTCCTTTTTGTCTTTTTTTTTTTTTTTTGTTTCTCCTATCTCCTTTCTTCTCTTGTGCCTTTTCAACCCACAACCTCAACGCTATTTCACTCAACTTTTTACACGACTTCCTACTCTCTCTCTATCTCCCCATAAAATCTTATGTATCCTTAATCTCTCTGTCTTTGTTTTTACTTACTAGCTTCTTTTCTCTCTTACTTTTCTTTTTTCCTGTTTCTCTCTCTTAATCTCTCTCTCTCTCTCTTTTCTTTTCTTTTCTTATTCTATTTTTTTCTTGTTATTTGTACCAGCACCCAACCTGTGGGCTCCCTTAACGCCCTCCTCATTAGTCATTAGTTTGTGTAATTTTAAGATACATATTAGTGTGTTGTCTCCTTCATAAAAAATAAAGTTTCATGTGCCATTTTTAGGTCCTAGGATAGAAATATGTACCAAAACATCTATATGACGTTGTGTCTGAAATAAAGGTGTGAACTGGAGTGTTTAGTATCATGTTATTTTCTTTACTAGGTTACAATGGCGATTGGAGCCATAAAATTGGCATTTTCCTTTTATGTATTTATTTTCCTTCTTAAGTACATCCTTACATGATGATGTGAGCAATAAAGCATGATGATCTTAGTCAGTGAGTGAAAACTTGGTGAGGGCTCGAGACTCGCTGGAGTTACTCTGATTCGGCAGGCTGCTGAATCCGAACCAATACACATGGGGACTGGCTGGATCCTGATATTATATATATTAATCATGACTTGGCTCCGCCAAAGACTTGGTTGGGTATGTTAGACGTTACTTAAGCTCTGGACCTGATAGTGTCTCATCCAATACCTTATTTTTTTTATTAAAACTGATCTAAGCTAGAAAAACAGGTTTTATTATGAGCTTCTTTTACTGTCATGCTGCATACGTATTGATCTAAACTATGAAATATGTTTTCCTTTGTCTATGAAAAACAGATAATCTAAGCTATAAAATTGGCACTATTTATTTATTTATTACACTTCATTAAATGGTGAGTCTAGCCTTTCTTAGTTGTAGACAGTGTTTTTACTTCTTGCCGCTTTGCAGATGAGCTGATCAAGAATGCGGCCTATATTGGGACCCCTGGCAGGGGCATCCTCGCTGCTGATGAGAGTACAGGCACCATTGGGAAGCGGTTGTCAAGCATCAACGTCGAGAATGTTGAGTCCAACCGTCGTGCTCTCCGCGAGCTCCTCTTCTGCACACCTGGTGCCCTCCAGTGCCTAAGCGGGGTCATCCTCTTTGAAGAAACCCTCTACCAAAAGTCATCGTCAGGGAAACCCTTTGTTGAAATCTTGAAGGAGGGTGGTGTGTTGCCTGGTATCAAGGTCGATAAGGGCACTGTGGAGCTCGCAGGGACCAATGGAGAGACCACAACACAAGGACTTGATGGGCTCGCGGCGAGGTGCCAGCAGTATTATGCGGCCGGTGCGAGGTTTGCGAAGTGGCGTGCTGTGTTGAAGATCGGACCCACAGAGCCATCACCACTTTCAATCCTTGAAAATGCAAATGGGCTTGCACGATATGCCATAATCTGCCAGGCAAGTGTATCATTGCACTGGTATTATTAGAAGGGTGCGGTTTCTATAAGGTTGCAACCTTAAACAATCCAATTAAGGCGCACCTCCAATTTTTATTATAACATGTAATTTTGTCCTAAAAAATTCTTAGGATTATCTTAAAATCTATTTTCATATCTAATTGGAAACTTTTAAACTCCAAAAATAGTTAAAATCAAGGAGATCTATAAACGTATGGAAATCTTGAAAATGGACGGCCTAGATAATGTGATGCAAGATGTTGTGAGACTCAAAAACTTTTTTTTTTTTTATATTCATACATCTTGATGTTGAGATGATCAAATAGAGGGTTTTTCAACATTAAAACAGCGAGGTGCATCTGTAATTCTACATTTTAAGGTTGCAACCTTATATAAATAAACTTTTCCCCTATTAAAAACTTAAAACACTTCCTTTTAACCTCTCATGTTGAAATGTTTCTATAGAAACCGATGAAATGTTTCTATAGAAACATTTAATGTCACATAGAATCTTGTCTCTGCACTTCTTAATGTTGTTGTGGATAACAGCAGAAAACACAAACTTATTTTTTCTTTGGTTTGATTGATAATTGGCCAAGTAACACCAGTCACCCTTTGGATCAGGGTTGTGACTCAACTCGGATCCAGAGCTTTAAACACTTGTTCAAATTTTACCAAAGAAAGGAGAAACCGGACTCACATGATCCAGAAAAGAGAAGCAAGAGAAACCCTACAAAGCTGAACTTCTAACATCTTCCAAAATTTTGTCTCTCGCCACCAGGAGAACGGGTTGGTACCTATTGTGGAGCCAGAGATCCTGGTTGATGGCTCCCACAGCATTGAGGTGTGTGCTGCAGCCACCGAGCGTGTGCTTGCTGCTGTCTACAAGTCCCTTAACGACCACCATGTGCTCCTCGAGGGCACCCTCCTGAAGCCCAACATGGTCACCCCTGGTTCCGATGCTCCCAAGGTTGCCCCTGAGGTCATTGCTGAGCACACCATCCGCGCCCTCCAGCGCACTGTACCTGCAGCCGTCCCTGCCATTGTGTTCCTCTCAGGAGGGCAGAGCGAGGAGGAGGCGACATTGAACCTGAATGCAATGAACAAGCTGAAGACGAACAAGCCATGGAATTTGAGCTTTTCTTTCGGGCGAGCCCTCCAACAGAGTACACTCAAGACCTGGGCCGGGAAAGAGGAGAACATTCCTGCAGCACAAAAGGCGTTTTTGGCACGGTGCAAGGCAAACTCGGAGGCGACACTTGGGACATACAAGGGAGACGCCCCTGTCGGGGAGGGTGCATCAGAGAGTCTTCATGTCAAGGATTACAAGTATTAGAGAGTATATGTTCTCTCTCTGTCCCCTGAGTCCCTCTCTCATCTTCTTCTTTTTTTGGACATTACTGAGTGTCTGTTTGTTGTCTCTGTCCTTTGGTTCGGCTGGTTTGGTTTGCTGCTTTTGAGAGGGTTTTTCCTCTTTTTTTTAGGATTTTGTCATGTTACTGGTTTTGGTTTAGGGAGAGGAGTGCAAATAAACTTTTTGAGGGCATGTCTGATGGCGTGTTCTCCACCAAAGAAGTAGCACTTGAGGTGTTATTAACTTGCACTTGAGGTGTTATTAACTTATTTTGTTCTAGTATCACCTGTTCTCTCATGTTTGCCTCTTGCTTATTTTTTTCTAGTTTTTCTGTCTTTATAATTATTTGACAAGACAGTGTACCGATAAAAAACCTGTCCAATTGGTGGATCGGCGGTTTGGATTGTCGATTTACTAGCGAACCGTTGTTTGCAGAACCGCAGGTTCCCTTCTTGACTTGGCCAGTTTCCACTGGAATATGGTGACTGATTCTTGGGAGAGGGTGATTATGTGCTGTGCCGGCATTTTTTACATCACTTTTAAACATGTATAAAAGTAACCATCTTACTAGCAGCATCCATCGCCTCTTTCCACGGTAGACTCCAACACGCAGTTCAGTACTCTTTAAATACTGATAATTTTCGTTGAATTAACTTTTTGCTCCCAATTACAATAACTCGCGTCTTTATACGCCCCATTAGAAGTCTCCCACCCTAATTTGACCTCTGAAATTCATCAAAGTAAACACCATTAGAATCCCCCCTTGAGGTAATTGAAACTGGTTTTTCACCGCATACAGAATCTGTATGGCAGCTCAGTTTTGGTGGGGAATGAAATGACTTGTAAAATTATTAGTATAGGGACAACTAATACCGAGAAATATGGAGAAGTGGGAAGTTTGATTAATGTGAGGCAGGTTCGAGATTTGAAAATAATCTTATAACTTTTGGTACTGCAAATTTTTTTTGGAGAATTTCGAGCCTTAAAGTTCTGAAGGGTATGATGGTTGCTATGAAGATTGGATCTAATTTGTGTTGCTTATATGGTAGTTCTTACCCTAAAAATTGGCAGCATTCAGGCTGCTGTGCTCCCACTTCCACAAATGTGCCAAGGGCATTACAGGCTAAATTTGGATGGGCATGAATATGTGTTGTGGCAAGTAGTAAGCAACAAGGAAAACAAAGCAAGAAAGAAATAACACAGAACAACTTCAAGATTGGCAAGCAGTAAGCAACAAGGAAAACAAAGCAAGAAAGAAATAACACAGAATAACTTCAAGATTGGCAAGTAGTAAGCAATAAGGAAAACAAAGTAAGAAAAAAATAGCACAGAATAATATAAAGATTAAATGTAGTTTATCATAAATGTGACTTCATTCAAACAAATTGAAGTTGACAGACCCTTTTCACTAAGCAAAAGAGAAAAAAAAGAGTACAAAAATGTTATTACCTAAGAGAACAAAAAACACCAACTCAATCTCTCAATTATCATCTTCACACTCTCTCTCTATACCCATTGTGCAGAGAGAGACTTTGTGATGATAATGTGAATTGATTATGTTTGATTATCACTTTTTTATTATGTTTGATTATTAATGGAAGTGAATTACATTGGAGGATTTATATCATCAGAAACCAAAAAAGATGGGAGGGGTACACCCCTTTTCCCAAGTGAATCAACAAGAGAATTTGCTTCCCTATACACACAATAGAATGAGATTCTCATTGACTTGGCCATATTAGGAATTTGTAACTATGTTGATTTTAGTTCTCAAGGCACTTTTTGCTCCTTGTTGCACCATTTAATCATATTCATCAAATCAGATTCCACCGAATAAAAGACCCGCAAAATTTATTGTATAAAGAGCTTTAAACCTTGGAAAAGAGCTGAATATTCAACATGATTAGCAATAGCAACGCCAATGGGGCCAACATAAGAAAAAATGATAACCTCATTCTAATCTCTAACACCTCCCCCAATACCCGTATCGCCCGGGTTACCAAGTGAACTCCCAACAAAGTTGAGATTAAAACAGCCCTGCATCTGAGGCACCTATCTACCTTTCGGCCGACATTTAACAACACCTTGATGAAACAAATTTGAAAGGTTTAGCATACAATCCTCTCTATTTCCCTATATAGTAGTTTATTGAGTTAGGGGTGCGGTTTGTATAGAGCCGAGGCTCTAAATAATCAAAGTAAAACACCTTCAAATAGTGTCGACAAATGTGGTTTCAATATCGGAAATCTTTGTGATAGCCTTAAAATATATTTTCATCTTTAATTATAAAATTTAAAGTTTCACAAATAGAGTAGATTGAGCAGAATTATGAAAATCTTGAAAATTGACGGTAAAAAAATGCTTTATAAGATGCACTATTTCCAAAACTTGAAATCTATTTTTTTCTGATGTCCATGCATCTTAATGTCGATACAATCAAAACCACCTCTTCTAATGAAAATTTTGAGGTGGGCTCTAAGTTGATTGTTTAGAGCCTCGGCTCTATATAAATTTCTTCCTTGATTTAGAAGAGGAAATCTTCGGTTAAAGAAAGGTGCGAAGAGAGTCTATAGAGAACAAGAAAGAGAGACAAAAGTAGTGTTTTTTCACTGTTTCTACTTGTTATTTGAGGAGGGGGGCATTATCATATATTCATTGATGAGAGAAAAATAGTAATTGGGTAGATAGTGAGAGAAGTTTTTAATCTGGCCTATTTTGTGTGGTATCTTTTATACTTGGAGAATTACATAAATTTCCTTATTTCTTCTATTCTTGGAATTTCCTAGATAGGCTGAAATTTTTCCTATAGCCTAAATGACAACACAAGTGGAGCCCTGATTTTAAGTCTCTCATAGAAATGGTAAAAATCAAGGTTTAAAGTGTTAAATACTCGCCTCGGGATCATCACTTGCCCTTGCCTGATCCGAGTTACTCAAGTGAATCCAAGTAGACACACCCGAAAAGTAGAAAAAATCCCAAAAATAAAAAAACTTGAAAAAATGGGTGACATATTTTGTGGTTGGGGGAGGGGGAGGGGGAGGGGGAGGGGGAGGGCGAGGGGAAGAGAGAGTTGGCAAGTTGACTCAGCTGTTAGTTGAGTAGGTCGACTCGGCTGTTAGTCGAGGCCGTATAACTCGGCCAAGTCCGAGTCAACTTGGCAGAGTTTTCAAAGGCGAGTAAAAATTAATTTCTTTAGCAAGGATTCCATGTAAGAGGATGTCGCTATTTGTACGATCATAGAACATGCCAATGGCGATTCGTTTCCTTTCAGAAGGAAGTGGATGTCCTTGGGAAGGGGATCAAGGCTAGGCTAGGTGGTCAGGGTTTTGGGGCATTACATTATGACGTATAGAGTTCCATTCATTTCATGTATAAAGAACCCTTTCTTTGCTGAATTACAAAAGGAAAAGTATCATGTCCACATCATCCAATGGGTTGAGATCTCATATGGCCATATCCAATGGATGAAAATTAGTTTAGTATTTTATTTTATTTTATTTTTATTTAAATAAAATACTTATCAAAATTTTGGTGTGTATGTGTATTTTTATAAATATAACTGAATAAAAACGATAAAAAAATATTTTAAATAAAAATACCAAAAACCTCTAAATTTATTGTGGTCAATATTTTCATTCAAAATATATTTTTTAATTAATTTTATTCAATTTTACTTATAAAAAAGAACTTGAAACCAAAATTTTAGATTAATATTATTTTAAATAAAAAATTAAAAATTAAAAGCAAGATTCGGCCCTTGTATGAGCATGGTTCAATCTGAACCACATGCTGTGGACGCAATACCAGCCAATTACCAAAATAGACCTCCACTCAAATTCTGAATTCAATGAAAAGCCCCAGTATCTAACTTAAGTCACAATTTGGATGGTGCGTCTAGAGACCGTTTTGGCAAATTTCATATAAGCATTTGCAAACTAAATATGAATATTAATAGGAGGAATAGAGCAAGAAGGGAACCATGGAGCTAATAAATTCGTATAATTGGGCATTAAGGCATAGGAAAGTTTGAATTCGGGAGTAACAGCCACAAAATCCAAAATAGAAACATATATTACAAGATAGAAAAGAGATATTATTATTTCCTTTCGAGAGGAGAATGTAACAGGATATAAAAGTATATATTACATGTAACGAGATGGAAAAATGTATATTACACTTGTATTATCATTATATATATATGTAATGAAAAAACCACCACAAGAGTTGTGGGACAGTTATTTTCTCAAAGAGTTCATCTCTCTCTAAAATTCTTCATGGTATCAGAGCAAAACATCGATCCCAATCTCAGTTTTTCATGCTATAAGTTGTTCCTCAATCCAAAATTAGTCTCTCACTCTCTTTTCAGTACATGTTTCGTTTTGGAAACTTCTTAAAAATCTCGTGCACATTTTTCCTCTCTACAACTGGATTTCTTTCTTGCTTACTTCTTTGCATCCATGGTTTTGCACCCATCTTCCATCCATGGTTTTTCATCATCCTTCTTGCATACGTCTTTGCTTCCATCGTTTTGCACCCTTTTAGTTCCACATCATTTTGTTTTTTCCTCCATGTCGCTCACCATTACAAATTGATCATATTGAAGGAGGTCCTCCATAACTGATTTCGCATCCCTCATTTATACCATCAAAACCGTCCATATCACCCAAGCCAAGCCTCTCACGTCTAGACCATAATCTCTAATTTAATTTTCACCCAAAGCCTACAATCTCTCTTACACACTGAAAAGTTCAAAAGCTCTTGCTCACTTTTCTTGGTCAATCCATCTATTTGTAAAATATCTATTTATTTACAAACATCCCTATCCTTCCACCCCGAATATAGGAAATTTTGTCTATTAAATTGACATAGAACAATTATTTATTATGGGAAACCAAATGCTCTCTCTCATTGAGAGTCGGGAACTTTTGGATTCATTAATAGTGATTGACGGTAAGAGTGAATCGAAAACCCGGACAACTCAGACTACAAATCATGACTAAGGTCCGACCGGCTTCTTAAAACCTGGATCATAGGGATATTATCAGAAGAGTATCATACTCTTATTGTTGGCCTCAAAACTTTTGTAGAAGTTTGAAAATATCTGAAGAATGCCTATATAGGTAATTCTCAAGTTAGAGAGTTCCAACTTAGCCAGCAACTCCAACTCCGCAAAAAAAAGAATTAAAAAAAAAGCAGTGCGTACTCCCCAAATCACATTGCAAAATAAATTATGAAATAAATCAACTCCAATTCTGCAAGAAAAGGAAGTGCTACTCCCTAGATCACATTCCAAAATAATTTATAAAATAAAACATAATAATCTTAATCATTTGATCATGATCGGACACAAAGAAATTAACTTGTGACATTATGTTTGAAGTCCTAGCCATGCATTCAAACCAAATAGTTGGGAATAGGGGGCCACACATGTTCTATACATGAATGGATGATGCCCTATGCAAACAATTTCCAAAAAAATATCTTCCTAAGATTGAATAGAGGCAGACTAACTCCGAAAGATCAAAACTAACTGCTCAATAACGCAAAATCTATTTCCTTTTTTTAAAAAAAAAAAAAAAAAAATCATCTAATGAGTCTAAGTGAACCCAAAACTCCAAACAATTCAGTTGGCCGATGAAATAAGTGTACAGTGTGCTCCTGCAAGAGTACGCTGACTACCCCTTGAATGAATGGCCACAGGATGAAGAAGGGAGCATTACCAAAGATTGACAAAATGATGGATTTGGTTAGGGACAAGAAAGTGATCTCTTGGGTGTTCACACGTGCGCTTGTGCCGTTTTGTTAGAAAAAGCTCAAAGTTAGTTAGGTGATTCAAATTTCAATGAAGAAAAATGGAGGCCACATCTCCTATATTCAATGTTAGGAGCACACATTTTACGAAGATAAAATGTATTTGGTCAGCCGTACGGTCTTTGATAGAGTGTACGGTCTTTGATAGAGCGGAACGATGGATCATAATTCACGTCAATATCAAATAGTTGAAAAATGGTTATAAAAATGGTGAAATGTATTTGCTCAAATTTTTGAAGTGATTTAGCAATTAGAAATACATCTCATATCGTATCAATCCAACTTCAATTTATACCATAGATTTATGGAGTTGGAGCTCCAAAAATATGTAGTTCCCATTAGGGAGTTGAAATGAACCAGTAAAAACAAAAGAAAAAATTTACATAAGGGGTCAACCTTACATTGTAGAAGTAAGCGCACCTCAAAAGTTCACATAAAATGGTTGTTTGGATGTTAAAAAAACCCTACATTTGATCATCTCAACCTCGAGATGTATGGACGTGAAAAAAAAAAGATGTCAAGTTTTAAAATAGTGTATATTATAATATATTATCTAGAATATTTATTTTTAAAATTTTCAAGTGTTTATAAATTTGCTCGATCTACACTATTTTTAAACCTTTAATACAAAAAAAGGTGCACCATATTGATTATTTAAAGTTGACACTTATACAAAATCACACAAAAAAAAAGAAGGGAAAAGACTACCAAATAGCCCAAATCACTGTTTTCCTTTTCTGCAAATCTGTAAAACCATTGATCAAAGATGACAGACCTGTAAAATGTTGGACCCAAAACTCATCTCGAAGATGGATTTTTGAAAGGCTGACAGACGTGCATCTCCAGAGACACCTAGCTAAGTACATTTGAACTTATTTGATTGTATATGATAAGTTTTTTTATTGTTAGTATTAAAAGGTCAAAATCACCTAGAGTTGTGGGGGGCATGCTATTTCTTTGTATAAGGTTGGAGAAAAAATTTCTTGAAACTTCAACCATAGAGGTGGCAATGGAGCCGGACATAACCCGAGGGGTAGAGCCGATCTGGGTCCGGGTATGGGTCCAAAAATTGGACCCGACAAGTCGGATCTAGGTCCAAATCTTGGACCTGAACACTATTTGAGTTCGCATCTTGGTCCGATAATATTTTTGGGCCCTAATATAAGAAATATATTTAAATATAATTAAATATATAAATATTTTAATTTTTAGATCGGGTCCTAATCTCAGTCCCATATCATTTTTCAGCTGGGCCCGACCCGCCCTTAAAAATAAACGGGCTTATGCTTTCCCTAACTCATAAGTCAACTTGGGAGATTGGTTCAAGAGTAACAAAAAAAAAAAAGGTGATATGATAGAGCAGGTTTGAATTGTGGGCTCCGACTTTCTTTTTGACTCTCCATCTAAAAAGATATGGTTCAATGTACTATCTATCTCCTGTTTGGTAAAACACAACCAATAAACCCGATAGAAACGTTTACCTTCCCAGACCAACATTTGGACTGGACTTTTTCAAGAAACTTTAGAAGAAAGGAAAATGGTTTGATAGGGCCGTAGCCCTATTAACATAAGTAAAGTCTCACCTCATAATTTATCAAAATGACAGTTCAAGCATTGGAAGACCTTTACATCCATCATCTTGACATGAATATATTAGTTATAAAAAAAATAAAGATTTTAAGCTCTAAAAATTGTGTATATTGTCTCACTTCATAATTTATAAAAAATTACCATTCAAGTATTGGGAAACCTTTACATCGATCATCTTGGCTTGAACATATTAGTTATAGGAAAAAGCAAAAGAAAGATTTTAAGCTCTAAAAATTGTGTATATTGTAACAGATTATCGAGACTGATTTTAAGCTCTAAAAATTGTGTATATTGGAATAAATTATCGAGACTGTCCATTTCACTCTAAAATTAAGTGTTTATAGATCCGCAAGATTACTACCATTTTTTGAGTTTCAAATTTTAATATTGGTGTTGGAAATTGATTTAGATCCATCAGAAAAAATTCCGTTGTCGAAAGTGCTTTCTAGACGAGGATTTGAGGTGTGGCTTTATTTTTTTCATAAGCCCTATAAAAAATTCATCAAGAAATATTGCCTATTTACATCAAACCTGAGGTGAGGCTTCATTTTTTTCATAAGCCCTAAAAAAAAATTCATCAAGAAATATTGCCTATTTACATCAAACCAGTAGACAAACAGAAATGGCGGCATCATTTTTATTAACGAGTGTGCAAATTGTTCTCTCACAGGAGTACACTGTCTCCTTACTCCGTCAGGCAAAAGAGCTATTTAAGAGGACTTTATTGAATTGAGAATTTGGAATCCACTTGTAAATCACCAAACGAACATTGTCGTATATACAAATGAATATTGAGTTGCAAAACACATAAATTTGACCATCCAAAGTTTAGAATATCTCTACTCAATCTTAGAATGTTTTCAAGCACACATATTGTTTGGATAGAAAGAACTTTATTTAAAATTGTTCATTTTCTGAAGGGTGTGGTTTCTGTAAGGTTGCAATCTTAAACAATTCAATTAAAGTGCACCATCAAATTTTGTCATAATATGTAATTTTGGAGTAAAACATCCTTAAGATTATCTTAAAATCTATTTTCATATCTAATTATAAAATTTTAAACTCCAAAAATGACTAAAATCAATATATCTATAAACATATAAAAATCTTGAAACTGGACGGTCCTATTTCTTGGACTCAAAATCTTTTTTTTTATTTTTTATATTCATTAATTTTATATTCATTTAGTTGGTCGAACTAGTTGGCCAGCTAGCAAAAATCGGTTAAATATTGGTGCTGATTAGGTTTTGATGAAACCCATTTTTTATCTTGGAATAGACTCGCTAACGTATCAGTAGGAGTTCAAATCAGTCAGACCACTTATTTGGCACAATCTTGATAACTACGACTAAAATACTCTAAAAGAGACCATCTCTTGGCTTTTATGAATTTCATTTTCTTCTCAATACACTTACAATCGAGCGTATTTAAAGTGAAAGAAAAGTATACAACATTTTATATTTGGTACATAGAGGTCACAATTAATCTTTACCACAGGATGTGAAATTGGGTGGCTGCATTTGTTCAATTGACTAGGCTCAAAATTTTTAAGAAAAAAAACACAAAAATTTCAAACTTTGTAACACACTTAAGCATACTGGTTTCAAATCAGATGGTTATAGTTAACCGTAACTTCTTTGTACCAAAGATAAATGGTCTCATAATACACAATCATTATAGTAAAACCCATTTATCTTTGCTGCAAAAATATCACAATAAACTTTAGTTGTCAAATGTGAACTATAATAATAAATGTTGTACCACCAACTGTGTTCGAATAAGAAAATTTTTCTTGAATTTGTGCAGAAAAATGACAACATGTAACTTACTAGTGACCTTTGTACATGAAAAGATAACAACCTCTCCTTTACAAATTTCCTTTTTTCCTATGTAATTACATGGTTTGGTGAGGCACACACCTTGTTTGTCCAAATCCGGAGCCAATTCTCTCTCTCTCTCTCTCTTTTGAATTAGTGTGCATTCAGGTTGCTTCTCTGGGCTCTTATAAATTGTCCTTTTGGAAGAACCTTGCTAACCATAAATAGACAGAGGATTAATTGAAGGGAGCGGTTTGTATAAGGCCGAGTTACACAATCAAAGTATGGCACACCTTTAAACAATGTCGAAAGATGTTTGAGTACTGAAAATCTTGATAATGTCTTTAAAATTCATTTTTAATTCTAATTAAAAAATTTAAAATTTTAAAATTAGTATAGATAGAGAAGATTTATAAACACTTCAAAATCTTGGAAATTGACAGTCTAGAAAATATATTGCAAGATGCACTATTGCCAAGACTTAAAATCTAATTTTCTCATATCCATACATCTTGAAGTCGTGATGATTGATTTGAAGGTTTTTGACCACCATAACCTCTTCTGGAGGTTATGGTAAATTTTTGATGTATGTTTTAATTTGATCGTATAAATTTTTTTCTCAATAGAATGCCGCTGGTCTAGATGGCTTTCACATGCACTTAATTTCATCAACCATGAAAAAAAAATACTCTTTTCACAGGTCACGGGACACGCATGTATATTGAGAAGGCTCTCCATTAAGCCCCTCACTCTCATATTTATTAATGTAGATTGGTTGGAAGGAGGCATGCTTGCCACCCACCTCTGTGTGAGAGAGAGATTTTCCTTCCCAACCTCTAGAGACCATTAATATTCCCTCACAATCTAGAGAGATAATTCAAGGTGGGACAGAGAGAGATGTGAGCGTTAAAATTGAGATAAAAAGGTACGTTATGAAAAGCAACAAAACGTAAAACAAGCATATCGGAAAACAAATAGTAGAGAAAGTATAAAAACGTATGTGATTTATCACTAATCTGATTATATTTACGAGTGAAGATGATTAATGGCTTTACTATTGTAAGAGAATTGACTTTGGGCAAGACTAGTCAAGGTGGTTGTAACTGTTGTGTGCGGAAGCTCTAAATCCGATGGGTTGATTTTTTTGTAAATAAAGTATGATAAATAAAATATGATACATATCACAAGAACATAAATGTTTACATGGTTCACCCCAGAAGGACTACATCTACGGGTACAACAAACATAAATCCGCTATACCAATGAGAGTCACATCAAAGATTTTGGGACATTGAATTACCTCTTTAAGCCTCGACAAAAACCCAAGTCGAGCAACCACTCTCCCTTCCTTCTCTTTACCAATGAGAACCATTACCGACAATACCAGATAGTGACGCGAGAGTATTGAAAAACTGATTTCTTCTCTGGCTAAAAGTGAAACAATCCAAAATCTCTATAAGAACCACTTCTCTACAAGAAACAAGCCTTTTCTATCTTCAACAGACACCACCAATGTTTCTCTTCATATGAAGCTTTCATCTCTAGGAGAACATTGCATCTTATGCATAGCAGGCTGTGTTTCCCTCTCTCTTGAGGAGAACTACCATTCTCATATAGAACCCAAATAGGGCCCACAAATTTTTTGCACTTTTATCCTATATATATATAAGGTTAAGAATCCACACCAAACATAAAACTTTCTATTGATGTTACAAATCCCAAAACCAAGAGATATATCCAAGAGTTCTAATATTTTTGGATTTCTATTTCTTTTAAGAAACTTATCAATATCAATATTAATCTCACATAATATGGGATTTCCTTGTGTGGGTGATTTTGGATAGCACTAAATCCAATAATCTCCATTTTAATAACAAAATCACTTGCTTACCATGCCCAACATCCATTAGATAACTTCATAAATTCTTCATATTTTGCCAAATAAATTTCTTCATAATTCTTGCTGAAAAATAGTTTTTGCCATCAAATTTTTCCACCTCAAACTTTGCATTCAAAATCTTTATTGCCATACCGAAAACCCCAAATCAGGCTCTGATACCACTTGTTGTGTGCATAAGCTCTAAACTCGATGGGTCGATTTTTGACAAATAACGTACGAGAAATAAAACATGACACATACCACAATAACACAAAGAATTACGTGGTTCACCCTAGAAGGGTTACATCCACGGGCAGGGCAAACAAAAATCTACTATACCAATGAAAGTTACATCAAAGATTTTGAGACATAGAGTTATCTCTTTAAACCTCGACAAAAACCTAAGTCGAGCAAACTCTTTTAAACCATTTTCCCTTCATTATCTTTACTTGTGGCAACTATTACCGACAACACCAAATAAAGACGCGAGAGCAACAAGAACTTGACTTTCTTTCTAACTAAAAGGGAAACAACCATTCCCATATAGTGACCCAAATAAAACACCCAAATTCTATGTACTTTCATCCCATATATATAAAGTTAAGAATCCACACGAATAGAAAACTTATGTAGTTATTATAAATCTCAAAACCAAGACATATATCTCAGGGTTCTAATCCTTCTAGATTTCTATTTCACTTTGGCAACTTTGTAAGGTTAAAATGGACTTTCTTCTAACCCCTAAATAATCCAAAAAACATATCCGCTTGTTGGGAAAGGGACAAGTGTGGCAGCCGCCCCACACCCTAGTCACCATGAAGCCATATTTTTTAATTTAAAAAAAAAAAAATTCACTTGTTATTATATTTTTAAATTTTGAAACTATCTCCTCCAAACCAGCTAATTGGTTCCAATAAAAATAAAAAATCAGAGGTTAAAAATGAGGTTACACTGTAGAATTCAAGATTTAATAGAGCACATAATATTCAGGAGACAAAGCTCATTAGTGGGCGAAACGTGCAAGATAGCGAGACAATTCAATAATGTGGGAGAGAGAGTGTTCATTGATGTTTGGAGGGAGAGAGAGCTCATTGTTATGGGCAAAACCTAGAGAGAGAGAGAGATCATTGTTGTAGGCAAAACCTAGAGAGAGAGAGAGAAATAATTGGGCAAAACTTAATAATCCATAAACGACGCGCACACACGCTGAGGAGAGAGAATTCATTGCTCTGCAAAAACCTTTAAAGACTTCAATAAACAAATAAAGATGACTCAGGGCATGACTTTATGCCAAGTATTTTAGAATTTCGGCTGATTATTTATGTATGGTGCAATTAAAGAAGGGAAAACAATTTGTACATAGAAGTCAGTACTGGAAGTCGTCTGATTGTGAGGCAGTAAGAAGCACACAGCAATGAACTATATCTAATGGATCTTGTTCAAGATAATGAGAAAACAACACATCAAAATTTCTATTTCTGGAGAAATAATAAGCAAAATGTTTGAATCTTTTGTAAGCGATACAGTTCTGTGTGTGTGATCTTACACAGGATAAAGAGAAAACACCATATCAGAATTTCCATTTCTAGAGAGAGAATAAGGACAAGGGTTGAATGTTTTGCAAGCAATCTCTCTCTCTCTCTCTCTCTCTCATCTATTAACAAAGTGAAAAAAGTGAGACCGATCAGAAGATAATAGGACCAAAAGCTCTCTCTCTCTCTCTCTCTCTCTCTCTCTCTCTCTCTCTCCTCTAAGAATGTTTCTTATCTCCATAAATCAATCAATGAAAACTGCGAAATTCAAATCACCGAGAAATAAAAACACCAACTTACAAATCCAAAACCCAATCCACCAAACTCATTGATTCTTCCATGCATAGATCAAGAGAGAGAAACCACCACGCTCATGAGACTCTCTAAGCTTATTCTCTGAAACCCAAGTCTGAATTCCAAGATCCATTTTGGTCTTAAACATGAAAACTGCATAACCAGAGGGACCAGGGCTAAAGAACCAGTCATGGACATCCCATAACATGTCAATAGGTGATCCATCCACTAAAATTGTTTGGTTTCCTCTAAATTTCCATAGCAATCTTTTCACATGAACCACCATCTTCTTGTCGATCCGAACGCAAAGCCTCGGTTCTCGATTGCTACCCTTCTCTCCGAAACACTCGATAACGATATCATGAGCCTTCCCGGACTCGTTGAACCGAGCCCTTGTTGAATAGAGGTTCTTCCCGAACACATGTTCCTTTCGCCAAATGAGCCGCGGCCTAAACCCCGGTTCGAAGGATCCAGACTCATCGGACCCGGATCTGGGCTCATCGAGCTGTGCCTTGGACCTGTCGATGGCCTCTCGGTTCATGTCACCAAGAAGAAGCACAAGCCTATGGTCTGAGACCATTGCTACATAGTAATTCTCGATGGGCTCGGGGCTCGGGCCATACTTAGCCGAAGAGAGATCCCAATGAACCTCAACATGAGCCTCACCAGCTCGGAAATTCTTCATCCCCCGTTTCTTCCACATGGGCCAAGTGGGCTTGGTGTCGAGCCCCCGTGGGTTCGATGAGTCGGTTATATTCACGCTTAGGCCGTGGCCCATGAGGTTCTTGCACCATGTTATGGTCACAAGTCGGGGCTCGCCGGAGAGCTCCGCTTCGTAAAGGCAGGTCACCATATTTTGAGAGGAAGGGGAGGAGGAGGAGGAGGGTGAGGAAAGTTGGACTGCACTTTCGCTCAGACATGGCACCAAGTCCCTCATTCTTTTGGGATTGGAGAGGAAGAGAGAGAGTTGGGGCACTCTCAATTTAGAGAGAGAGAGAGCTTTAGATTGAGATGAAGAGGGAGACAGATGGGGTACTCTCAATTTAGAGAGAGAGAGCTTTAGTTTGAGAGGAAGAGAGAGATGGGGCACTCTCAATTTAGAGAGAGAGAGATTTTTAGTCTGAGAGGAAGAGAGAGATGGGGTACTCTCGATTTTGAGAGAGAGAGATTTAGTTTGAGAAGAAGAGAGAGATGGGGCACTCTCAATTTTGAGAGAGAGAGAGAGAGCTTTAGATTGATAGGAAGAGAGGGAGAGAGAGATAGTGGACTCTCAATTTAGAGAGAGAGCACTCTAGATTGCTGGAATAGAAAAAAGAGAGATGGGGCAATCTAGAGAGAGAGAGAGAGAGAGAGAGAGAAGCAATGGGTGGTTCTTAGTGCTTCTTACTCTAAATTTGGCGCCATCGAGGGTGCTGTGCTCCCACTTCCACAGATGTTCCCAAGGAGTTGCAGGTTAAGTTTGGAAGGACATGGACATGGACATGGACAACTCTAAGACATCTCCAAAGACCAGCTCAAGAAGAAGGAATTCCAAATACTGACATCATGCGGTCTCTTTTAGGAAATGTAGGGCACACCGTTCTTTATCTAGTTTTGTTTACAAGAGGTGGAGAGAGAAAGTTGAATCTAATTTATTTATTTATTTTTTTAATTCCACTTGATCTCTTGGGAGCATACTGTAGGGTGTAGCGCTTTGAGCTTAAGTTGATGTTTTCGATATGAGATTTTGGTATACGTTAAAAATTCACCATATAATTAGTTTTTAAAAGAAGAAAAATTGGATTTTTGGGTTTTTTACTGCTTAGATCTTCCCATCCAAAATTATGTGTTTTTTTTTATATTTAGGCACCTATTAGTTGGATTTTTTTAAAAAATTTGTAACTAGGTTGAAGATTTTTTTTTTTAAGTTAGTTGGTAGGTTGAAGAGGTTACATCTCAAGACTTAGGGTCCCCAAAATGTTCCTAGCTAGGGTTTTACCCGGAAGGGCATATGGACAGCATGTTCTAGAAGGAAGACTAATCTTTTAGTCTTTTTTTTATTTGGACACGGTTTTGGTGAGTCAGCCGACTCACCATGTACCATGGGGTCGCTTGTACATCTAACGTCCATCTCTAAGATGGATGTCAAAAAATGTTATACCCACTTAAGTTAAAATGGTCGGAGAAGAAATGAATTAAAAAAATAACCTTCATATTTTTTTGAAAAAGAAAAATTCCAAATTTAGAGTATTGTCATGGATGAGATTATTGAACTCTGAAATTTTACATCGAAAATATGTCTTTAAGATATATTTGTAGGGAGATCGCACAAAAATAGTGTGAGTCAAGTCGGCCTACTCACCAAACACATTTCCTTTTCATTTTCATTTTCCTTATAATCAGGGTCTTTGTTTATTATTTATTCTCTTATATAAAATATGAGCCATACATCCCTATCCCCACCAAATATATCCGGCCAGACATTTTTATAATGACAAAAATGCCTTATATAGTTGTGAGCTTTCTTTGGGCTAGCTAGTGAAGGACAACCCTAGGTTTGAGATCTTCACATTGCTTTGGATTCACTTCCTTAGGATTTGGTCTATAATTTTAGAATACGAGTATTTTGCCCTTAGATGGTGGATGGTCATGGAAAAAGTGAGAAATTTCGGATTCGGGCTCGACTTGCTAGAGCCCAGAGCCTGAGTTTCTCAATTCGAATCAGAAGAGCCAGAATCATACTAAGATAATTTCAATAAACACATGATAAAAAATGATAGATTTGAGCGATTCCAAGGTTTCTGCCCCGAAATCCATTGGTTCTGACTCCAAGACCGAGCTGGCCCGACGTTTTTTTTAAAACATTAGCTTATATACGTAAAACATCATTTGATAGCACCTAAGCCCAAAAGGGAACCCATATCTGATCCACTTGTACTCAGATCCAACCCAAATTAGTATTCGAATCTAAATTTTAGATTCATATCTGAATTTTGAATCTAAATCTTGGATCTGAATATGATAAAAAATTCGAGTTTTAGATACGGATGGATGGGGTAAATTCCCAGCTCTAATAATCATATGTGCAAGACATAGAGTGAAAAACTTGCTCTTGGTAAGGGGCATTATAGTCATCTGGGAAAAACAAAGGGCAACTTGGTAAATTTTGAAAGGAGATAAGGCTCTTCAGTCATTAACAAAGGGGATTTTGTTGTCATTTATAAGCCTCATGTTGTAAGGGTAGGGATGGAGGCTTTGGGAGTTGGCCCACAAATTAAAACGAGTCTAGAGACCCACCAACTCCAACCCAACAAAGCTCATAATTAAACACCCCAAGGAATCATGTGGGCTGAATATGATCCTCCAACTTCTCTCCCCCTGCCTCCCAAAAATTAATGTCAATTTCTCTCTCTAATGTCAAGTTTCTCTCTCTAAATCCTCTATAGGATTAATTGACTACCTTAAAAGTGGACAATCATGTTATCAAAATTAATCTCTCTCTAATCTCTTTTATCTCAGTGTTTAAAAAATCGCAGATATGGTTTGAGGTCACAACTCGGGACAGGGGAGGGGACTAGGTTTGTTTTGACCTCTATACTGTTTAAATTATGTTGAAAATAATTGATATGATGCTTGTCTACACCAGGTGACTCAAGTTTGGGGCCTTGACGAGTCGGGTCTCAAATTTGTAGTTTCAAAATAAGGACGTATTTTACATACCATAATGGGATCATTCTTCGGTGAAACCCATTGGCCAAAATACATATCTAGATGGATATTTTGTTCTGAAATTTGTACGGTATTTTAAAATTTTAAAGTAACAAGTAAAAAAATCAATTATGAGTTTGAAAAGCTTAAAATCCATTGTCCACCAAATATAAGACCATGATTCACTCTTTTTCAAATTTTTTTTTTTTTTTTTTTTTAAAAGTCATTTTTTATGACCTAGATGAAACATGCAAGTGTGTAAAACCTTGCCTTAACTATCCAAAGTTGAGGTTAAAGAGGTAATTGGCGTTGGATAGACAGCCAATGTAAAAATTTTACCAAAATTTATACGTTATTTTGCTTATGAGATGAGTTCGACATGCACATAAAACTCGGGTCTGATCTCCCTCTAGCTCTAAGGAATTTGTGCTGCAGTCTAATTTTGGAGTAGAAGCCTATGGGATTATATAATCGTTCTCTTCTAGTCAATGCATCAAAACCCTAAATTTAAGCCCTGATTCTCTCTAGAACTCCTATCAGCTTTTACTGTACATCTCACAATTAGATCTCTCTCTCTCTCTCTCTCTCTCTGCACACAATTCTTGTATGGGACGTTGTCAATTTCTCACACAAATCTCTCTTTGGCATCCTCATAAATCCAAATTGAAAAGCCCATTCTTCACTCTAATTTTTGGGAAATTCTTAAGCTAATATCCCCCAATTTTTTGGGAATTGAAAATGTGTTCTTCATATATTGTAATTTTTTGTTTTTGTTTTTGTTTTGATTTTTTTTTGTCACTTTTTCCCACGACACCATCGGTTTGGACTTTCAATAACTATATCAAAATTAATGAGTAATATAATCCAGAATGCAGTTCGAATTTTCACAATCTGAACCGCCTTAGTTTTGGTTCGGATATTGAAAGTCCAAAAACAAAGGCATTTCGCCGAAGAAAAAAAGAAAAAAAAAAGAAAAAGAAAGAGACATAAGCATACATTACAACAAATAGAAGATAGATTTTTAATTCCCCCAAAAAAAAAGAAAAAAAAGGGGTATTAGGGTCGTTTTACCTATCCATTTCTTGTATCCCACAATCATCAATGTCCATTTCTCTATCCTAGGTTTCTCTTACATCCCTCACTCTTTAACTATCTTTTGCATTTTTTTCCTATCCCACAATTCAATGTCAATTTCTCTCTCTAAACTTTTCTCTTTCTTGTGTTTTTACTACCACTTTAATGTTACTAGGCTGCTTCAAAAGATCCCCTGTGATTGTACCCTAAATAAAAGGCCCCAAGTTGTTGTCCACAAAATAAGAATAAATTAAGGATCTCCATTAAAGAGTTCCATTAAAGGCTCCACCCTTTTATTCTCTGTTCCATTGCGACATTCCGAATCATTTTCCATAAACCTATGAAAAGGAATCAGTTCTTTAGAACATTTAAGTTCAGTCTAAGTCGAAAATCTTATGAGATGGAGGAAAACCCTAGAATCACCCAAGTCTAATGTTATTTGGATTTTTTAGATTGGGATTGCCTACTATGAGAATATTTATTTTTGGTACAATGAGGTCATCGTTACTTTTAACCATCGAATGTAAAATTCAATGGATGAAAGAGTATCACCATATTCGAGAATTTTTTTTGTTTTTGTTTTTCTAACTAAACACTGCCACATCCTCAGCCACCCAAATTTTAAGTCTACCTGTCGATGATGATTGTGATCTCTTTATATCAAAAGTAAATGAGAATCAAAAGTAAATGGTCTCATTATATATATTTTTTGAGATTTTTTATTTGAAATTTACCTGTCTGACTTGGGGTTGCCCGAGGCCTGCCGAGGAGACTCAAACTTGGGATCCTAACCATTTAGAGACGAAGTACAATTTTTTAAACACTGGAGAAACAAACTAGTACAAAGATAATGTAAGACTCTGACCTTAAGCCACCATTTCTCTTTGAGAATGTGTTTATATATCTAATTTTGTTTGATTTCATCATCTCTTATCTTAAGTACCTTCATTATCATTAGAATTAGAATCAAGGTCCTCAAAAACATTATGTATGTAACAAGAGTTTGCCTTGCATTAAAGTGTTTCCATTATTAATGCCATCATCATGATATTCTATCATGTTCATTTGGAATATCAATAGGGGACCTATAAGGTGTGAAAATTTGAGATCCACTTTAGAACCTCTATAGGTAAAGAGTGCATATAAAGTTGCAATCTTTAAAAAGAAGTAAGGTTGCAAAAATCCAACCCTATATCTACATGAGTATTATAGAAATTTAAAAAAGATTTTGAGTTTTTAAATACTCGTATCTAATCATTCAGATAGGAAATTGTTTTATTCATGATAATGATTGTCTTTTACATAACCAATATGTTGAGGAGATTACATCCCAAAATTTAAGATCAGATTTGCCGAAGAACAAACATATGACATGCTCCCTTGGGAGAATAGAATCCTTTTGCTTTGCTTTTGCTTCCGCTTTTTTCGTTTTCACATAATTTAAAATATCAAACATGGTACAACACCATTTCTTGAAGTTGATGTGAATAATCATTCTCTAGACCCTTTGAGAGAGTTGTTGGATTTGTCGACGAAAAATGGTTTGATAGGGCTACAATTTATTAAAATAAGCAAATCTTCATCTCATAACTCATAAAAAATTATAAGTCAAGCAATAGAAAACCTTTATATGGATCATTTTGGCTTGAATATTATGGTTGTAAAAAAAAAAAAAAAAATTCAAGCTCTAAAAATAGTGTATATTGTAACAAATTATTTAGATGGTCTATATATTGCTTTAAAATTAAGTGTACATATATCCACAAGATCTGTACTTTTTTTTAATTTCAAATTTTATTGTTGGTGTTGAAAATTTTAGTATTTTCAAGATGAAGATTTGAGATGAGGTTTTATTTTATTTTAATAAAGCCTAGGCCTTATAGAAACCTCATCCTTATTGGTTTCCTCTCTCTGTAACGGGTCAGAAGGTACCATCTAAGCTTATTTTGTCACAGATGTTGGAGAGAGAAAGTTTCTCACTCTACCAACAACCTTAAAAAAAAAAATTATAAAAGAGAAAAACCCCATAGACATAGAGCTCAGTCCCATTCCCAATTGCTCACTAGGGATGCACTGTACCTGTAGAAAGGCACAAGCAGAACAGTCATTTTCAGGCACAAGAGGCTGCTTATTTCAAAGACACATAGTTATTATTTAAAGGATGAGGTTTTTATAAGGCCTGGGCTTTATGAAAACAAAATAAAGCTTCATCTTAAATCCTTGCCTAGAAAACACTTTTGGCAACAAAAAAACCTTCATGATGGCTTTAAAATCAAGTCCAAAGGCCAACAAATGAAATTCGAAAAAAAAAAAAATAGTACAGATCTTGTGGATCTATGAACGCTTACTTTTAAGGCGAAATAGACGATCTATATAATTTATTATAATATGCATTATTCTTAGAGCTTGAAATCTTTTTTTTTTTTCACAACCATAATGTTCAAGCATGATGTAAATGTTTTCTAGTGCTTGAATTGCAATTTTTGTCGAGTTATGAGATGAGCCTGCCTTTATTTGTTTTGATAGAACTGCAGCCTTATGAAACCACTTTTCTTATTTAGATTAAGATGATTTGATGGGTGAAATGTTAGGTAGGAAAGGAATAGATCTCTTTTTCTCCCTCATCCCAGTACTTGGAAGGATAATGATCAAAACCACCCAATCCCCTATCAGTAACTGGGAAATTCAGGACATTCATTCACCATGAGTGTTGTTTTCCCATGCCCTCTTTCGAGTGTTACTGTGAATACCATGAGTTGGGATCTTTTCTAATTGAAAAACCTGTAAAATAACATTGAAAAGGACGAACGACCTTTAAAAAATGACTAAAGGTTGTCAAATCAATCAATTTAAATTTATCAGCATAATCTTTATTCTAATGCATAAAGTTTCTATAAAGCATTGGCTTAATGGAAACAAACTAAAGCCTCACTTCATATCCTCATCCGGAAGGTATTTTGGCAATAGAAATCTCCATGATAACCCTGAATCAATTTCCAACACCAACAATAAAATTTCAAACTCAAAAAATGGTATAGATATTGTGGAAGTGTAAACATTTATTTTTATAGTGAAATGGACGGTCTAGATAATTTGTTAAGATATACATTATTTTTAGATCTCGAAATCCTAATTTTTTTCACAGCCATAATGTTCAAGCCGAGATGATCGATGTAGAGTTTTTCCAATACTTGAATTGTAGTTTTTGATGAGTTATAAGGTGAGGAATTTAAGGCTGCCGCCTTGTCAAACGGTTTCCCATTCTAATAAGATTGTTTTGCTCAAATAATTAATAATTTGTTTAAAAATATCAAAAATGCCTATGTTCAAGTTTCGAATCCTTATATAGCAAAGGTGGTTTTTTTTTATTTTTTTTATTTTATGTAATTTGGCCTATTGGCCAAAATGGGGCTAAATTTCAAGAAAGTCCCTGCTTGTTCTAAATTCAAAACCTTGAGGAAGAGATTTCATTGAAAAAATATATGTTCCGATTGGAACTCGAAATAAGCATATGTAGTTTACTAATTTCATCATTTAGTCAGGCCTATTAAATAATGATCGTTGATATAAATACTCCCACTTATTCAAGGTTGTAATCTTGGAACAAGAGTATGGAGTGAAACAAAATATTTCAAATTGAATACTAGTGCAAACAAGTGTATTTACATCATTTCGTATGGGCACATAAATGTGACAAGATTATCAGAACATCTCTGCTTATTTGTGATTCTGAATCAAGAACTAAAGTAGGTCTGGTCTTGAAATAAGCATCAGTAGTTTATTAATTTCATCGTTTAGTTGGGCCTCTGAAGTAATGATTAATAATTTACATACTCCCGCTTGTTCAAGGTTGCAATTTTGGAACAAGAGAATTGAATGAAACAAAATGTTTCAAATTTAAAACTGGTGCGTATTTACATCATTTCGTTTGGGGAAAATGTTTCAAATTGAATAGTGAAACTGAATCATCACCCAAACAATAAATGAGGCATGTCCGAGCACCACAGCAAGAACTTTGAATAATTTCTCCCTCTTCTATTCTCTCAGTGAAAAATATAAAAAAATATAGATCTCAGAATTGCAAAGCAGTTGGAGGAGAAGAATAAATTGGTAAAGAGAAGTCGAAATCAAGATCAAAATAGAATATGAGTTCGTAGTGAAAACAAAGAGCATGGGCCAGGCCGGGCTCGGCCCGGCCCTGACAGGCCAAGGACACTCTTGCCCTACTCGGCCCTAACTCTATTAGGGCAGCCCTGACTGGGCTGGGCCAAATGGAAAAAATGAAAAACAAAAGGAAATATAAAGAACAAAATTGTAGGGACTGGTCCAACCGTGCTAGCATTGGCCTAGGCCAGGCCTTGCCCATGCCAAAGACGCCCTGGCCCTACTCGACTCTAGCCTTATTAGGATGGGCCCCTGATGAAAAAAAATAGAAAAATATAAAACAAACTTATTGGACCTGCCTAACCGTAGGCCAGGCCCAACTCTCGGGTCACATGTTGTGTCGCAGACCCTAATTTTTTAGGGCCCGGCCGACCACGCCTGTCTGGGCTACACGGTCCATTGCCATTCATATCTCCCCATCTGGAGATCACCCCTAAGAATAAGTGATCAAAATCAGAAATGAGTTCTTAAAGTGGAAATCAATGTTTTTCAAAAAAATGAAATTCATATTTTAAAAGTGAAAAAAAAAAAAAAAAAAAAAGAAAGAGCCCAAGTAAGTATGAAATTGCAAAAACATTTATGTTGCATATATGATTTTTATATATTGATAGGATGGGGGGCAAACATTATTCTGATTTTTTGTTTTTATTCAATTTAAATGATATATATTATAGTTTTAGTTTTATGATTTATTTTTAGGTTCTTTAGTTTTTTAGGTATTGTAGAAAAAAATTTACCTCATGAGTGATAATAGTCACAATTATTGTTCATGAGTATTGTTCACAGGTACTATTCATAGGGTGAGACTGTCATTACGAATTTTAAGTTTAAGTTAAGATACATGGGTCAATGAATTATTTGTTGGGATATTTTTTTTACTTGGAACATTAAATTATAATACATAAGAGGTGTGTGGGGTCTTGAGTGGGTCATTCTACATGAATTTTTGAAACTGAAAGAGAGAAAGGCTTAGGCTTTTGGAACCTAGCGTGGGGAGAAGAAACCCTAGATTTTTTTGAATTATGCTTATGTTTGACTTTGTTTCTTGCTTATTTTACTGTTTTCTCAAATTTTCCTGCATCAAGATCTTACAAATTAAATACATAATTTTTGTACCTATTTTTTTTTGTTGTACATGGGTACTTGGCTTGGCTAGTAACCGAGTCCAAGTAACTATGCCTGTGCCTTGATAGCAGCATTGTCAAGTTCCATGATGAGATATCTAACTTCATTCTCATCAAAGGGTAGGGGCTCAAATCCCCACTGACTCACCACTTTTTGAGAATGGTCTGGGCCTTGGTGGTAGTGTTACAAAATGGCCTGAGTCTTGACGGTAGTATTGCTGAGCCTTATGATGAAAATCTCTTTCTCCATTCTCACCAAAAAGTAGGGGCCCAAATCCCTACTGACCTACCACTTACCCCAAAAAACAAGCAACTCTTCCAAGTAATTAATCTTTCCACAAAGTCCTTCCACACCCGTTAGGAAATCTTAAAAGGAAAAGCTTATACAAGGTTTCAACCTTAAATTGTACGACTAAGGACCCCTAAAAAACCCATTAGAGAAGGTTGTTCTTATGCTCGTAAACCCTCAAATCAATCATCTCGACCACGAGATTCATGGACATGAAAAAAAAAAGAAAAAAGAAATTTCTAACTCTTAAAATAGCTCATCTTCTAACTCATTATTTGGACCATTTATTTTCAAGATTTTCAACTACTTATAAATTTACTTGATCGTCACCATTTTTGGAACTGTAAATTTGGGATAACAATACATTTTCATATCATCGCAACGATTTGGCGAACTGTAATTTGGCATAGTTTTGAGGTGAACCTTGATTGACACCTTACACAAACCCTCACCCATCTTAAAAATGGTTCTCGATTTCTAGATGGGCTGATGTAACCTGGAAATCTAAATGATAAAGAATCTCCAACTGAATTTACAACTGTCATTAGTATCATGGATCATGTACTAAGATAGAACTTGCAAGCAAGACACAAAAGTATTTCTGGTGAATTTCAGGAATGCCACTTTTATTCATGGTTTTGCAAAGATACCACCTACGTTTTCTTACTCCGAGGCCGAAATCAAGATTTATGAAACTTGAAAAATAAATGACACACCTATGTTGAACCACAGTTAGCAGGTCTCTATTGAAAACACGTTTTTTTCAAAAACTTTCTGATTTTTTTTGATTCAAGGATCCGTTAAGAACTTCTAGTTCTTCAAAAGATATTCAAAAAATCGTGTTTTTTAATGAAACTGATATAAATATGTATTTTATTTTAAAAAAAAAAAAACTTTTCAAAACAAATTCTTCCCTATAACTTTATTTCCTCATTAACTTAATATTATTGAATTTTCACATTAATACTGAGAATAAATTAATAATCTTGATTTCATCAAAAATTTCACCAATAAGTTCCCTTAAAAAAGTGTACAAAAAAATATGTGCAATATATTCTCCCAAAAAGTTATCAAAACAATCATATATTTCAAAATAATAGGTAGAGTTAGAAAAAGAGTGACCCAATGAAAAGGCTTTTTTTTTTTTTTTTTAATTGGACCCATAGCATCACTATAAAGAGCAAGAGAGAGATTCGACAGTACTAAAAATTTAGGCAACTAGGAATTCAGTTTGAGATTGAAATTTGCTTAATCATTTTGTTGTTTTCTTTATGCATAAAGAAGTTTGATTAATTTCATAATTTTTATTTTTATTTTTTGATTTCATTGGTGTATACAATATGGCATTTTGGATAGACCATTATTTTATATATTTGGATCTTTGTGTTTTCTTTTAATTAATTGCAATCTTATATTGCAATGTTGTTTTTTTTTCTTTGAAAAATGATACTAGACCTTGGTTTATAGTTCTTATTATCTACTAATTGGTTTTTATGTTTAGTATTGTTGTCGTGGTCTCATTTGATACTCCCAATAAATCTATCATATGTTTTGTGTTGTGACAACAGAGCAAGCATCGTTGATGGATTTAAAGTTTTGACAAAAATTGTCAAGTATTACTCTAATTACACGAGTTAGACCGTAACAAAATTATTGTTCAATGATTTTAATGTATCTATATAGTAGTTGCAAATCATAACCTTATCTTGGGTTGCCAGACCCAGGACCCCCCAACATGCATAAAAAATGAATAGAAGTCTAGCGATATGGCCAATGTCGCCACCTCCACTCCAAACATCGCCAGACCTGGAGACCAACAGGCAGGAAAGAGCATGGCTGACGAGACTAAGGGGACACATTGACATTTCAGACAGTACCGGCAGGCATGGCAGGTTTGTACTTACATGTCAGATGTTAGTACGGACCATGATTGTCGAAATATGATAAGCCAAGGTTCATAAAACAGTACAACCAAGGTGGTGTGTCAGCTAGAGTCTCGCGACATTGCAAATGTCGCCAGTGCCATTCGGAACAGCTTTAAGCTATGATTGAACCATCAGAACCAGATCAAAATCACTAGAACGTGACATGTATCCAAGCAAGAAGCTGAAAGTAGTCGAAGGCCGCTAGTGCCATTGCCAATAACGTCAGATACTAATAGGTCCGTATCAACCGCATTAAAAGTTCATTAATGTTTGTTGACCATCATTAATACAACATTAATAACATGACGATGATCCAAGTGTCGTCGGCGCCACTCCAATTATCATTGGAATTCTGATGGTCCGAAATTCACACAAAACCAACTTACAAGCTGTGAAAGGTCTAGTTTACCTATAAATACCTCCTTTTGCCTCAGGCTTAAGGTCCAAGTCTTGATGATTTTGTAGGCCTAGGCTATATCTAAGCTTCCTTAATCTTTAGCCTAAGCCACGTCCAAAACTATTTGATCTTACGTTCAGGCTTAAGGTTGTATGAGCAAGCCCCTGATGTGAGCCCATTTGAGCAACCCCCATCCTTCCTAAACTCTTCAATCCAAAACAAAGTTTTTAACCCCTTCAATCTACCCTATCAAACCGAATGCGGTCTACATAGTCCGACTTTTTGGGCCATCTTCCTCCTATTTCTATTTGGCCAGTTAAAAATTGAAGTTTGGGATTGACTGTGCAGCCTTTTGATCTGAATCGACGTCGACTGTGGGCATCGGGCCTTGGAGCCGTACCTCAAGTAATGTTTTCTTCTCCCTTCTCTCTATTTTGTATTTACTTCTTTAAAATTAGTTGCATTTATGTTTTCCCTTTTTTCTCTTCATTTATGGTTTTATCTGCTTCTCCTCTTTCCTCTTTTGATGTTGTATTTAATGTTCTTGTTCATTTGCATTGAGTTCTCTCTCTCATTCCTTTTCCTTTAAGTACTTATTTTCTTCTTCTTTGTTGTGTTTATTTTCCTTAGTGGTATTTACTTCCTTTTTTCTCTTTTACTTATCTTGTAGTTTATATATATATATATATCTTATTCCCTCTTTCTCTTATATTTATTTTTGTTATTTACCTTATATTTTACTCAATCGTTTAGCCTTATCCTCCTCTCTTTTGTTCATCTCTCTTTTGTGTTAGTTATCACTTTTTATTCCTGTTTTGCATTTACTCCTCTTTATTTCTCACAACTAATGCTCTACTTTCATTCACTTCTTCATTTATCTCCTCTCTTAAATGTTTCGTTTCTTTTTCCTCTTCATCTCACTTAATGCATATCCCTCTCTCTCCTTATTGATTTCATTATTGTAGTTTAGTTTATTTTAGATCTTATTTGCCATTTTCCTTTAGTGATTAGTTAAGAGTAGATAGTGTTCATGCTCTTTATTTTCTTGTTCTTCTTACGTTTCATAGTTGCATTCTTTATTCATGTGTACCTTTATTTCCCTAGTTTGTTAATCTACTTGTGGTTATCCTCTCCTCTTTCTTTTCTAAAACTATTTTTCTAAAATCTCTTTTTTGCCTTCAAACCTTTTTGGAAATCTTCTTGTTGAGTTCCAAGGTTGAAATAGGAGGGAAGCGGCGGTCCGAGAGGGATAAGGCCATATGGTCCGACTCTCCCTCGGAACGTAATTTGACGGGACTCATTCTCTTCCAACTATTCAATTTGTTTGTATACGAAATCAAGGCTGGAGCGAAGTCCCTTGCCTGCATTTTCCAGTATAGACGATATTATTAGAATATTTAATAATAAATAATAATATTATTCAGGTCAGGTCTACATGAACCCGGACCGGAATAGTGTTCAGGTCCAATATTTGAGCCCGTTAAGTCCAATTTTTGGACCTATACCCAAACCCGGGTTGGATCCCAAGTCCATTGCCACCCCTACATCATAGTAGGGTAACCGTGTGGAAAAGATAAGCTTCCATAGAAAGAGGCAACACCTCTTGAGAGTTAGAACTTCTAAATCAAAGGAAGTGAACTTCTTATTGAGAGAAACAATCCTAACGTGCATTCTAGAGAAAAAGGTTTAGAGGTTTTGGGTGGTATCGTCATTTATTTGAAAAATATCTCAGTTGCTACCGAGATTATCTTTCCATAAAATTAGTTTAGTTGTAGCAAAGGGATATGATCGGCAAATGTTGTTGGTTGGGAGAGCTAATTTAAAAGTGTTGTGCTCTATTATGAATTGTCAAGGTGAGAAAGGTAACTTTATATCCCAAAATTTATGCTATAACATTATTCAATATATAATTTCAGTTTCTCATGGCCTATTGGGTGATCAACAAATATCTCATGTCCTTGGGGTGTGTATATTTTTATGCTTGATTTCTCATGCCCATATAGTTTCAGTTTCTCTTGGCCTATTGGGTGATCAACAAATATCTCATGTCCTTGGGGTGTGTATATTTTTATGCTTGATTTCTCATGCCCGTACTTGTTTCTTTTCTAGCCAGTTAAGTACATGATCCTAGTGGGATTTTGATATTAATATTTATGATTATGCATCTAAGCGCGATCCCGGAACTCAATAAGTGGGTATCAAATCCTATAGTTTATTAAAAGGTCTGGGTTTGTGTATTCCATCAAAGAATAATTCCAGGCAAAATATGCCAGTAATTTGTTTGAGATGTAAAAATATGATGGTAAGTACGAGATTGTAGTTGGCTTCTTCTAGAGTGTCGGTCTCACCTGATCGAGACCTCCTACAAAAAAATGCATATGCAAGGAGTGAACTTAGATTTTAAGGGACAAAAACACCAAGAATGTGTATATGTGAGTATGTATGATTATGATTGGAAAAAATCCAAGGGCCGAGTTCAACTTAATGTAAAGAGCAATGTTGTCAGATTCACTTCAAAGTTTTCTTCGGTTTAGTGAAAAAAATGAAGCAATTCGGTGCATCGACAGGTTTAAGAGAAGACTGCAAACTCTTTTTAATTTAATATATATAAGTTATATATTAATATATAATAATAATGGAAATTTTTAAAATAATAATTTTAAAAAGATAATAAAACTTTATATAGATAAAAATTCCAAAAAAATAAAAAATACTTTTATATAGATATTTGTTTGCTTTAGACGAATCGGCCTGAAAAAGACTCGAATCTAACCGAAGCATCCCGACGCGGCTCGAACCTGACCGAAGCGGCATCACCAAGCTTCGCTTTGCTCATGTCTAAACCTAAAATTCGAAGGTTTAAGTCTTTTCGACCGAAGCTAAGCAAATTTAACAAAAACGGGTAAAGAGAGATCCAGGAAAAATTACGACGACAACCCTAAGTTTGCTTTTTGTCCATCCTTAAACATGCTATCATAAGGATCCCAAGAATCACTACCATAGTTATATTCATTCTCTATTATATAACAACCACTATCTTGGGTATATTTGAACTCCAAACCGTAGTAATCTATTTTACAATAAATACTTTTCTCAAGAAATACATTTCAAAAAAAATAATTATTTTCATGTAGTTTTTTAGTTTTTTTCATAGATCCAAACGGCCCCAAAGGAGACTTGCTCCGTTATAATGCTTATGTCCATTGGAATTGGCAAAATGAATGAAATGCTCATTTCACTGTATGATATATCATAAAGATTGCTTTTTTAGTACCTTCTTAAAAGATTGGGAGAAAAACTGCCTTATATTCTTAACTGAAAAGATAAAAGTTAATTTTTTTAACATTTTCCGTTATGAAAGACCTTCCTATTTTTTTCTACCTTATGTCACCAATCCGTTGCCCTTCCTTCTACTTTAGCATTAGTTAATTCATTACATTTACTATTAATCAAGGTAATTAATTAAGTTGCTAATGCCCATATTCTTTGCGTTTAAGGAGGTTTATAAACCAAGGTTGAGCAATGGCGGTTCTTAGGAATACCTAAGATATCCCCATTATTTATCACTATGACCATTATGCCCTTAAAGGATTTCATTTAAATTTTTAGCCAAATAATATATGGTTAACAATTAAAGATATTTGCAAAAGGATCGTGCCCAATGGAGCATATGTACATTTTCTCGCTACGGTAAAACCAAGCTGACAAGTAGGGGTGGCAACGGATCGGATCGGATCGGTGCTCAATTGTGTATGTAGGAGTTTGGTGTTTTATGCAGTTCTCCTACAATTCAAGAGAAGTTATATGGAGATGAGAAGTGCATTGCCTCAATCGATCTGTTGGAATCTTTAGCCCAAGATCCAAAGATACAGGCCCACCACACCATGCATAGGAAACTCAAGTTCCTGTTTGAATCAATGGAGAACCCCATAATTCATGTGGATTAAACCCTCTTCTTGTAATTGTAAGAAACATGTTAAGAAACTTTTGTTTGTTCCTTGCATAAATGTACATTACCCTTTTTGGAGTTGATGATCACATGAAGTTAAGCCTAGAACGGATGGACTATTTATTCGCAAATAGTTTCATTATTTCTTTCGCCTATTCATGAGTAAACTAGGCAATATTAGGTTTGTTATGCTTTTTAAGGATGAGGGTCATTTCACTTCCCGCGATGACACAAAACCTTAACTTAGTCACCATCAATAATAACAATAATAATAATAACAACAGTAATAATAATATGTAAATAACTCTTTTTTTGAGTAATTCAGTGGGTAAGACATAGCTCTAGCTGTTTTTTTTATATAGATTAAGAGATTAGCATTTTTTAAAATGTCAGTGGGTGGTGTTAGAGTTGAAAACCACAATGTGGTAACTAGGTATGGGGTACTACCACCACAACCTAACCTCGTTCTGATATATATATATATATATATATATATATATATATATATATATATATATATATATATATATATATATATATATATATATATATATATATATGGGTTTTTTTAGAGTTAACAACCCCTCAAGATACAATGGTTCCAGTTAGAAGGGGTTGTGATTGGTGTATTTATCAAAACAATCATTACTTGTTTTATTAGAAAATTATTTAAATAGGTAACTTTACTATTAAACAAAAGCAAATTTGATATTTTTACAAAAGTCCAATGGATTTTGGAAGTTAGTATCCTGAAATTTTTTAGTAAAGTGACATTGTCTTTTAGTAAAAATTTCTACTTTACCCCTTATAGAGATGACAAAAGTGCACTTTGTCTTGTAGTAATATTTACAAATTGCCCTACAAAAATAATTTTTTTAAAAAAATAGACTGCAAAATTAATAAATCCATCCTTCACAACTCTCTCTATCTTGTTCATAAAAAATAGGTGAATCTTCGAAAAATATCAAAAAATATTTTACATGAAAAAAATTGATCGAAATACCCCGGTAAAGTTTGGAGGGTATTTTAGGATTTTTTTAGGGATTTTTTTTATATATATTTTTATTAGGTGCAGCTTGATGAGAAGAACACATTCTTAAAATTTTAAGTTATTTGGATTTGTTGAAAAAAAGTTAAAAATTCAAACACTACTAGACATCCGTGATCGTCAGATCGGCCCATATTTAATCTGGACCGTTGGGTTCATTTTATATATATATATATATACACACACACACACACTATCGGATATATGTGATCGTTAGATCGACCCAGATTCAATCTAGACCGTTGGGCTCATTTTTTCTTATGAGCCCATTGGCTCATAGGATCATTTTCCTCTCTCTCTCTCTCTCTCTCTATATATATATATATATATATATATATATATATATATATATATATATATATATATATATATATATATATATATATATATATATATATATATGATGCGGTTTGTATAGATCATAGGCTCTAAACAATCAAGTTAGAGCATACCTTCAAATAGTGTCGAGAAATATGGTTTCAATACTGAATTTCATTATGATAGCCTTAAAATATATTTTTCACCTTTATTTATAAAGTTTAAAGCTTCATAAATAGTGTAGATCGATAGATATGTGAAAACTTGAAAATTTTGAAAATTGACCGTCCAAAAATAAGTTACAATACATTATTTTCAAAACTTGAAATCTATTTTTTTCTCATGCCCATTTATCTTGATGTCTATGATCAATTTGAGGATATTTGGGCAAAAAAAAACCTTTTATATTGAAATTTTTTAGGTAAACTCTAATTTGATTATTTAGATCCTTTTATATATGAGGAATAATATGTATACTCTCTTCCACTATGAACATGCAATTAATGTCCTTAATATCTCTCTATCTTAATTTCTCTTCATTTGCTTCCTTGCTCTTTCTCCCCGCCACGTATCTCTCTCCTATATATATATAGGTAGGCAAAGTCTCTCTCCTATATATATATATATATATATATATATATGGGATAGACATAAACATATGTAACTCTTTTTTTAGAGTAAAGCTCCCACATCTTATTTTTCTCCTCAATTTATGTTATTTTTTTTCCTTTCTTTTTTTGGACAATTTTATGTTTATTATTTCTGAAAATATATTTAAATTTTAAGTAACTTCCTTTGATAACTCCTATTTTATTAAGAAGCCACCTAATATTTCTCTCTCCCCAATTTAAGTAAGTCTATTAATCTCGCTCTCTATTCATGATTTACTCTCTCTTCCCCAGTTTCTCTGCCCCTTCCACGTTTCTCCCACTCCAACGTTCCTTCCTCTCTCTACACCCCTTCTCTCTCATATCCTCATTCTCTCTCTATAGAAAATTGATGCATTAGAAGGTAAAATAATCAACACAAATACATACATGTTGAATTTAGCTTGGATGGTATTCTCTCCTAACAAATATATTATTCATTTTGGATCATTTTTTAAAAAATAATATGTTATTTTGCAGGTTTCTATGTTTTGCTTTACATTATTTTCTTATCTGGATTAATCTTTGGCTTTTAGTTGTGATGGTGCTGGTTCCTTGACTCGATGCATTTTGGGGATTACTTAATAATTGTGCATTAGAAACTTGGAGATTGCCTTCTGGATTTTTCACAAATTATGTGGCTTTGCATGGTTCCTTGGGGATCTCTCAAATACATGGCCGAGAAATATGGTAGATTACCAATATATGTTACTAAAAATGGTGAATCCCCATTTCATTTCTTTAGCTATTATCTATAAATTGATTTTATGAAGAACCGTAATTAGTATTATTTGTTTATGTCCATTATATATGGACGATATCCACATTGAAACCAATAGCTTCTATGTAATTTTTAATTAAAAATTTGTTTTGTATTCAATTTGCTATCTAGAATAATTTTCTTGTTTATATATATATTAAAAAAAAGGATAATTCTTTCTCAGTTTTTCTTTTAATACTTATTTATTAATATAAGTAAATTAATTTACATCTTTCTACCTTATTAAATGCTTTTTATTTTTCAGATTTTTTATTTTATTTCTTCACATGCGCTGTCTCTCTCCCTCTATGATATGTTTCTCCCTATTTTCATGTACCCTATATCTAAGTTTCTATTTTAAATGCTTCCATATTTTTTAGAATTTTCTCACTATTTTTATGAAGCCTTACTCAATATTAGATGCTTTCTATTTCTTAGATTTTGGATTTTTCTCTTAATATGCTTTCTCATTGTACTCTCTTTATAAATAAATACAAATAATTATTGATCATAAATGCAAGTTATAAATAGAATAATAATCATGTTTTATACTGTATGAGACATGTTTTAGCATTGTTATTCTTCGTAATTTTTTACATTAATATTTACTTATAGTTATATAATATAATATTGAGATAATTAAACAGAATTTCGAGTAGGTCAGAAAATAATAGAAATCAAATGCTTAAAAAAAAAGAAAAATTATCAAGAAAAAATGTGAATTATATAGGTCAATTAAATAATACTTATATAGGTTAAAACAATCAACAAAAGATGATAATTATATAAGTCAATAATATTTTAGTACAAAAAAGAAAGGTACAAAGTTAATACTTATATTGGTAAATGCAAAAAAAGAAAAAGACAATCCTTCATTGTTTCTCTTCTTTTTTCTTTTTTACTTTTTTTGTGTTTATTATAAAACAGCTTTCGAAATAGGAGGGGTTACTCTCTTAGGTTGGAGAGTGACTAATCTTTCTATCCGTTCAGCTTGTTTTCTTAAAAATTGCATATATAGGTTGGTATAATTATTTTGTTCAACAATATGAGGTATTAATTCATGCTTTTTTCCCATATCCTTGGGTACAACCTTATAAGGTGTTGCAATAATTTTATATAAGGAATGTGGTGGTTCTCTTTTTATATTTGGAGTTTTTACACCTTTTAGGATAATACTTTTCTCCGATGGATGTGTACTAGAAGTAGTAGTTCCATCTGTACTTACATATGTTTTCTCTTCAATTGAGTGAATATGAAACTTAGGAATTTGAGTATTATATTGGGCACAAATTTTTTGTAATCAGATAAAAAATCTTTTTGTTTCTATTTCTTTTTTCAAAAATTTATTATATTTTTTATGAAATAATTCTATTAATCTGGGTTGAAATGCTTTTAGATACCATTCCCTAATATCTTAGTTTTTTTCTTTTTTTGCCTCACTTATAAGTGAATAATAGATTTACTAACACAAGTACAAATGATACAGTGAATGCTATTAAAAAAAAGAAAGCGAAACAATTGGATAAATAAGGAAGTATTTTGACTTTAGTTCAGACTCAAAAATCTCAATTATACAACAATAGAATGCCTTAAATTAAAAGAAATACTGATATCTTCATATTTTTGTATATTCAATAACTATTTCACAATTGTTTCTATAAAAAAAAGTCTACAAATTAGGTCTCATTATTTCTTCATATTATGTGCAGATGGATCTATTAAAATATCACTTTTTTTTTCTCTATAATCAAATGTCTTTTTTTTGTACTTATTTGTATAATTAACATTTAATTTGCGTGCACGTGCACATCACTAGTGTGTATATATATATAGCTCTCTTATTGTTCAAAGCCAGTACGCGGGCGATGTGGGTCTCCAAGAGAGAGATACATAACTTCTAAGAGTGGGGCGTATTCTCATGAGTTTTGGGTTGGTTGACTTCTATTTTTAGAGAGAGAAAATCTCTATGTTTCTCTCGAAGTTATCTTTTCAGTAGCGGTATTGCGGTGGGAAATAGGATATTGATCGACGGTGTTGCTCGATTTGGAGAGCGGGTTTAGAAGGAAAGATCGGTGATGGTCGTTTACTAATATTTAGAGATATGTATTATCTCTTGTAAACCAAAACTGTAATCTTCATTGTGATAGCGGATTTCTAGTTGCCGAGGCCGTAGATGAAGCCCTATGGAGTGAACCATGTAAATCGTGTGTTGTTGTGGTGTGCTTTTTATGTTTGTTTTATTTCTCGCACTTGATTTATAGTTGTATTAATCTACATACTTTCCGATATTTGGATAAATGATTGAAAATATAAAAACATATCAAATAGATTTATTACTTTTAATTTTTTTATAATTTCTTTGAATTTCTTAATGGACCCAGTTTTCATACGGCCAAGCCTGCATATGTAGAAATGAGGGCCTAATAATAAAACTATTTTTGAGATGGATTTTTGGACTTACTTTTTAAAAACATGTAATCTCCATGGAGAGCGGTCAAAATAAGTAAAATTTAAAAACTAGAAGTAATAATTCTAGTAAGAAGACATTCGGACTCTTGGCTTCCGGTAAGATAAAGATGGATGCTTTACACTTTTTAGACCGCATATGTAGTCATGCGGTCCAGCCCGCATGAGACAATTTTCCTTTTTTAATATCTCCCAGTTTAAGGCTCAACGCACGAGTCGGGACAACTTGGAATCGGGCACTCCGAACTAACTCGGTCGATTTGTGATACAGTGACCCCTCTAAATTATCTCTCGTGCGCCTGTATCACATACGAGACATTCCTTTATCTCTCAATTCATATCCCACACCACCCATTTTCATTATCTCTCTAACTTCTCTCTCCAATGTACATATGCAAGACATTACTTTCTCTTCGTATTTCACATTTTCCTCTCTCTCCACCATAATTTACAGATGCTTGTCTCTGTATTAACCACCCATTCCATTCTCTCTCTAAGTTCTCTAGCTCCATATATGTAAGACACACTCCCTCTCATCAATCTCTCTTTATATTTCACAGTAAGAGCTCAATTGTCCAATTTTCCAATTCTCCTCCATAATTTACCGATGCCTCTCTCTAACTTAGCTACTGCATCTCCCCTTCCCTTCGTCTACCAAAACCCTAGATTTTCAACCTTTCACGGCTTCCATGGCCAAAACGCTAGCCCTAAAATTCGCTCAGTTTTGAGCTCTCAGAGCACCAAGGACCCCCCTTCTTCTGATACTTCACTCTTAGAGCGACGTCTTGATACAAATTTATGTGACCCTCGGCAATTCCCGTCCATCCAAGCTTCGAAAAGGGTTGTTCTGGTAAGGCATGGGCAAAGTACATGGAATGAAGAAGGTCGAATTCAAGGGAGCTCTGATATCTCCGTGCTTACTCAGAAGGGGGAATCTCAAGCTGAAACGTCTCGCCAAATGCTCATTGGTGATAGCTTCGACGTTTGCTTTACCAGGTCTTCTTATTTCTCTTACTTTTTTTTTTTTGCGATTCTTTCTGTAATGAGTTTTTCAGGGTTTGTGTTACCACTGGAAATTGTGTGTGTGTGTGTGAGAGAGAGAGAGAGAGAGAGAGAGAGAGAGAGGAAATCGGTTGTGTGTGTGAAATCCAAAGAGATAGAGAGGAATGTCTTTTACATATAGGATCAATGGAGTAAACTCAGTTTTTGTGGTATTTTAGTTATGAATTTATCAGAGGAAAAGCATACAAAGAGGCCATTTACTTTTAATAAACGGAGGTAACATTCACGCTTGTCAGACATTTTTAATCAGTGTTTTAATACACGGAGGTAACATTCACGCTTGTCAGACATTTTTAATCAGTGAAGTGATTGCAAGTGTGTTATTTACTAAACTCAAACTTCAAAAATAATTTTTTGAACTTTGTGTCACACCCCAAGCCATCCAATTTAATGGCTATTAACCATTGTGACCTCTTTGTATGAATTGATAAATAGTCTCATAATTAATATACATAAGAAATTACAATTATGGATAAGGAGAGATGATTCATTGTAAATTTCATTCTTTGTTATCTCTTGAGCATGAATACTGGATAATTCACCAAAAATTATTTTGGTAACCAATAGTATATTAATAAATTAATGCATTAAAGGAAAACCCATAGCAACAAATTTGCCAAATATAAAGGGGATTCACAATGATAAACACAACAAAAAAAAAAAAAAGTGAGCCCATTGGATAAAAAATTTACCAAAAATTTTGGGGTATCTATTCTCATATGATGAAGAGAACCACTGAATCCATTTATTTTAGAGTTAATTTATTGAATCACTTTTCAATTCCTTTGTAAGATCAATAAATACTCAATGCTCAAAAATTGAAAATTTTTATTTTGGTAAAAGAGGATCTCTCTGATAAAATCACGACACCACAAGGGTTCAATAAGGTATTGAGAAAAGGAAATATTGGCAATTCTTATTAGTATGAAAACTCAATGCTCAAAATTGCAAATTTTTATTGTAAGTTTATTGATTATTTTGGGAAAAGTGGATCTCTTTGACAAAATCATGACACCACAAGCGTTCAATAAGGTGTTGAGAAACCGAAATATTGGCAATTCTTATTAGTATGAAATCACTCGATTAATACTTTTTCTCTTTTCAATTATAATGGATTGAATTGAAACAGTCTGATTGTTGTGACTCTTATTGATGATGGTCACTTAGACATAGTCACATGGCGAGACATGGTGATGTTTGTTTGTGCATTTAGATAGGACCAAACCAGTTCATGAGAAGGATTTTATTACAGTATATGCTTTAGGGTTTAGGGTTTAGCGTATAAAGAAGTTGGAGTCCCCTCCCCCTTTTCTTTTGGACAAGGTTTTTATGAGTCCATGTAGAAATGAGTCACCTCTTAAAAATCTATTTTTGAGATGGATTTTTGGACATAATTTTTAAGGACATGTAACATCTAACATGAAGATCGTGAATATGAAAAAATAAATAAATTTTAAAAATTAAAAATTATAATTCTATTAAAAAAACATTTGGACTGTTAGTTTCAATTATTTTAGATAGACCACCATTTGCATCCATCATTAAGATGGATGCTTTATAACTTGGGGGCCGCAAATGTAGAAATGCGGTCCCACCACTTGAAACAATTTTTCTTTTCTTTTTCACTGAATGGTTTGCAATTTATTGATATGAATGTTCTATATCAGATAATAAATTCGCAACTGTTCGTTTTGAAACTATCTCTACTATTGTAATAGTAGAAAGAGTACCCTGTTGTGCCTCGACTCCAAACTTTGGCTTTAAGGACATCACAAAGATGAATCTGGCAAAAAAAATATGGACACTTAAATTGTTCTATTTTACCTTATTTTTGGACTGTTCATTTTAATTCTGCGAAGATCATCAGATTTGCACTGTTTTTGGAGCTCCAAATTCATGGATCTAAGGCAGAAATGGATTTACAGTGATTCGGAATTTGATTTGGGTCCTAAATCCTTCTAAAACGAGGGTGGACACATGATTCAGTGGACTGACCAAATATTTTCTATTATTATATGAAACATTATGTTTAATGGTGTGTTAAAAAAATAATATAGGAATGGAGATATGATTGTTTTTTTCTTTTCTTTTTCGTTTGGTTGCAGTCCCCTCAGTCGATCAAAACGGACGGCTGAGATTATATGGTTCTATCGAAAGGATGAGATGATTTCTGAACCTGACCTTAGGGAGATCGACCTTTACTCATTTCAAGTTAGTTCGTATCCTACTCATCTGCAAACACTGTCCAAGCTTTTCTTAGATGGTAAAAGTGAAATGATCTTTTTGGCTATGGCATATGATGATTGATGACCATCTTTTTAGTCTTTTACTATTGAACTTCATTTATTCATGAATGTCTTTTTTGTTAACTGGTCAATTTGATATATTCTAGGGCCTTTTGAAACATGAGGGAAAGTCAAAATTTGGCAATGCCTATAGGCAATGGCAAATAGATGCTGCAAATTTTAACATAGATGGCCACTACCCAGTCAGGGAGCTATGGGCACGTGCCCGTAATTGTTGGGATAAAATTCTTAGGCATAATGGACGGTCTGTGCTAGTGGTTGCTCATAATGCTGTTAATCAAGCTTTAGTCGCCACAGCGATTGGTACCTTATGCTACTCCCTCCCTCTCTCCCTCTCTCTCTCTCTCTCTCTCTCTCTCTCTCTCTCTCGTATTGATGTATGCTGTGCTCGTCTTTCTTACTTGAGGTTGCTTCTAAATTGAGCCATGGCAGTAATTGAGAGGTCCAGTATCAACCTGTTTATTGTGTTTTCTTTTTCACTTATGTCAATCAGGTCTGGGCACTGAGTACTTTAGGATTCTATTACAGAGTAATTGTGGAGTTAGCGTGCTGGATTTCACTCCAAAAGATGGTGTGGAGCCACCAGATATTTGCCTCAACCGTTTAAACCAGGTTCTTGACTTATGAGAGAGAGAGAGAGAGAGAGAGAGAGAGAGAGAGAGAGAGAGAGAGAGAGAGAGAGAGAGAGAGAGAGAGAGAGAGAGAGAGAGAGAGAGAGAGAGGAAGTTTTGACAACTCATGCTATGTTTTTGAACTGCTTGATTTTCGATATTTAAATGAGTTTCATCTTCTAATTTCCATTTGTGATAATTCCTTCATAATTTCCTATTCAAATATGAGAGTTTCCTTGATGATATATGGCTTCCAGAGGCTGAAAATTTGCCTAAAGCTGCTTAAGAGTAGCACTTTGACATCGTGATGGCAGCTTCCTTTACTGGTGATGTCGATATACTTTGTATGTGCTAGAGTAAAGAATATACGAGTTTAATTTGTATCTCATGACTCATGCTCTTCATCTTGTCACGAATAGCTTCATATGCAGCTTATAGTCATCAAATAGATGTTGCGTCCTAAGTTGTCATGAGATGGCAGTTTGTCCTTAGTCGTTAAAAAGTTCGTTGATTGTGGGTGATTCAACGTAATGGGCACTTGGCAGTACAGCATTAGCATTGTGTGCATAGTATTACTTATCATCAATGGAGCTTTCCTTCTGTTGCCTGTTAAATACTCCATGCTTTCTGCTTGGAGTTGCTTGTTTTGTTAACAGAAGTTGCAGGCGTTTTGGGGGCAAACTTGTTCTGCATTTGTTTGATGGTTCTACTTATGGAATTCATCATATCCAGCCCTCTGGCGTTACGCCCTGTCATGTGTTACTTGCTTGGTCTGGATTCTAGAGCGGAAGCAACATGAGGTTGGGGGACAGCTTGGCTTGCATGTATTAAGGGATGAGTTACTCAATAGATGAGTTTGGGGTTTCAAAGTCGCATTACACAATTTAGTCTGAGTTAGCATACAGGAGTACTCTAATGAAAAGGGTTACATTTTCATTTATTACTTGCAAAGTCTCTTTGTAGCTACTCAAATTTTCTTTGTCAAACTTGTCCAAAATGGCTGTACTATTCTAGATGACTCTTAATTTTCTTGGGATCTTAGTGATTTTTCACTTTAAAAGGTTCATGTAGGAATATTCGTAGAGCAAGGAGATTGTCAAGAAGAGCACGAAGTAACATGGGAAAAAAAGAAAAAAAGTGGATGCTTTGGTGAATTATTTAATGTTTTGATAATAACTTACTTATAAATAAATAAGCAATTGAGGTAAAGGATATATTTCAGAGTTGAAAATGAAAAGAGTCCCCTAGACCCAGGGTGCTCTAGTAAAGGATTGTAGTTGTAGTATACTTGTTTGTGAAAAATTTAGTAGCCAGTTGCCTGACAATGTGTACACTTTTAAGTAGGATATTTGTGGCACACTACCAATTGGGGGGTTATGGAAATCTGGGATACTATTCAGAAGCTTAAAAACGAGATATGAAGAATGGGATATGATAATTAATGTGGTATAGGTAACTTGCAAGTGTTATGAAGTCCTAGTTCTGCAAAAGGGGATGACATTTTGAATTTGTTGTTTCTGCCTATTCATTAATTGCCCAACTCTATCATTTTACCCAATTCCCTCTGTTCCTTTTTTATCTTTTTTTCCTTGTCTAAACTATCACATATATAGTGGATAATCATTATCATAAATCATGAGTTGTACTAGAAGCATTGATCTTAAATCTGTTGATTATGTGCCTATTTAGCATTTAATAAAAATGAGAACTGGCAGATACCAAAAGCCAGATCAGGTTTTTGACATGAAGAAGATTATGCTGTCCATGCCAATACCTCCCTCAGCATATCTTTTGATAACTGTTGTTTTTGAGAGTGATGCCTTTTGGTAGCATGAATTCTGATCTGTTTCCTTCACTATGAAAGTACTCACTTGACAAATAATACTTGGCTGTCTCTAATTTATAAAGCAATTGATAGCTATGATTCATGCCACCGCATGTTGATTGCTCCAATTTGATTTGCAGGTACTTTATGTTCCATATCAATCGTCAGAATCAGTGTTTTATAAATCGGGCCAGTGCTTTATGTTCCTCAAAAAAAAGAAAAAAAAAAGTCACCCACCAGTTCTGATCTTCCGAGCCGGCTCACTGGTTCTCCAGGGTGTTTTTCTGTTAAAAAATAAAAAGATCTTGTGAGAGCCGGTAGAGAACAAGGAAATACTGGGATTTTTAAACCTGGTCTGATACCCCACTGGTTCCGAGCTAGTTCTGTGATTTTTAAAACACTTATTGCAACCTTTAGTATTTTGAATGGTAAATTCTACTTTCATGTGTAATAGAGGGTTCATAAAGCTCCCATTTTTGGTCATTCAGGAAGATGGTGGCATTGTTTTGGTGGAAGACTAAATAGTTTATGCAAGGAGTCAAGTAGTCTCAGTGATCACGGTTGAAAAGTATATCGAAGACATAGAGGGAGATGTTGAGAATGATGGTTAAATTATGTCCTTGCTGGAGCAAACTGAATGCATAAGAGAAGTAGGATCTTGTGGGATCTGTCTTTCTAGACCATAGGGTTAACAGAGATTGTGATGTGGTAGATGTAAGTAGTGTGGCTAGTGAAGTCAATAAGGAGGCATAGAGGATGCAAATGGACAAGGATATGTATATGATATGAAAATGCTGGAGATTTTTTTTTGTTTTTGTTTTTTTTACATTTGCTACTTTACTGCTCAATCCTTATACATACCCTATTGATCAGAGCATCTCTCTCAGGGTCTGTTATAGGCATTTTTGTCTCATGCTGTTAGTTAAGTTGAACAAACTTTGTTTTCTCCACTTCCCATCAATGAATTTTGTTTCTGGTCTTCGGCATTTCAGTGATTGTGGCATTTCTGCCATTTATGTTGTCACTACCCACATTTGTCTCGGTTTCATGTATTTCTTAAGTAATTGACAAAGCTCCAAGTACATATGAATGCAATATTTTCTTATAAATATGCATTTGTACTCGATGTTTGAAATTTTACTTATACATCCTTCTTCCATGTTCTATTAAATTGCTTGAGCGAATGCTTTCCGGTTGTTCCATCCTGATTTTGGTACTATCAGAATCAGCAAAATAGTGATAGCACTCCTACAATATGCTTGCAGACCCCAAATCCCCCTATTGCTCCAGGAAGTTCAGGAGGTAGAAAAACTAATAAGCGGATTATACTTGTCTGTCATGGAACTCTTCAGAGCACGGCCGAGGTATGGAATCATGAGTCTTTCATTATTCTAAAGTTTTCTAGGCTAGGTTTACACCGAGATGTTTAGGATTGCCATTTTTTACGTATTACTTCTCTCGAGTTATATCTTAAACTTGGATTTAAATTTGCAAGATTTCTTGTGGTTTGGTCTTAATTATACAATAAAGGGTGTGGTTTGTATAGAACCTAGGCTCGAAACAATCAAATTATAGCCTACCTTCAAATAGTGTCGAGAAATGTGGTTTCAATACTGGAATTTTTTTTGATGGCCTTAAAATATATTTTTATCTTTATTTATAAATTTTAAAGCTTTGAAATTAGTGTAGATCGAGAGATCTATGAAAACTTGAAAATCTTGAAATTTGACAGTCCAAAAATGCGCTACAAAACACACTATTTTCTAAACTTGAAATCCATTTTTTTCTCATGTCCATACTTCTTGATGTCTAGATGATCAATTTGAGGATATTTGGGCATTAAAACAACCTCTTCTAGTGAAATTTTTGAGGTAGGCTCTAATTTGATTGTTTAGAGCCTTGGCTCTATATAAACTTTTCCCTACAATAAATAGGGTAGTATGTGCTTAAGTATTGATATGCTGCATTTTGTGTCCTTGATTCTACCCATTGTACATCACCACTATGTGGAGTGCTCATACAGTTGGTACTATATTTGGAAGACACCTTGGTATTATTTATCACGAATGAATAAAGAGTATCTAAGTTTAAGTTCAATAGAGTTTGGATTCTAACAGTAAGAAATAAAAATAAAAAATAAAAGAAAAAAAATGGAGTTTTAGTTTAGGTTGCCCACAAGCACAAATGCAATCGTATTTTCTCATGTCCTTGGCCTGGTTTTAGTCCTCTTGTATTAGGACAATCAAGTTAGTGGAGTGGCGAGAGTTTCATAACTGCCCAGTTCCTGGTTATTAAAACTGCTTTTGATAGTCCCTTGACTTCATACTTTAGCTGTTTTCTTCTCTCTCAGTTTTCTTCTTCCTATTGCCATATTACATAGTTGCAGTTTTTTTGAGGAATTATTAATTTTTTCATTATTGCCATTTTGATTATTTGTGCAGGGTCTTGTTCCTGCTTTAGGAATTCCTGCTTTAGGAAACGAGTCCATGAACATGCTTGGAGTCATACAGGTACTTATCTCTCCAGTACATTGAAGTTAATGAAATGAATCTATGAGCTCCAAGGTTAAACTTCTAGTTTCTTAAATCCAAACTGCACAGTCCCAGAAAACTGCAGAACTCCTTTTGGATTTGAAGGTGAATACCATAATATGTGGTCCTTATATAGCTGCTTCTGATACAGCTTCCGCAATATGCAAGGTAACACTTTTATGGTGTTTGTAACTACTTGTATTGATCAATGATTTTCGATTCAATCCATTTAGCCACTCTCTCTCTCTCTCTCTCTCTCTCTCTCTCTCTCTTTCACTCTGTGATTACAATTTACAAAACAACAGCCTAGTTGTCTTGTCATTACATTTTGTCTGCCTTCTGACTTGAGATTGATTTGAAGGTGCAAGAAGCTGCAGACTGCTTGGGAGCAGATTGTGTTCCCCGGTATGTGGAGATAAAGCAGATGAAAGACCTCGAATATTTGCCATTTCATTCAGCAGAGGTAAGAAGTCTATTATATGTATTATCTCCCTGATAGATTGAACCCTAACCCAAGCTGAGTAGGAAAACGTACTTCACTTATTCAATTATTGAAGTATGTTTTGTTACTGAGATATGGGACATAAGTTACCAAATCCGATGCATGTTTAAGTGTCTAGTACTTCAACCTAAAAAGCCTATGTGGCAAGACACTAGACCATACGAACTTGTGTTGTGTGATTGTGCGCACGTGCACATGCATGTGTAGCTCCTATTTATTATAGTTAGATATAGTTGGGGCAGCACTAGGCCAAATGAGATTGAAACATAACATTCTTGCTCAAACCGCAACCATTTGCCCAATGCATCTTTTCAACATCCTCGTGATTGGAAGTGTCAACATAGTGTCCTATTGTGACATTTGCCAACAAGTGATACTTCAGCAAGAACTGAATCGTCTGGGTAATATAAGAAGTGTGGCATATAGCAATGCATTGGATTGTCATATATATCTTCCAATGTGAATGAGCCTGAAATTTCTTCTTGATTTCTCATCTTTTTCACCACTGTAGTACGAAATTGCGTATAAAAGTTCTGAGGAAGAAGGTGCCTCAGGATTGTTGTGGGAGAAGGCTGGGAATGCTTGGCTGTCTATTCTAACTCATTTAAGGGATGAACCTGAATCAGAAAACAACATTGTGGTGGTTGGTCATCCATTGATGAATATTGCATTGATAGGACGCTGCCTTAACCTCAGAAAAGATTGGATGAAACACTTCCATTTGGATTATGGTAGCATCAGTGTTCTAGACTTTCCTGATGGACCGGCCGGGAAAGGCCTAATCAGGTGCACAAATTACACGGCCCACCTCGGGAGGTGGTCCGTTCCAGTAACCAGATCGGCATCTGAAGATGATGAATTCTAGCTGTAGGTTTACGTATATTTTTGTTTGCCTTGATGAGCCACATCATTATTACCAAACTTACAGGTTTGTTGAAATGAGAGTGTATTATGGGGTATCTGGAGAAAAATATTGTATAGTCCCTCGTTGTAACTTGAAAAAATGTGAGAGGGAGACCTGAACAAAGGGAAAAGATTCTACGACAGAAGCTGAGCTATTTTTAGCCGTTGGACGTGAAATGGAATAGATTGTGAAATTCAATGGATTGAATTGTACCACAACACTAGGGAAATTTTATTTTGGACTTTGTCTAATTAATGACACATCTTCGACCATTCAATTTCACATCTAATGATCAAATAATAAATGTGATTTCTTTGTATAACAAATAAATAGTCTTATTGTATACAGTTTTTTTTTTTTATTTGCAAATAAACAACTTAGCAAGAAATGATCTTGAATTTTTAAAAGCCTAGATCCACCATCCACTATAATAAAAAAGAAGTTTATACATCAAAGAGTTTATACATCCACTGTAATTTTTTAAAGGGTGTGGTTTGTATAGAGCCGAGGCTCTAAAGTATAGCTTGGATGCTCAGAGGTACATAGGTAAGAGTGGCCATCGGTAGGGTGGCCAAGGTCGGTCCTAGAGAACTAAGTCTTGGGTTACAAAATGTGGCTTGAAGGGCCGGGCTTGACACTGATAGGGCCAGAACGGCCTTGACCTCTTTGACAAGTCCATGTTGGACTTACCCCGAAGGGAATAGGGATGGGCTGTAGACCCGCTAGCCTATAGCTACATAACAGTGTAATGGTCTATATTCAATCTGAGCCGATGCAATGATTATGATTGCATATTTTAATTTTAAATTTTTTTTTTTACAAATCTAAATCACAAGAAATTTTGAGCGTGTGTTATTTAAAACTAAGATAATTTATTAAAAATATCAAAAAATAATTTATAAAAATTAAATTGATCAAAATACCCTCGAAACTTTTTAGGGGTATTTTGGTCAATTTATATTTTATGAATTTATTTTTTAATATTTTTATTAAATATGCTTTGATGAGAACAATAGTCGCCTAAAATTTTGTGTGATTTAGATATATAGAAAAACAATTAAAATTAAAATACGAAATGAAGTTGTCATTGTTAGATTAGCCCAGATTGAATATGAGTTGTTGGGCTTATATGTAGTTTAGGCTAGTGGGCTTACGTCAGCTTTTAGGCTAGTGGGCTTACGTCAGCTTTTATATATATATATATATATATATATATATATATATATATATATATATATATATATATATATATATATATATATATATATATATATATATAGAAAATCTTCATATATGAGCCCAACGGTCCAAATTGAATCTAGGTCGATCTGACGACCACGATATTTGAATTTTAATTTTTTTTCTACAAATTTGAATCACTTGAAATTTTAGTTGTGTATTCATAAAAAATAAGTGAATCTTCAAAAAATCAAAAAAATATTTTGAAAACAACTAACCAAAATACCCCCGTAAAGTTTTGGGGTATTTTGGTCAATTTGTTTTACGGATTATTTTTTTATATTTTTATTAGGTGCAGCTTGATGAGTAGAAGACACGTCCAAAATTTCAAATAATTTGGATTTGTAGAAAAAAAAAATTAAAATTCAAACACAAAATGAAGTTGTGACAGTCAAATTGGCTCATATTCAATCTGGGCCGTTGGGCTAACAGTAGTATCTTTATATATATATATATATATATGTCAGCCCACGAGCTGACTGTTACAGTGTCAGCCACTAACCCAGATTGAATCTGGGCCGATCTGACTGTCAGATTTTATTTCGTATTTGAATTTTCAGTTTTTTTTGTATAATTCCAAATCACTTGAAAACTTAAGCATACATTCTACTTATCAAGGTGCACTTAATAAAAATATAAAAAAAATAATTCGTAAAAGATAAATAGACCAAAATACTCTCGAAATGTTTTGAGGGTATTTTGGTTAATTTATATTTTTTGAATTATTATTTTAATATTTTTATTAGATTCTACTAATATTTAAAAATAGACATTCAAAATTTCAAGTGATTTGGATTTGTATAAAAAAAATGAAAATTCAAATACAAAATGAAGTTGTGACTATTGGATTGAGCTCATATTCAATCATATATTATTCAATCCTATATTTTAAGGTTGCAACCTCATATAAACTTTTTCCATTAAACTAATATCCCTGACTTGGTTCTATGAGTCTTACAATTAGTAGAAAAGCCAACTAAAATTCTTCTAAGTGGATCAACCACTACACATAGAAATTCCATACATGGTTAGGTTGATTCGGTTGTGTCAAATTGTAAACTATATAATTCAACCCCAGTGAACACGAATACGAATGCATGGTTAGATTGATTCGGTTGTGGATCCCATTTTAGTTCAGTTTTAAAGCTTCACTTTCGAATTACTCAAAACATAAAAAATATAATATATGGGGAAAGTTTATATAATTGTGTAGCTCTAAACAATTAAATTAGGGTGCCCCTAAAAAATTTCACTAGAAGAGGTTGTTTTGAGACCCAAATATCCTCAAATTGATCATCTCGACTTCAAGATGCATGGACATGAAAAAAAAATGGATTTCAAGTTTTGGAAATAGTGCATCGCGTAATGCATTTTTTTGACCGTCAATTTTCAAGATTTTATGTGTACATTATTTTTTAAGCTTTAAAATTTATAATTAGATCTGTAAACATATTTTTCCAGTACTGAAACTACATTTCATGATCTATTTGAAGGTGTGCTTTACTTAGATTGTTTAGAGCCTTGGCTCCATACAGACCGCACCCATAATATTTTTGGTTTTCTCACTTGTCCAACTTTCGAAATTGTCTTAGATATGTATTTGAGTAATTTGAAAATGCAACTTTTGAGCTAACTAAAACACAAAAAGATTGATGTATTTAGGTTGTTCGAAAGTTCAACTATCAAATCGAATAAAACACTAAAAAAAGGTATAAAAGAACTAAATATTTACGTGGTTTAAAAGTATAACTTTTGCACCAAATACATCATTTTCTTATGTTTTGCATGTTGAAAAGTGAGTTTAGAAATTAGGGTAAAGGGGAATAATAAAAACACTCAAAAATTATAATATGACCCAAAATATGGGGACAATATGGTTATAGTGTATTTTTCCCGGTTTGAACATAAATGTTCCAAGAAAAAAACTAAACATTGGGTTGATTTGAAAGTCTAAGTTTTGAACTACCCAACCACTTCAATTTTTTTAGTGTTTTTGGTTATTTAGAAAGTTATGCTTTTATGTTTTTGATTATTCAGAAGTTCAACTTTTGAATCATCAATATATATATATATATATATATATATATATATATATATATATATATATATATATATATATATATATATATATATATATATAGTTTGTCTAGAGTTAACAACAACTCAAAATACAAAGGTTCAAGCTAGAAGGGGTTGTGATAGGTGTATTTATCAAAACATCTATTATTTTTTCAATAATAAATTATTTAAATAAGTAATTTTACCATTAAGCAATGTCAAATTTGAAATTTTCATAAAAGTACAATAGTATTTTAAAAGTTAGTGCCCCTGAAGTTTTATTTCTAGAGTGCCCTTGTCTTTTAGTTAAAATTTCAATTTTACCCCTTATAGAGATGACAAAAATATACTTTGTCTTATAGTAATATTACAAATTTATCCCACAAAAGTAATTTTTAAAAAAAAATAGAGAAAAAAATTAATAAATCCACCCTTCACAACTCTCTCTATTTTGAACCATTATAATTTGAAGAATTGTAAGATTTAAAATATCTTATATATATATATATATATATATATATATATATATATATATATATATATATATATGGTTGGGAAATAAGACTTTCAAGCCTGGGGTAAAATGAAAATAAAAAAAACTCAATTAGTTGGACATCATGATTATATGGACCATATGTCCACAATGCATCTTTTTCACAATTTCTATGTAAATTTCCTAATTTTATAAAGCTTAAATTTCCGACCCCTCTCTCTCTCCCTCTCCCTCTCCCTCTCCCTCTCTCTTTTCATAATTTAAGAAGCATGACTTGGATCAACGTCTGCCACCAATTACCTGGGGTAGGCCAGGGACTTCCAAACCTGGATCCGTTTTGGCCCAAGCCCAACCCTATTAAGGCCTTGGGCTGGGCTGGGCTGGGCTGGAATGCATGGTTTCGCTTAAAATGTTTTTACCTTGTCCAAGTTACAAAGTCTCAAGGTTGAGCGGAGGCAAGCACTCAATCCGAACTATTTAAGAGCCCTCTTTAATGTGGAAACAAGAATCCCAAACCGTTGGATTCCACTTTATCCAGCTAGAAACAAAATAGGTGAAAGTAATAACCATAATATTAAAAATAAAGCATAAAACACATGTCACAAGAGAACACACTGAAGAATACAAAAATTTATGTAATTCATTCTAAAAGGGCTAAATCCACAAGCATGGCAAGTAGAAATCTACTATATCATTAAAAGTTACATCACAAATTTTGGAATATAGAGTTATTTCTTTAATCATCTACAAAATCCAGTCGAGTAACTCTTTTAGACCTGCTCTCTTGACCGGCATCGCCCACCGATCTCCTATCTCTATTTCACAACCAAGCCACTGTCAAGAAGAAACCTATCTCAATTTCACAGTTAAACCATTGTCCAAGAAGAGAACATTAAGATCAACCAAGATTTTCTCTTATAAAAGAAGAAACCACTTAAAATCTCCATAGGAATCACTTTTCTACAATAAACCAACCTCTCAGTCTATAGGAGGCACCATCACAGTTTTTCTGTCTACACGAGCTCTCTTCTCTATAAGGAGAAGCATTGCCTCTAAAGTCTACACTAGTTTTTAACATGATTCATATGTGCTCTTTTTCAAAAGGAAAATGGTTTGATCGGGCTGCAGCCCCATTAAAATAAGTAAAGTCCCACCCTAAAATTTATAGGGAAATATAATTCTACCATTTAAAAACCTTTAAATCGATAATCTCGGCTTTATCATTATAATTATGAAAAAGAAAATAAGATTGCAAGCCCTAAAAATAGTGTATATTGTAATAATTTTTCTAGATCGTGAATTTCATCCTAAATATGAATGTTCACATATCCGCAACATCTGTACTATTCTTTGCGCTTCAAATTTCATAGTTGATATTCAAAATTGATTTTAGAGCTATCCTGTAGATTTCAGATGCCTAAAGTACTTTTTGAACAAAGATTTGATGTGGAGCCTTATTTTGTTTTCATATAGCCTAGGCCTTTTAGAAACTGCATCCTTTTCAAAATACTGACTTTTCTTCTAAAACAATTAAAATTATGAGATTTCCAAATGGCGGCAAAAAGTTGCAACCTTGTCATTAGAACATTTAAAACACTCTATTTATACTCTCTTTTAAAAATATTTTCAAAATATTTTCCAATTTTTATATATTTTCAAAGAGAAATAAACTATGAGACCCTCGCACACCCATGTGGGTGGGACCCCAAAGGATCGGCATTAAATTTTGACACAGTTCTTTAGAAAATTTATGATATGCGTGTAGGACTTAGGTGAATGGGTTTTCTAGAGTTCTGTGTCAAAATTTAATAGTGATCATTTGGGGTCTTACTCACATGAATGTGGGAGGGTTATAGTATCATTACTCATTTTCAAATTCAAAATTTTATTAAAACCTTCTATATCTCTATCCATTGGACATTTTTGAAGCTTCCAACGTTTTCCAATATCCTTATCCAACTTCAAATTTTTTAAAAAATTCTATACTATTATTCATTTGACTTTTTTAAAATTTATTTGCATATTTTCCAAAAATAATTAACACCACAATGTATTCCCAACAAAAAACATATTCTCTAGAAATAATCGTATCTCCAACTAAATTAATGTGTTAAAACCTAATTTTTATTGATGGTTATTACAAATTATTTACTTTATATTTTCAAGCCCAATATGAAATATTTACGATATTTTTTATTGATACTATTCATGACAATATATATTTTTTCACGATGATGTATACAATATGACTATCTAATTTTGGTACAATGATGTGACAATCATTATTAATGAAATCCTGTAACAATCCTAAAATTTCAAAAAAAAAAAAAAAAAAAAAAGAAAAAAAAGGTGAAAATATGCTTTTAAATAGGTGATGTTCTGTTTGAATATGATGGTCCTTGAGAACCATCACTTATTTCAAAAGATTTGCCTTTGCCTTTACTTTTTTTCTTTTGCCTGCTTTTGCCTCCTGCTGCTTGTAGTTGGCAACGTCCTTTAGCGGACGTGGTTTTCGTACGATAAAAGTCTGCTTTTAACGCGACACCTCAGGTATGAGGTAGAGCGTAATAAAACAATATAATAATACGTTATAAGAATTTAAATAGGGGATGTGAGCACTCCCACCTTAAAAAAAAATTTTGAGATCTCTCTCTCTGGTCGAAACACAGTGAACTTCTCTCTCGAACCGAATTTTTTTATCGGAAGCTCCCTCTCAAATAATTGTGGGTAAGTGACATCGTCTTTCTAAAAAATAGTCTATTTTTAATAAATAGTGATATTTCCGTCTAGGATCTTTATTTTATCAGTTTTATGTGTAAGTGACCTCATTGTCTCGAAAAATAATCCATTCTTTTTAAAAATGAAATGAAATAATTATTTCTGCTTATTATCATGAATTTTAGGCGCGATAAATTTTATGCGCACGTGACCTCATTATCATGAAAAATAATCTTTTTAATAAAAATTGTGATATTTTATCTATGTTAGAAATTTTGAATGCTGTAAATTAGAAAAATAAATTTATTTATTTTTCTTGTTTATTGTTAGAAATAAATGTGATATTTCTGCTTTTAGTAAAATTGTGATATTTCTTTCTACTATTTTGAATATTTAGACATTGTAAAATTCGTGTGCAAATAACTGCCGTATTATTTAAAAATTGACATTTTTGCAATTGATTACAGTATTGTTGTGAAATGTTTATTTGCAAATTAACATCCCATAAATTGTGATAATTCTGTATTGTTGAATTTTTATAAGAGTTTTTCTATACATATTAAATTGGCAATTATGCTAGAATGCCTTTACAAACTACTACCTTTCTAAATTTGAGCCCAAGATATTTGATTGGTTATTTTTGAAATGTTATATAGAGTGATTGTTATTAATGGTTTAAGTGAAATTCATATTAATGAATTTAGTGATATGTTGAGTACATGATATTGCTGCTTTCGAATGTTTAAAGAGATTTAGAAATAATTTAAGTATGCAAGTGGACTCATCCGGTTCGCCGGTGAGGTATAAGTGGACCTATCTGGGACGTCGATAGGGATTATGTGGACTCATCCGGTACGCCGGTGAGGTATAAGTGGAGCTGCAGGGATTAAGTGGACCTATCTGGGACGCCGATAGAGATTAAGTGGACCCATCAGGACGCTGATGGGGTATATAGGTGACCTACTTGGGACGCCAGTAGGGTATTTTGTGAAATCCTTTGAATTATGTACTGTCGTTAAAAGTGTTATAAGCATTTCAATTACTCGGATTATACTTAATTATGCAATTATTGAAAGTGAAATTGTTGATGCATTTCTATTAATAGATCTCATTTTGGAAAAATATTGATATCTTTCAATCATGATTATTTTTAGGATTATGATGATCACTTACTGAGTAGCCAAACTCATCAAACTATGGTAAACATTTTTTCAGGAAAACTACGGATTCATTTTGAGTGCTAGTCAAGATCAACCTTGGAAGATACTGTTGTTGTGCTAGTTTTCTTTATTTACTATGTAAGACCTCGCCACTGTAAATTTGTCCTATCAATAGATGTATATATGTTTTGTCCGTCACATCTCAGGAATAATAGTATTGTAAATTCTTGGGGTGTGACAAATCCAATGGTTGGGGATATGTCATTAATTAGGCACAAAGTTCGAAGATAAAATTTCTCGAATGTTGTGACAGTTAATCTCATAATTCACACCCAATTGCTAGAATGACCGTAACCTCCTTGTATCAAAAGTGAATGACTTTATAATACATAATCCTCATTTTATATGGGACCATTTATCTTTGGAAAATTGTAGATAAATAGTCTATAAAGTGACCATTTGTTTTTGGAAAATTGTTTCATGTGGCAGAGATTGCATTTCTACATTTGCGGTCCCCAAAGTATAAAGCATCTATCATCTAAAAATAATTGAAACTAACAAACCAAACGTTTTTTTAATAGAATTATTATTTTTAATTTTCAAAATTTATTTATGTTTTCATATTCATGATTTCCATGTCCTTAAAAATTAGGTCAAAAAATCCATCTCAAAAATAGATTTTTAAGAGGCGACTCATTTCTACATAGATTCATAGAAACCGTGTCCTATTATCTTTTGTTCATGAAGATAACAATTATTCTTATCCCTTAAATTTCAAAACGGGTGGTTCTAAGAGTTCATTGGAGATATAAAGTCCAAAAAAAAAATTTCTCGGACTTTGTGAATCACCTCAAGCCATTCAATTTGACATCTAATGAGTGGGAATGATTGTGAGCTCCATGTACAAAAGATAAATGGTGAATTTGTAGACAAGTTCTTTTTATATTGGGTGTCGTTTCTATAAGGTTGCAACCTTGAACAATCCAATTAAGGCGCACATCAAAATTTTATCATAACAGGTAATTCTTTTGGAAAATATTCTTAGGATTATCTTAAAATCTATTTTCATATCTAATTATAAAATTTTAAACTCTAAAAATGGTTAAAATCAAGTAGATTTATAAATATATGAAAATCTTGAAACTTGATGGTTTAAATAATGTGTTACAAGATGCACTATTTCTGTGACTCAAAAAACTTTTTTTTTCCATATTCACATATCTCGATGTCGAGATGATCGATTAGAGGGTTTTTCAATATTAAAACCGCATTTTCGATAGATTTTTGAGGTACATTTGTGATTCTACATTTTAAGGTTGCAACCTTATATAAACTTTTCCCTTTTATATTATCTTTTTCCTCATTAAAAAAAATCTATAATAAGGTTGTATATTTTTGGCACAAAGAGTTCACAAATCGCTATTAACCATTAGGCCAGAAATCGGGCGGCTGAGGGTGTGTGATTGATTGGGCATAAAGCTCAAAATAAAAATTCTCTAACTGTGTGACTCACCACTAGTTATTGGATTTCACATCCGATGGTTAAGAGCTTTGTGACGACCATGTACCAAAAATAATCTTAAAGTATACAATCCATTTATCATTTGTAATTGCAGAATCACTTTCATGATGATGATGATTCCCTTGGTTCCACATACTTTTTCCATTTCTTTTGATTCACATACATTCATACTTTCATGGTGAATGTTTGGCATACATTTTCCATGATTTTAACTACGATTTTTCTCCAGGAAACCCTTAAGCTAGACTAGATGGCTTACTTGTTAGATATGGTTGTATCTCTTGTTACACAAAAGCAGAATTGCTATTCTATATTAATTTATTTGGGCTTTCTAAATTTTTACTCTTGCTTTGGGTATCGGAGAAGATAAAAGGTAAGAAATTTATTCTTTGCGTATCTTCTTAATTTGTTTGGTTTGTCTTTCTATGTTGTCAGGGATTTTATATATCAATTTATTTAAATTTTTGTTAATAGATAAATTCATATTTATTCTTGCTAATTTTATTTTTGTGCATTTTTTTTAAATTATTATGTTTTGCTAATAAATAAATTTGTATTATTTTTGTTAATTTTATTTGTGACATTATTTTTTCTTAAACCATTATTAACACTCGCAGCTTTTTAAGAAGATAATGTCCTGAGTGAATAGGTGCTGAGGGTTGGGTTTTGATAACTACTTGAGAGGATCCGGAACCTATTAACTTCAGAAGGGTTGGGTTTTGATTACTGTCCATTCATAAATACAAGGGTTGCATTTTAGAGGACTTATTAAATTAAAAAGATAACTGGCTATTCATAAATATTTTGACAGGGTTGCATTTTAGAGGATATCCCTGGATTCATAATGACAAATTCATAACTAATAGGGGTGACTGGAGTTAATAATAACTTGAAAGGATAACCGCATATATCCGGATTCATAATGTAAAATTTATAACTAATAGGGGTACCCGGAGTTAATAATAACTTGGGTGACTGGGGATTAGTGAGATTATATCAAGATGGAAAGTGTATTGCTTTCTAAATATATCTCAAAGAATACATATGCATATGTAAGTGAAGTGAATAAGTAGTGAACATTGTATAAATTTAGATAATAATTTTTTATAATTGGATAATGAAGAGAATCCGGATAAGATATATCTGAAAGAGTATACATATGCATATGCAAATGAATGAATAAGAAGGGAACGTTGTATAAATTTAGATAATATTTTTTTATAGTACACAAATTTAGATAATAATTTTTTATAATTGGAGAATGAGGAGAATTTGGATAAGGAGAATGAGAAATTTGGGTATGAATATAATTAGGGTATTTTTTTAATGATAGGAGGAGTGTTTGGATAATAAAAATCAGTGAAATTTGGGTACTTGTTATAAATGAAAAGTTAAAAGAATAATAAAAATCAGTGAAATTTGGGTACCAGTTATAAATGAATAGTTAAAAAACTAAGTGTAATTTAGTTATTTATTGAAGAAAAAAGTTTATATATGGTGCTAACTGTATGCAGCACAAATAAGATATAACTAAAATCTAATAGGGAAGGTTGTTCCTATACTGGATAACCCTCATATGTCTATAGATCTATGAATCTGCTTGATTATCACTATTTTTAAAATTTTGGATATTGGGGCAACAATAGATATTCATATCATTTAAGGCTTTGGGGCACCAAAATTACATTTTTTTGCATAGTTTTGAGGCGCATCACCTTATACAAACCTTACCTTTTATTGAAGGGTGAGGTTTATATAAGGTGTTAACTTTATACTAGAAGCAAGGTGTACTTCAAAACTTTACTAAAAGTGAAGTTTCGGTGCCGCAAAGCATATGAAAATCTATTGCTTCTCCCGATTATGAAATTTAAAGTTCTAGAAATGGTTATAGTCAAGTAGATCTATAAACACTTGAAAATAGATGGTCCATATAATGGGCTGGAAGATGAACAATTTTTAGGATTAGAAATCCTCTTTTTTTTCATGTCTATGAATCTTGTGGTCGAGATGACCGATTTCGGGATTTTCCAAAAGAAACAACCTTCTATAATGATTTTTTTAGGTGCACCTTACTGGCACAGTATAAGGTTGACTCCTTATATTATATAATTTTTTTCTTCTATTGAATGGTATAAGTATTACTTTTCTGCTTATTTGCCTATCTTTAAAATTCCTTGCATATAAACTTAGCCATTTAAATACTAACCTCACCGCAAATTTTATTACATATCTTCATAATTTTTACTTTATGTAGAGATTCTATTCATAAGAGTGGAAGAGAATGAATTAAATCAAAAAATAGGCTACACTAGCTTTTTACTTTTCTCTGTAATTAATTCCTTTTGTAATTAATGTAAAGTACCTGTTCGGTACTATTTTAGTTTCTAACTTTTTATTGCCGCGAAAATATATACTTCCCCTGTCCAACCATCCAATTTAGATCAAGTGATTACCTATATACATGTAAATACCTTGCAGAGCTTTTGCATTTTCATTCTACCAAATAAATGAGGGTATTATAAATCGATATATGTGCATAAGGTTGTTTTCACCTATTGATTAAGTCCATAATAATCTTTTCACATGAGAGAATAAATGTGTATCCAAATTCATTAGGCATGTTAAGTTAGAGCATTATAGATGTGGGGTAGCCAAATCCAAAAAAAGCCCATCCAACTTAATTAATCTTGACCATTGGATATGAAATTGGGTGGCTGCATTTATTTCATTGACCAAGATCAAATGTAAGAAAAAACTTTCTCCAACTTTGAAACACACCCAAGCTATCATATTTCGCATTGGATGGTTATAAATAATTATGGGGAAAATATAGAATGAGGCCATTTACCTTTGATAAAAGGTGGTCACATTAATCTTGGCCAGTGGATGTGAAATTGGGTGGCCTTAATTATTCTATTGACTAAGCTCAAACTTCAAAAGAAATTTTTTCGAACTTTGTAATATATCCAAGCTATCAAATTTCACATCAAATGGTTGTAAGCAGTTATAATCACCTTGCATCAAATGATAATAGTCTCATTGTATACAATCTCATAATTGTGACTTCTTAGTAATAAAGATAAATATTCAGATTGTATACAATCCAGTTAAAAAAAATCTACGTCATTTTGATTTTGATTTTTTTTCTTTATTATGCTAACCGTGTAAATGGATGGTGGAACACTATGTTGAGACATCTGCCTTCCAACCACTGATGCCCCGACCCTGTTCCCAGAAAAAACTCTTCTTCCTTTAATGGACTAAATCAAATGAATATACGTTTTACTATTGATAAAAAAAATATTGATTAATATACAAAGAAACCCTTGGAATAGAGACTATTCAATTTTTGCAACAGAAACTCATCTCGTGATTCTATAATGGGAGATAGAAATTTCATAAAAAAAAGGCCTGGTTTTGATCAGTTAGTTGAGCACATATTTTTATATGTCCTCCATTAGAGATGGGATTTTGCATCCAAAATTAGGGGCAGATAATCTCGACCATGGTGACCATAAAATTGGAAAACTAAAAGCATTTTGAATTAGTAAATTGATAAAATTGGAAAACTAAATGCATGTTGAATTAGTAAATTGTTTCTTGTGTCAGGTCCCGCATTTCTACATTTGTTTCCTTGCATTACAAAGCATCCATATTAAAGATGGATGCAAATTGGTGGTCCATCTAAAAACTATTGAAACTACCTATCCAAATGTTTTTTTTATAAAATTATTATTATTATTATTATTATTATTATTGTTATTATTGTTATTATTTCATATTCATGATCTCCATATTAGAGATCAGATGTACTAAAAAATTGGGTCTGAAAATCCGTCTCAAAAATAAAATTTTAAAAGTGGACTCATAGAAACCGTGTCCTTTTGAATTTAGCATTTTTTAAGCTTTGTCTTTTTCGAATCATTCAGTTTAATTTTTCCTCTTACGTGCCATTTGTTTTAATCTGCAAAAAGATAGATCAATGATGGAACTCTATTTCCAGTTCTTTAGTATGTATTTTATGTCCTAAATCTATAGAAACATGGATGGTTCACGAGTCCTGAGACTCACCATAGACTTTCGAAGAAATGATCCTCCAAAGTAGGTCTTCTGCCCAAGGGAGCAAGTGAATATTTTGCTCCTGCACGAACACACACCTCTTCATTGATTATTAACTAGTACCCCTGACTTAGTACCATGCGCCTTTCATTTAATGGAAAAGCCAACTAAATTATTCCAAGTGGATCAACCACCACACAAGACTAGACAACAAGTGTATATCAAAATGTCAACCATGTAATTCAACGCCCTTAAACATGCAAACGAATACATGGTTAGGTTGATTCGGTTGTGGATTGTGTTATCGTGTGTTAAAGTCTCACTTTCTAACCACTCAAAACACCAAAAGTATTATATATTTGGGTATATTAGAAATCCAACTTTGAAATTGTTTGAGACATATATTTAAGTAGTTTGAAAATGCAATTTCTGATCTCACTAAAACACAACAAAACAAAACTGAATGCAACTTTCTAGCTGACTAAACCATAACAAAACTTATGTACTTAGGTTGTTCGAAATTCCAACTATCAAATCAAGTAAAACACACACAAAAAATAAAAGAAAAAAAGAGAGTAAGTATTTAAATGGTTTAAAAGTATAAGTTTTGCACCAAATACATCATTTCCTTATGTTTTGCATGTTGAACGGTAAGAGTTCAGAAATAAGAGTAAAAGGGGAATAATTAAAATACTCAAAAAGCAAGCAAAATATGGTAGACAATATGATAATATTCCCTTTTTTTTCCCAATCCTAACATAAATACTCTAAAAAAATAAAAAACTAAACCTTCGGTTGACTTGAAAGTCCAACTTTTGAACTACTCAAGTACATCAACCTTTTTAGTATTTTTTACTATTTAGAAAGTTGTACTTTCTAATAGCACAAATACATGTTTTTTAAGACTCAAAAGTTAAACTTTTAAATCGTCAAAATATATCATTTTCTTGTGTTTGGAGTAAGTTCGGAAGTAAGATTTTCGAGTCCGGGGTAAAATGGGAATTTAAAAAACTTAAATAGTAGGGCATCATGGTTATATGTACTTATGGCAGCCATGCATCTTTTTCCCGGGTCGCAATGTAAATTTCCTAATTTTATAGAGCTTAAATTTCCCTATTATCTCTCTCTCCCTTGTGCCGGTTTGTCCATTTTCAGAATCTAAGAAGCGCCACTTTGATCAAGGCTTGCCCCCAATTGGGCCGGGGTAGGCCAGGGACTTCCAGACCTAGCTCACTTTTGGGCCAAGCCCAACCCTATTGAGGCCTTTGGGCTGGGCTGGGATGCCTAGTTTCACTTAAAATATTTGGCCTAGGCCAACTTACAAAGTCTCAAGGCTGAGCTTAGGCCAAGCACTCAATCCGGCCTTTTGGGAAACCCTAGGAGCATTGGCTTGCCATTCAAGCGAAGCTCCCTCTTGAGGGTCGATTTGGTTCAAGGTGGGGTTCAGGTGACTCTACTAAAACCATGGGCCAGGGTCAGACTGGCCTGATTAAAAATTTTGGATTGGAAGTAATAGTAACATTTTGGCTCGGGTCTAGACCAACCCTAGCGGGCCATCTAGGCAGGCCTGCCTAGGTCTTAATGTTGCCCATCAGGTGTAACAAATGACATTGTATACTAGTCTTTGGTATAGCAAAATCAATCATTTTTAGCCATAAGACGTGGATCTGGTACGTAGAGATGTACTATTTTTATGCACAAAGTCTTAGAAATTTTTCCTCAAACTTTGGGTACAGCCATAAATGTAATTTTGGAGTAAAAATTTCTTCAGATAGCTTGAGAATCTATTTAATCTCTAATTATAAATTCTAGACTAAAAAAACGGTTCTAATCAAGTAGATCTATAAGCATATGAAAATCTTGAAAATTGACGGTCCAGATAATATGTTGCAAGATACACTATTTTTTAGACTCGAAATCTGTTTTTCTTTTTACACTCATGCATCTCGATGTTGAGATGAACAATTTGAGGGTTTTCTAACATCAAAATAACCTTTTAGCATAGATTTTGTATGTACACTTTAATTCTACATTTTAAAGTTCCAACCTTATATAAACTTTCTCCTATATATATTTTGGTATTGTATATAACGAGACTATTTACTTTTGATATAAGGAGGTCACAACTACTTACAACTATCCGATGTTAAATATGATAGCTTGGGTGTGTAACAAAGTTCGAAAAAAATTCTTTTGAAGTTTGAGCTTAACTAATGGAATAAATGCATCCATCTAATTTCACATTCAATAGTCAAGATTAATTGTATTATACCAAAGATAAATAATCTCATTGTATACTTTTCCATAAATTTTTCAATGTAGAGATAATTTCCTACAACGTATATAACATATTTGTCTATTAAACACCTGTCTCTCAAGTTAGTCTAGAGTCTAGATCATAAAGGTTGAAAAAGGGAAGTCAACTTATATGGTTGAACTCTACTCCTCAAACATGTGGTAATTTTCCTCATATGTCACACCAGTATAGAAGTCAAATGAAGTAGGGGGGAAGCCATTTACTAAATGCAACTTTGTATTCGTCAGTCATAGAAAATGCCATGGTTGCATATTTTGGTCATTATTCTAGGTGTTGGGTCATTATTCTAGGTGTTTGCCTAAGGCTTTATTTGAGGTGCGTACATGTGACCAACTCGCACTAAAATAAAATTTTAAAAAGTAATTGTTAAAAATTAAAATAATAAAAATACTTATGAATTTTATAGGGGTATTTTACATCATTTTTTTCATCTAAACTATTTTTTATATTTTATTTATGTGTGTCTCATATAAACCTACAAAATTTCAGATCATTATGATTTATAAAAAAATATTAAAATTCAAATACTATCGGACATATGTGACGGTATGATGGACTTTGGACGGTGACAAGATGTAGGTGAACTTCACATATACTTTGGACGATTTATTTCTGGTTTTAAACAACCACTCTAGCTATTACAAGTTGTGAAACATCTTTGAAGAAATTTTGATAATATCGGCTGACCTCAATGCTATTGTTACACATATTGTTAGGGAATCAAGGAAAAAGTTTATATAATGATGCTACCTTATAATGTAGAACTACGGATGCGCCTTAAAAATCGATCAGAAAAGGTAGTTTTATTGTTGAAAAACCCTTTGATTGATCATCTCGACATCGAGATGTATGACTATGAAAAATAAAAAGATTTTAACTCTCATAAATAGTGCATTTTACAACATATTATGTACGCCGTCTATTTTCAAGATTTTCATATATTTATAGATCTACTTGATGTTAACCATTTTTGAAATTTAAAATTTTATAATTAGATATAAAAATAGATTTTGAGATAATCTCAATAATATTTTACATCAAAAATATATACCACGATAAAATTTGAAAGGCACCGTACCTCTACACCTACGAAGGAGTCTGAATGGAAACTGCACCCAGAAATCAAATACAGAGGCAGACTCGCTAAATAAATAGTGGAAATCAATAGAAGTTCGATCTATCAAACGGCTGATTAAACTTCTAACATGCACACATTTTACATGTATTTTGTCATTGATAGTCATTTAATTAAAGCCTAGGCTCTAAACAATCAAATTAGAGCGTGCCTCGAAACTTTCATTAGAAGAAGTTGTTTTGATGCCCAAGCATTATCAAATTTATCATCTCGACATCAAGATGCATGGACATGAGAAAAAAATAGAGTTCAAGTTTTGAAAATAGTGCATCTTGTAATGCATTTTTGGACCATCAATTTCAAGATTTTCAAGTTTTCATAGATCTGCTCGTTCTACACTATTTTTGAAGCTTTAAATCTTATAACTAAAAGTGAAAATACAATTTAAGGCTATCACACAACTTTTCGGTATTCAAATCATATTTCTAAACACTATTTGAAGGTGGGCTCTAATTTAATTGTTTAGAGCCTCGGCTCTATACAAACTGCACCCTTAATTAAATGAGACCAATAATATAGTTGATAGCTAAGGGACTACTAGCCTTCTAATCTTAATCAAACAGTTGATAGTGAACAAACAATATCACATATCAATTACGGCCTGACAAGAACAATTAATGTCAGCTTATACAATTGCTATTGACTTAATACTAATTATTTGATTAGGATCAGAATGTCGTCACTCCTCAAATACATATATTTATTCGGGGACTCATAGAAAGGCTCCCACTTTTTTATATAGGATTATCTACAATGAGACCATTTATTTTTTGTACATAGATTTTCAATTATTCACACTCATTAGATGTCAAAGTGGATGGCTTGGGGTGAGTAACAAAATCCAAATTTTTTTTTTTGAAACTTTGTGTTTATTCAATACTCTCTTACAGCCACCCATTTTGAAATTTAAAGGACAAAAATCTTTATGACCTACATGTGCAAAAGATAAATTATCCCTTTATAGATGATCCCTTTTTATATTAGTGTGAGGGGACTCATATAAAGGCTTCCTATTTTATAATGTATACTGAAATTCAAACTTGGACATATAGAATTATCGGACAGAGTTTCATTATTGAGAGAAAAAAGTATGAGGTAGAACTTCTACTTTAATCACTAGCATGTTGTGCCTTCACTTGCTCATGTGAGCGAATAAGTGTTCAATTACACGAACCGGGCTCCAAACCTGGACATGGGCCGGTCGGAGTAGTTCTTGAAAAAATCTGGTAGGTCCTGGCCCAGTAAAAAATTATTAAAAAAATATAAATATAAATCCAAAAAATATGAAAATTATGTTTAGAGCAAACTTAAACAAAACACATAAATAAAGTTAAAAAAGTAGTGGAAAAATGGACTTCGAAAAGAAGCAATTTGTGAATGGGGTATTCCAAGGGTACTTCAAAAATAATTCAAAAAAAGGAAAAAATATAAAAATAAGTATTAATGACCCAAACACGTTCCAACATTTGTCAAAATGATAAAAAACATCAGAAAACATATTACAAATAAGTTTCTTATTTTTTTAGATTTCTAATAATTATTTTAAATTTATTTCGGGCATCTTGAAACTTAACTACAATAACTGGACCAGCAAAAGCCCGGTTCTAACTAAAACCAAACCGACTAGAGGCCAGTTCCAGTTCAAACTAGAACCGGGTTGTCGAACACTGGACTGCATAAAATCGCCGAGTTCTTATCAGAGTTATAAAGTGCGACTTGGACCAAGCAACCGGTCTAGGCTTGAGCCAATTACTTGGGCCGAGTCAGAGTAACTTGGCCCAATTAGTGCTTGAGTACAGTAGCAGAAAAATAAATGGTAGAAAATTATGAAAAATATTAAACAAAAAATAAAAAAAAAAGAAAGAAATGTATGTTTAAAGTAAGATTAAGCAAAACACTTCAAAAAGATACTAAAAAGGCACTTAAAAAATAGATTTTAAAAAAATCAACTTGTAACTGGGGGCATTTTCAAATAATCTAAAAAAAATAAAAAATGTAATATATATATATATATATATATATATATATATATATATATATATATATATATATATATATATATATATATATATATATATATATATATATATATATATATATATATATATATATGGCAATGATTTCATGCTACCGTTGTATAGTAATATGATGCAACAACTTTAAAAAACTATCTTATGGCCATTTTTTTATCCAAAATTTGAAATATACACTATTTTCATTTTAATGAACAATCACAAAAAAAGAAAAAATTGAAAACACAACCTAGAAAGTATTTTTTTAACCCAATTAACATAGGCCATTCATTTTGGTGAGATGCTTAGATCTAGGCCTAGAAGAATTTTTTCTTTTCCAATTTTTTTGGATGGCTTTATTATCATTAGATGAATGGTGTTAACAAAGAAAAAAATAATTTTGAGTTTATAAAGGCTAAGATCTTCTTTTTTCTTTTTTTTTTAACAAGATCACAATGACTTTATTACTCAATCAAACCAACGATTACAGTGAAGATGACAAACACAATAATTAAAAGGATAAAGAATTGAGCACCAAAGATTGGGCCAACACTCCATCCTTAGCAAGCGAGTCATCCTTTTCATTCGCTTCCCTAAAAACTTGACTGAAAATCACAACCTTATTGCCACAAATATCCAAAGCTTCCAACCAAAACCTTCTCAAGCTCCAAGGTGGCATACTAGATCTAGATATCCAGTTGATAACACTAAGAGAATCCCCTTCCACCAGCCATGCGGATTGATCACAACGATCCTTCAACAACTTTAAACCTTGAAGCATAGCTAACATTTCTGCTTGGTTTGCTGTAGTTATCCCATACAGGCCACAAAAAGTGATTATCTATACACCCTGATAATCTCTAACCACACCCCCAAAACCAGCATGTTCTGGGTTTCCCAAAGAACTGCCATCAAAATTCAACTTAAAATATCTATGATATGGTGGGGTCCATTGACATCGAATACTGGGTCTAGAACTTCGTTGGTGTAACAAACTCCTCACATTCAATCGAACATTAATATTTGAAATCCCGAAACCTTCTTTCGTTGAAGAAAACCACAACCTTATATTTTGAAAAATCTTATCTTTCACATGATCCAACTCCCAACTGAAGCCCTAAAAAATTCATCTATTTCTCTCCAACCACACTTCCCAAAGGATTGAAGCTCTAAAAATCTGCCATATCATCACCCCCTTTTTAGGCAAAGAAGGTATCGCGAGTTGATCTATCAGATCAAAATGATGTGCCGATAAAGGCATTTGAAAACCTATAACTTGAAAGGTCTAGATCCACAATGCTGAAGTAACTGGCAATGAATGAACAAATGATCTCCAATCTCATCATCCTTTTTACACAACTAGCAAATAATAACGATTATTTTCCCCCTCGTCCTCAAATTGTCATCAGTTAGCAGTTTATTTTGCGAGAGAGTCCATAAAAAGATTTGAATCTTATGTGGAATACGCCATTTCCAAATGAATCTGAGCTTTGGTTGTTCCCATCTTAATCTATCATGAAATAATAGATGATACACAGACTTCATTGAAAACATATCATCTGCAGTTAACTCCCATACTACCGCATCCTCATGATGCCTGGATATGTAAATCGTATCAAGATGTAGCAACAGATCACAAAACTAATTAAGAACAACATTTGGCAACCTATTATAGCTCAATCGAATATCCCAAGATAATCTATCAACATACCACCTTATAGCCTCCTCCACCTTTAAATGCTGATTTACACACCTATCAAACACTTCTTTATACTTAAATCTCAACAGACCATCACCCATCCACTTATGATTCCAAAAGTCAATAGTGGATTCTTTACCCACTTTCCACCTCAAGTTTCTCACTACCAATTCCCTAGTAGAGTATGTACCTTTCCACAATTGGGACTGCCAACTTTCTCATCTTCCCTTACCAATAAAGCCACTATTATCCACATCATATTTAGCAACAAAAACTTCCTTCCACAATTGATCTCCATCTTTAATAGACCTCCACCACCATTTGGAGAGCATAACTAAATTAACAAGTTTGATCTTGTGAATCCCCATACCGCCTTCAGCTTTAGGAGTGCAAACTTTATCCCAACTCACCAAATGGTATTTTTGGTTACTATCAAAAGAGCCCCATAAAAAATTGCGCACGAGCCTCTCAATTTCCTAACAATTGGGGCTGGCATATAAAGCAAGGATAGCAAGTAAACAAGCATATTAGATAGAGTTTATTTGATCAAAGTAACACACCCTCCAGGAGATAAAAATTTAGACTTCCATAAATCTAGCTTAGAGATAACTCTATTCATAACTGGGTCACATACCGATCTTGATAACTTTTTATCTGAAATAAGAATGCCTAGATAATTAAAAGGAAGACTATCAACCGCACACCCCATTGACAATGCTAATTCATCAACCAAGGCAGGTTCAACACCAACACCCACTACTGTGGTTTTTGAAAAATTAACTTTAAGACCCATAGTAACCTCACAACATCGTAAGAATAAAGAGATAACTTGAACCTGATCCACATTTGCATAACAGAATATGAGTCTGTCATCAGCATATTGGAGGTGGGAGATAATAGGGCCCCCAATAGCCACCCTGAAGCCATTGAACCTACCTCTTTGTTCAATTCTTTTAAGCATTAGGCTAAAACCCTCCGCCACCAAAATGAACAGAAACGGTGACAATGGGTTTCATTGCTTCAAACCTTTAGAAGCCTTAAAAACCCCCTTTGGGCTTCCATTCACCATGACTGAAAAATGAACCGATGATAAGCAACCTCTAATACATCTTCCCCATCTAACCCCAAACTTTATTCTCAGCATAATCTCATCTAAAACATTTCACTCACCCCTATGCCGTCTCTAAATCTAATTTCAACACCACACCTGGTTCTGCGCACAAAACTCTAGAATGAAGGCATTCCTGAGCAGTTAAAACACTATCTGTGATAATTCTTCCTTTAATAAAAGCTGATTGGCGGCCCAAGACCATAATGACAACACCTTCTTCAATGTGAGGGATAATAACTTTGCAATAATCTTATAGAGACTTGTTAACAAGCTAATAGGTCTCAGATCATAAATACTAGCGATCACATTCTTTTTAGGTATTAGAGCAATAAACGTAGAGTTAATGCTCTTATCTATAACTCCATGATTAAAGAAATCAACTACGATATAAAACACCTCATCCCCTACTAAATCCTAGAACTTACGGAAAAAAACCAAGAGGAAACCATATGGTTCAGATGCCTTATCCCCGTTAAGAGAGAAAACAACACGTTTTACTTCATCCTTAGTCGCAGGTATTTCCAATTCATGGGCCTGAAAATCAAATAAAATTCGAAACTATACCTCAGGAAAATAGACACCCATAATGCATTCACTAGTAAAAGCCTCTTCAAAATGTCTAACATTAACAAACTCAGTATCCCAAACCTCACCATTCTCCTCAACTACGTTTCCAAAAGAAATTCCAGAGATATCATTAATGTGCTTTATAAAGGCTAAGATATTGACATTCACAAAATGAATGGTCTAGATTCGTTTTTTAGAGATGACTCATTTTGACTGTATTTAGGGTTCAAATTGAAGAATTTTTTTTTTTGAGGAATTGATTATTGAGATGAAGAGAGTGTACGTGCAAAATTTGGGGTCATACAAATACCACAAACATGGTCTTCTAGAAGTGTCGTTGCATTATACTATGATACAACCGTTGCATTGGATTATTGATCATTGCTTATATATATATATATATATATATATATAGCCAAAACACTTTCCAATTTTTGCTAAAATAATAGAAAACATAAAAAAACATATTCCAGGTAAAATCTTTATTTTTTGAAAACTTTTGAATTTTCTTTTAATGTCCCGACTTGGACAACCAACTCTAACTCGGTCGATTTTTCGATCAACTTCCCGAGTTTCCTATAATATTTCGAGTTTGACTTAGAATTATGGTCGACTACGGCTCTTAAAGGCATGGATCGATTGGTCAACCTTCTTTTATGGCCTCTTTGGGACTTATGCTCTCCTATCCATTAAAAAGTCACCTCAGCCCCACCAACACCAAGGCCAAACATCTTGGCTCCTTGCTGTTAACGAAACTTATAAAAAAACCAAAACAAACACCCCATATGATACCCAAAAATGCCAAAAAAAAGGTCCCATTTATTAATTATTCTGTCCAATCCCACCTGATTTCATGATCTACTATCATGACTAAGAAAAACTGGATAGGGTTGCAGCTCTATAAAAAAAACTAAAGCCTCACCACATAACTCATCAAAAATTGCAATTTGAGCATTAGAAAATCTTTGCATCGATTATCTTGACATCAACATTATGGTTGTGAAAAAAAAAAGTAAAGCTCTACAAAATGGTGTATATTATAACAAATGATCAAGATCATCCATTTTGCCCTAAAAACAAGTGTTAATACATCCATAAAAATTGTATCATTTTTTGAGTTTGGAATTCCATTGTCAGTATTGGAAAGTGATTTTAGAGCCATCATGGAGATTTCTATTGTCAAAAATATTTTTTGGACGAAGATTTGAGGTGAGGCTTTATTCTGTTTTCATAAAACGTAGGCCTTATAGAAACCTCATCCTATATTGACTTGGTATTTACAAGATCAAAGTTAAGGCTGGGATTTGATGGTCACTCAAACCAGATAAGGTACCGGGTCCAAATGACTAATCCTAAAAGGATTCTTATGTAACTTTTAATTGAGACTCTACCGAGTCAGACTCAGGCTCAAGCTTCAGCCTTGGCAAGTTTTCAAACAGTACATTACAATGAGCCAGATATATGGGTCCATTTAGGGGTAGCCAAAGCTTGGCATGTACTACACCGAAGCTAGTGGCCATAGCCCTTTCTTGGTCGAGCAAGACCTACTAAACTTAAAAAAGAAAAGAATAGAAAAATAAGAAGAGAAAAAAAAAAAAAAAAACCAAGACCAGGCCTTGTTGTGGCCTTGGCCTGACCTAGCCCTGTTGTCTTGGTCCGGCTCTCAGGCCACATTTGTCTTTCAGGCCCAGTTTTTCAGGGCTGGACCACCTCGCCAATTGCCAGCTTCATGGTGTAAATAACTGAAGATACAAGATGAGCTTTCCTTCCCTAGTTCATTGTCAAAAGAGTTTAGACACAAATGTGGAATATATATATATATATATATATATAAAGGGCAAAATAATAATGAAAGAAAATATTTTCCACACTTTTTATAAAGGAATAAACCACGTTCCTATCCGAACTTAAAAAGATCATGGATCCCACCAAGTATCACCAAGATTTCCTTCATCTCAAAGTTGGGAAGATCCAACGGTTGTGGATGCTCGCCTACATAAACAAGCACAAACACAACCTTTCTATACATTCTCATCCATTAACATTAATATCGACTATACCCTTACTGAATTTCCCAAATACCACCCTCAATCCTTACTATTTCAATTCAAATTAAGGGTCAGGCCTAACTTCAAGAAGTTATAAAATTATGGGGCTTAGAATTTATCTGATTTGGATCCAAAATTTGAATTTTGGATCCTATTCAGATCTGGATATGGATCCAAACTTGAGATCTATATCCAAAATTTAGATTGAAATAGTAATTCAAATTAGATTTTGGTGCTGTTGGATTCAATCTTAGATTTTGGTACAGTTGGATTCGATTTGGATCCGGATTGGTTTTTAAAATAATATATATATATATATATAAAGAAAGAGAGAGAGAGAGAGAGAGAATCATGATCCTACGAGGCCCTCACACTACTGTGTGAGTAGGACTCTAAATAATCATCATCAACTTTTACATAGATCTCTAGAAAAGTCAAATCCCAAACCCATGTGATAATTTTTCTAGAGATCTGTACTAAATTTAATAGTGATCATTTGAAATCTTAATCCAGATCTTATGTACAATATTTGGATACGGATCAGATATAGATTCCTCCTATAGTTGTCAGATCCGAATCCAGATCCAATAAGATCCAGTTCTAAATCAAAATCCCATGTATGCTTTTCTGATCCGGGTTAGATCGATCTAAAAAAATCTCAAAAACCGTAAAGATTCAGTTCGATTTCCAAGTGGGCATTTCAATTGAAGATTGGGGTGTTCTAAGTCATACTTTAAACCAAACGGTTATGCGCCATTTTTTAATTTATCCTGGAGCTCTCTCCCTGTGTCTGGTATTACCAGTAGGGCTGGTGCTCTGAATTTATCAGGAGAGCTGGTTCTCTCTCTCATACCTCAGCTTCCATCACCTCACACTCAGACCACCATGACTCCCCTTAATATTCTCTTTCTCACTCCTCTTTCCTTTCTCTCTCTTTAAGACCTCTGCTTCCATCTCCTCTCACTCACACCACCATGAATCCCCTTAATCTCCCTCTCAAAATCCTCTTCCCCATTTTCTCTCTCCTCTTCCTTTTCCATTGCACAAACTCCTCTCAAATTCTCTCCGGCTTCTCTGCAACTCCTCAAAACTCACTTCAATCTGACTTCCAACCTCTCTTAACTGATATTTCAGGGAACTTCTCTCTAGGCTTCCTCAAAATCCAACAATTTTCCCTCTTGCTATGTATTATGCACCTTCCTGGTTCGATCACTGAGCCCATATGGTCAGCTAACTCGGACCACTTGGCTCGATGGAGCTCGACCCACCTCTCCTTTAATGACACTCTGGTCTTATCAGACAGTAGATCCAGTCCCATATGGTCCATTAATGGCGACGGGGACCGCGTTGTGTTATTAAGCACCGGAAATTTACAGCTACTGAGAGAAAGTGGAAATAAAGAGTCCCCATTTGTTGTTTGGCAGAGCTTTGATCACCCAACTGATACTTTGATGCAGGGCCAAAACTTCACAGCATCAATGAACTTGGTGTCTTCTCTCTCTATAACTGATACATCAAAGGGCAAGTATTCCATGAGATTAAATGAAGACTTTTTGGGTTTATATGCTGATTTCCATGGAAACAAAGAGCAACTCTATTGGTCAAGAAAAGCAACTCAAGAGAAAGCAAGAATCAAACCAGGTTTAGGCCCAATTTATGCTAGGCTTGAGCCAAGAGGATTTCTTGCTATGTATCAGACTGAAACTTCTCTGGTTGATGTTTTAGCCTTTGAAAGCTTTCAATTTGAAGCGGGTCTTAGAAAGCTTAGGCTTGAACCAGATGGAAATCTCAGAGCTTTTTATTGGAACAATTCCAAATGGGTTATTGATTTTGAGGCCATTACTGATCCCTGTCAGCTCCCAAGCTTCTGCGGACCTTATGGCCTCTGCAACAATGGTGGGTGCTCATGCTTAAATAACCAGACCCTTTACACTCCAGATTGGTGGTGTTACACGGGTCAGAGTGAAGATCTCTGCAATGGGTTAAATGGGTTTAGAGTTTTGAGGAGAGAGAAAGTGGAATTGCCATTTAAGCAGTTGATGGATCAGGGAACAGTGGGTTCACTGGAAGAATGTGAGGATTCATGTGAGAGAAATTGCAGTTGTTGGGGTGCTATGTATAATAACATTTCAAGGGTTTGTTATAGCGTGATGTACCCTGTTCAGACATTGGTGGAGGTGGGGAGTGAAGGGAGGTTTGGCTATGTGAAAGTGGGTCTAGAGAGAGAAAGAGGAGAGAGAAATAGGGTTGCAGAGGTGGTTTTGTTGGTTGTGGCTTGTGTTGTTTTGGTGGGGGTAGGGGCTTTTGGGGTGTGGAGTTGGTGGCATAGGAAGAAGCAGGCTGGGTTTGATGGCTTGTTGCAAGAGGGATTGGCTCCTGGTTCTTATAGGGATCTCAAAGCGGTGTCCGGTTCTGTGGAGCTGTGCAATAGGTGAGAGGTAAGGCTTGGGCAAACAGAATCTCTCTCTCTCTCTGAATAGTAGACTCTCTCTCTCATGCTCATTTTGAGTCAAGTTAGGGTAATTTAGATTTAAATTTGCTATATAATTATTTTCTGTGATGGGTAAGCCTCAAAAACTAGCTCTAGTTTCTAACAGGGTTGAGCTATGGCGATAAATCCTAAAATTGTTTCCTGATACAAAAGGCCACTGCTGGTTCTAGCGCTACAACTATTAGTATCATTACCGTGACTGCTGTTTTTAATCGTAGTATTAGAGTATCATTACTGGTTCTGCTATTTTTAAAACTTTCACATAATACTGTCACAGTATTATTACTCTTTGCTAGCTGCTACTACAAGTGCTGTTATTGCTGCTTTTATTGTCGGTATGATATTATTATTGGCCCATATAATTTCACAGTATTTTTCTGAGTCCCTCAAACTTGGCAACGCATTCCGCAAAACTGCAACTTCATACATTTGTACATCAAAGCCTGACCAAATAACCTGTACCAGAAAACTTGCAAATTGGTCATTTCCAATTTGGTCACAGACCTAAATAAATGAAAAATATTTTTAGCCCCGTAAATATGTCCATACGGCAACAGCTAAACCATCCATTTCAAGTGTTTATAGATGCGATCGATACGAATTCCCCAGTCAAAGCCATTAATGGACTTCCAAGTTCTCTCAAAGTTTTCCAACATCGGATCTGTTGAGGCGCAGCCTTATTATGTTTTCGAAATCAACGGCCTTACCAAAACTTCATCCTTGAAGTAATTTGATTGTTTTGGTAACTCGAATGGAAAAAGAATAACAAATTGATTTAGACTTTATTTGTGATTCAAATAGCCCAAAAAAGGATTTTATTTGTGACTGTTTTCTTTTCCATTTAGGTAAACTAAGAACCCAAGATAAAGGCCCAGGATCTCAGCATGGACAGACGATTCCAAGAGATGCTTATTCAAAATTATCTGAAAATTTTGCTTGAGAAAAGCAATTGTATCCAAGAGATCAGAGCCATCCATTTGAAGACGCAAGAGATCCGGTACGACCATGCATTCAAGAAGGTTTGCTTTTATTTTGGACACAGGAGTTTACCTTTGTGCTTGACCACTTGGTTGAAGGTCTATATCTTTGCATGGCCTGTTTTTTTTTTTTTTTTTGTGTTCATTTTAAGATTTCTCTATTTGCTTTGTACCAATTTTTGTTAAATATATTTCAAACATGAAAAAAAGAAAAAGAAAAAAACAAAAGAATAAATATGTTACATATACAAAGACAGATGCGTGTGGGATGAATACTTGTATCGACCTTAGTATCAAAATTGCCTTTGAGACAATAGGGAAGTACGATTTTTATTTTGGTAAATCAGCCGGTAAATGGTCCCCCTCTGTTTTCATTAAAAAAAGTTAATACAATTTACAATGGGTGTACCCAAGGTTTTAAAGCCCAGTGATCCGGATGAAAATGGGACTGGTGCCCAATCGGAACTGAGAATCATTTTGGTACCTATGGTCAGGAAACAGTTCCCCCATATTTCATTTTTTAAACTTTTTAAAATTTTTATCTTTAAAATTTTTATGTTTTATTGACCAAATTGGATCGCCATATCAGGTATTTGCCGATTCGAAACGGTTTCCACGTGCCCGGTTCACCCGACCAATGCAGGTTTCAAAACTTAATGGGGAATGTTTGATGCATCTGATCAAGGAACCATAGCAATGAAATGTGGTAGTCTCATGCGTCACGCTGTAGGCTCAAATGACTTAGCAACATTGCTTAGCTACTGAATAGGCAAGAAGTCCGAGTGGAACCCCCAAAGCACATGTCAAAAACCATGTTTAAAAATCTAGATCGATGGGGTGGGTCATTAAACTCACATATTTATGTCGTATCGCTAGATCGACAATCCAGATAGGTTAGAATTTACCAAAATTGCTGATCCAAAACCTATAAATAAATAAATAAAAATAAAATAAAAACTAAAATAAGGATTTATGGGGTGGGGATTTAGGGAGAAGCTAAAACAACATTAGATAAACTGAAAAAATTTATATACAGTGGCAGTTTTAAGGGGAAACGTCATAGGGACCCATTCCGTCTTAGAACCTGTTCGGTTCTGACCAATTCCCTGTCTGGATTGACAATCCAAATCGGGAAACCCCAGGTTTTAAAACACTGCCAAAAACTATATACATGTAGCCATATAAGATATATTACATGTAGTAAGGAGCTGCCAATTTCTTTTCAAGTAAGACCTATGAATTAAGAAGGTAAAGAATGCTAGTTAGTAGCTCTCGATTTTGAGAGTTTGATGGCATCATGTGAATCAGTTATGTTCAACTACTGCAGATACTAACTGGTTTTAATATCCCTATCACCAAGAAAATGACATTGACTTCTCAATAACTTGTAAATTTACTCAAATTTTTAATGACCGTGACTTCTGCATACCTAAAGCTTTACCCCTTGTTTATTTTTGGGTAAGTAGCATAATCCCTTCTTTAATGAACCATGACTTGTCCACACCTAAAAGGTTGAAATCTCTCTCTCTCTCTCTCTCTTAAAATATGAAATCATCTAAAGAACAGTTCATGTATTTAAAACATATCAACATCCTACAAGAAACCCGGAACGTTGAACACAAATCCAAATCCATGACTCTTTTATCTCTCTTTGGGAAATGATATCATCTCACCATGCCATTATGCAGAAAAACATGATTGTAGTATTTATATGACTTAAAATTTTATGCACACGCTTTCCTCATGTAAATAACCAATCTCAAAAAAGAAAGGAATTTTAATTTGCATATATATGGTCAAAATGAGTCATCTCCAACAATAATTCTAGACCGTCCATGTCACACCCCAAGAATTTACAATACAGATATTCTTGAGATGTGACAGTCCAAAACATATATACAACTCTTGATAGGATAAATTTACAGTGGCGAGGTCTTACAAAGTAAATAAAGAAAGCTAGCACAACAACAATATCTTCCAAGGTCGATCTTAACTAGCACTCAAAATGAATTCGCAGTTATCCTGAAAAAATGTTTACCATAGTTTGATGAGTTTGGCTACTCAGTAAGTGATCATCATAATCCTAAAAATAATCATGGTTGGAAAATATCAATATTTTCCAAAAAGAGATATATTAACAGAAATGCATCAACAGTTTCACTTTCAATAAATACATAATTAAGTATAATCCGAATAATTGAAATGCATATAACACTTTAACGATAGTGCATAATTCAAAAGATTTCACAAAATACCCTATTGGCGTCCCAAATAGGTCACCTATATACCCCATCAGCGTCCTGATGGGTCCACTTAATCCCTATTGGCGTCCCAGATAGGTCCACTTAATCCCTGCAGGTCCACTTATACCTCACCGGCGTACCGGATGAGTCCACTTAATCCCTACCGGCGTCCCGGATAGGTCCACTTATACCTCGTCCGCGAACTGGATGAATCCACTTGTATACTTAAATTATTTTTAAATCTCTTTAAACATTCGAAAGCAGCAATATCATGTACTCAACATATCACTGAAATCATTAATATGAATCTCACTGAAACCATTAATAACATTCACTTTCAATAACATTTCAAAAATAACCAATCAAATATTTTGGGCTCAAATTTAGAAAGGTAGCAGTTCGTAAAGGCATTCTAGCATAATTGCCAATTTAATATGTATAGAAAAACTTTTATAAAAATTCAAGAATACGAAATTATCATAATTTATGGGATGTTAATTTGCAAATAAACATTTCACAACAATGTTATAATCAAATGCAAAAATATCATTTTTCAGTTAATAAGGTAGTCATTTGCACATGAAATTCACAATGTCTAAATATTTAAAAACAGTAGAAAGAAATCTCACAATTTTACTAAAAGCAGAAATATCACATTTATTTCTAATAATTTGATAGTATCTAAAATTTTCTAACAATAGACAAGAAAAATAAATAAATTTATTTTTCTAAGAATTTACAGCATTTAAAATTTTTAACATAGATAAAATATCACAATTTTTATTAAAAAGATTATTTTCCAAGATAATGAGGTCGTGTGCGCGTAAAATTTATCGCGCCTAAAATTCATGATAATAAGCAAAAATAATTATTTCATTTTTATTTTTAAAAAGAATGGATTATTTTTCGAGACAATGAGGTCACTTACACACAAAACTTATAAAATAAAGATCCTAGACAAAAATATCACTATTTATTAAAAACAGACTATTTTTCAGGAAGACGATGTCACTTACCTAAAATATTTTGTGAGAGAGCTTCCAATAAAAATTCGGCTAGAGAGAGAGAGAAAAAAACCTCGCCTCTCGTATTTAAACTCTTACGACACTTTATAATAATATTTTATTAAGTTACACCTCATACACGAGGTGTAACGTTTATATTACCTCTTATACACTTAAAGCCCACGTCCACTGGACGTGGCAAGGCAGCAGCAAACAAACAAACTCAAACTAAAAGCTTTGAAAATGGTGATGGTCCCTAAGGACTATCATGCTCATATGGACCATCACTTATTAAAAGTTTCTTTTTTTTTTTTTTTTTGAAAGTTTAGGATTGTTACATTCTTCTCCCCTTAAAGAAATTTAGTCCTCTAAATTTATGTACCTGATTACTGAAAAAGATAGGGATATTTTTCTCTGATGTCTTCTCGTTCCCAAGTCGACTCTTCTCTTGAATGGTACTGCCATAATACACAGACTAAAGGAATCTCCTTCTTGCGCAACACTTGCACCCTTCTATCCAATATCAAAATTGGCTGCTCAATGAAGGATAGGTCCTTCCTGATCGGTAAAGGTTCATATTTCAAGATATGGGATGGGTCGAGCTGATATTTTCGTAGTGAAGATACATGAAAGACGTTATGGATGTTTGCCAATTCGGGTGGTAAGGCAAGTCTATAAGCGACACCTCCGATTCTTTTCAGTATTTCAAATGGTCCGATGTAACGTGGGCTCAACTTTCCTTTCTTGCCAAATCTCATAATACCCTTTATTGATGAGATTTTTAGGAAAACTCGATCACCTTCCTCAAATTCAAGATCTCTCCTTCGGTTATCGGCATAACTCTTTTGCCGACACTGAGCTGTCCTGAGCCTTTCACGAATTAGTGTTATTTTATCTGTGGTTATCTAGACAATTTCTGGCCCCAAAAGCTTTCTTTCACCAACCTCGTCCCAACATATGGGTGACCTGCATTTCCTTCCATACAGGGCTTCATATGGTGCCATCTGAATACTTGCTTGGAAGCTATTATTATAAGCAAACTCAATCAGGGGTAAATGGTCATCTCAGCTTCCTGTAAAGTCAATAACACAGGCCTTCAGCATATCTTTCAAGGTTTAGATGGTCCTCTCCGATTGTCCATCAGTTTGGGGGTGAAAGGTAGTACTAAAGGTGAGTCTCATCCCCATGGCTGACTGTAGTCAAGCCCAAAATTTAGAAGTAAACCAAGTATCCCTGTTCGATACAATACCGACAAGAACTTCATGCAACCGCACTATTTCTTTAATGTACAACTGGGCCAGTCGATCCAAAGTGTACGTCGTGCGAATCGGTAGAAAGTGGGCAGCTTTGGTCAACAGGTCCACAATGACCCAAATGCTATCATGTCCTGAATTTGTTCTAGGCAAGCCAGAGACAAAATCCATAGAGATGTGCTCCCACTTCCATTCTGGCAAGGGTAAAGGCTGCAACAACCCAACGGGCCTTTGATGTTCAGCTTTTACTTGCTGGCATGTTAGGCATTTAGACACAAATAGTGCTACCTCTTTTTTCATATTATTCTACCAAAAGATTTTCTTCAGGTCCTGATACATTTTAATACTTCGGGGATGTATCGTATAACGAGAATGATGTGCTTCTTCCAAGATAGCTTTCTTCACACTCTCATCATTCGGAACACAAACCCGACCTTTGAATCTTAGCAAATCCTCACTACATATAGATAATTCATCTCTCTTTCCTTGCTTCACCTCTTTTATAATTGTTATAAGCTGAGGGTCTTTCTTTTATGCCAATCGAATCTGTTGGATTAATTGGGGTTCTGCCTTAATGTTAGCAATCATACTTAACACACCATTAATGGACAGAGTTGGATGCCAATCCATTATTTCCTCTAACAATCTCATTTCTTGGATCATTAGATGAGCTAAGACTCCCGTAGATTTTCTACTTAGAGCGTCGCCCACAACGTTAGTTTTTCCTGAATGATAATGGATTGTACAATCATAATCTTTTAAGAAATCCATCCATCTTATCTGCCGCATATTTAAATCCTTCTAAGAGAAGAGGTATTTCAAACTCTTATGATCCGTGTATATTTCGAATTGCTCACCATATAGATAATGCCTCCATATTTTCAAAGCGAATACTATTGCAGCTAGCTCCAAATCATGAATTGGATATTTTTTCTCATATTCTTTCAATTGTCTGGATGCATATGCCACTACTTTCCCATATTGCATTAATACACAGCCCAAGCTTTTATGTGAAGCATCACTATAAATCACAAATCCCCCACTCCCCTCAGGAATAGTTAAAATAGGTGCTGAAATTAATCGAACTTTTAGTTCTTGAAAACTCTCCTCACATTCACTTATCCACTCAAATTTGACATTTTTCTGTGTCAATCGAGTCAATGGGGTTGCGATTCGAGAAAATCCTTCTACAAATTTTCTGTAATATCCTGCCAATCCCAAAAAACTTTGAACTTCAGTCACATTACTTGGTTGTTTCCAATTAACAACAGCTTCAACCTTTGAAGGATCAACTGATAGACCTTCCTTTGATATAACATGTCCTAAAAATGTCACTTGTTCAAGCCAAAATTCACATTTACTAAGTTTGGCATACAATTTCTTTTCTCTTAATATTTGCAATACCATTCTTACATGCTGCTCGTGTTCTTTCTGATTCTTGGAATAAATTAAAATATCATCGATGAATACCACAATAAATTTATCCAAAAAAGGCCTAAAGATCCGATTCATCAAATCCATAAATGCAGCCGGTGCATTGGTTAATCCAAAAGGCATGACTAAAAATTCATAATGGCCATACCTTGTTCTGAAAGCTGTCTTGGGAACATCTTCACTTTTAATCTTAAGCTGATGGTATCCAGATCTAAGATCAATTTTTTAAAACACTTGTGATCCTTGTAATTGATCAAATAAATCATCAATTCTAGGTAATGGATACTTATTTTTCACTGTCTATAATCAATACACAATCTCATAGTCCCATCTTTCTTTTTGACAAACAGTACTGGAGCACCCCAAGGTGACACACTGAGCCTGATAAAACCTTTATCTAATAATTCTTCCAATTGTTGTTTCAGTTCCTTAAGTTCTGCAGGAGCCATTCTGTAAGGTGCTTTAGAAATTGGTGCTACCCCTGGCAATAATTCAATGGAGAATTCAATTTCCCTGTCAGGCGGTAATCCTGGCAATTCTTCTGGAAAACGTCGGGAAATTCTCGGATAACCGGAGTGGTATCTAAATTTATTTCTTCCTTCCTATCTTCTTTGATATAGGCAAGAAAGCCTTGACACCCTTTTCGAAGGAGGCGATTAGCTTGAATACAAGAGATTAAATATGATGGGGAGTCTTCTTTGACACCATTGAAGTAAAATACTGGTTGATTCGGAATACTAAAGGTAACAATTTTCTTATAACAATTAATACTTGCATGGTATGCAGAAAGCCAATCCATGCCTAAGATTACATCAAAATCTTGAATTTTCAGGAGTATTAAATCAACCAACAGTTCATTTTCTTCTATCTTTATTACACATGATTTGTACACTATATTAGTGTTAATTGAATTTCCCATCGGTATGGCTACCTCTAGAATGTATTCTAATTGTTCTGGTTCTACCTTTAAGTGGCATGCAAAGTGTTGTGACATAAATGAATGAGTAGATCCAGGATCAATTAAAACATGAGCTACTTTTTGGAAGATAGTAAGAGTAACTTGGATCACTGATTTTGAGGCCTAAGCGTTTTGCTCAGTAATCGTAAATACTCTTCCCTTCATCTGAGGCTTTGGAGCTATCTCTTCCTGCTTTGGAAGCTGTTGTGTCTGTAAGCTAGGACATTGTCTAATCTGGTGTCCCAATTTTCCACATTTAAAACAGGCTCCGGTATTCCAATAACAAGGGCTTGATCCATGATTTTTCCCACATTTTCTACATGGTTCTATTAGGTTTTGAAATGGCGAGGGCCTTGGCTTCTTGTTTGGCCTTTTAAACTGTTGCCGATTAGATGATGTAGGTCTAACATGACTGTTCTGATTTTTCGTCTTTTGGTAATCTTTAAAATCTTTTTCGACAATTTGGGCTCGATCTACTATTTCAGCATAAGTTATCAATTTCAAAACTGATATTCTACTTCAAATAGCTGGCCTGAGACCCCTTTCAAATTTCTTCACCTTTCTTGCCTCATTGTTAATCATATGTGGTGCAAACCTGGCCAATTCAATAAACTTGGTCTCGTACTGTGCTACTGTCTTATTTCCTTGGATTAATTCTAGAAATTCCATTTCTTTTTTGTCTCGAATAAAATCTGGAAAATACTTTTCATTAAATGCCTCTAGAAATACTTCCCAAGTCAAGGGCTTATTTTCTTTGACCAATACTCCTTTTGCAATTCGCCACCAGTGTTGTGCCTCACCTTATAACATAAAAACTGCCAAGGCCACCTTTCTATCATCAGGACATTCCATAACTTCGAATATTTTTTCCAATTGTATAATCCATCCCTCGGCTTCCAGTGGGTTTACAGCACCCTTAAAAGAAGGTGGGTTTAATGTCTTAAATTATTCGATATTACTCCCACCATTTCCTGTAACTGATTGCTTGGGTGGATTGTTGTTTTCCATCTGATGTTGCATTAGAGCGACCATATTTTCCAAGGCTTTGTGAATTCCTTCCATATTGGCCTCAGCTATTCTGAATCTTGACTTTGTCCCAGTCTGTACACACAATAAATGTGATTTTAAGTACATTCTTTTTAAATTTCCATTTCTAATAATCTTAAACCTGTTGCTCTGATACCATAATTGTCACACACCAAGAATTTACAATACAGATATTCTTGAGATGTGACAGCCCAAAACACATATACAACTCTTGATAGGACAAATTTACGGTAGCGAGGTCTTACAAAGTAAATAAAGAAAGCTAGCACAACAACAATATCTTCCAAGGTTGATCTTAACTAGCACTCAAAATGAATCCGCAGTTATCCTGAAAAAATGTTTACCATAGTTTGATGAGTTTGGCTCAGTAAGTGATCATCATAATCCTAAAAATAATCATGGTTGGAAGATATCAATATTTTCCAAAAGGAGATATATTAACAGAAATGCATCAACAGTTTCACTTTCAATAAATGCATAATTAAGTATAATCCGAATAATTGAAATGCATATAACACTTTAACGGTAGTGCATAATTCAAAGGATTTCACAAAATACCTACTGGCGTCCCAAGTAGGTCACCTATATACCCCATCAGCGTCCTGATGGGTCAACTTAATCCCTATTGGCGTCCCAGATAGGTCCACTTAATCCCTGCAAGTCCACTTATACCTCACCGGCGTACCGGATGAGTCCACTTAATCCCTACCGGCGTCCCGGATAGGTCCACTTATACCTCACCGACGAACCGGATGAGTCCACTTGTATACTTAAATTATTTCTAAATCTCTTTAAACATTCGAAAGCAGCAATATCATGTACTCAACATATCACTGGAATCATTAATATGAATCTCACTGAAACGATTAATAACATTCACTTTCAATAACATTTCAAAAATAACCAATCAAATATTTTGGGCTCAAATTTAGAAAGGTAGCAGTTCGTAAAGACATTCTAACATAATTGCCAATTTAATATGTATAGAAAAACTCTTATAAAAATTCAAGAATACGGAATTATCACAATTTATGGGATGTTAATTTGCAAATAAACATTTCACAACAATGCTATAATCAAATGCAAAAATATCATTTTTCAGATAATAAGGCAGTCATTTGCACATGAAATTCACAATGTCTGAATATTTAAAAACAGTAGAAAGAAATCTCACAATTTTACTAAAAGCAGAAATATCACATTTATTTCTAACAATTTGATAGTATCTAAAATTTTCTAACAATAGACAAGAAAAATAAATAAATTTATTTTTCTAAGAATTTACAACATTTAAAATTTCTAACATAGATAAAATATCACAATTTTTATTAAAAAGATTATTTTCCAAGATAATGAGGTCGTGTGTGCATAAAATTTATCGTGCCTAAAATTCATGATAATAAGCAAAAATAATTATTTCATTTTATTTTTAAAAGAATGGATTATTTTTCGAGACAATGAGGTCACTTACACACAAAACTTATAAAATAAAGATCCTAAACGGAAATATCACTATTTATTAAAAACAGACTATTTTTCAAGAAGACGATGTCACTTACCTAAAATATTTTGTGAGAGAGCTTCCGATAAAAATTCGGCTAGAGAGAGAGAGAAAAACCTCGTCTCTCGTATTTAAACTCTTACGACACCTTATAATAATATTTTATTAAGTTATGAGGTATAACGTTTATATTACCTCTTATACGCTTAAAGCCCACGTCCAGTGGACGTGGCAAGGCAGCAGCAAAGAAACAAACTTAAACTAAAAGCTTTGAAAATGGTGATGGTCCCTAAGGACTATCATGTTCATATGGACCATCACTTATTAAAAGTTTCTTTTTTTTTTTTTTTGAAAGTTTAGGATTGTTACAATCCATTTGGTGAATTTCAAGATCTAGGCCTTTATGAATTCAAAATTAATTTTTTTTTTTAACATTATAAATCTAATGATAATAAAGTTATCTAAAAAATTTAAAAAGAAAATAATATCATTCTAAAGCCTAGATCTAACCATCTTACAAAAATTGACAGCCTATGTTAATTGGGCTAAAAAACACTTTTTAGATTGTATTTTCAAAATTTTCTTTTTGTGATTGTTCATTAGAATAAAAAGAACGTATATTTAAAACTTTGGGTCAAACAAATGACCTTAACACAATTTTTGAAGATTGACTAGACTCTCTCTCTGCCTCTATCTTTCTCTCGTATAACTAATAAAAAACATAGGCAGGCCTTCATTGATTGTTAAACTACGCATTGGGTACAGAAATCCATAGAAAAAATCCACAAGATAAAGAACTTTAATTTCTCCAAAAACTGGTAATCTAGGAATCACTCAACAAAGTCCTAATTCTAAGTACTCAATCTCAAATAACAAACAACTTGTTTCTACACAAATATCATTTTGTGTTTAGGGACCCACAATCAACTCTGCCATTGGTAGTCCCAAATCGGGATGAGAAAGGAGGGTTTTAGTAGGTTGACAGCCAGCGTCAAACTTTTGCCTCATCCCTATCATGAATCTTGATCCAGAGCCGAATGCTAGAATAAGATTCTTGTAGTTGATCTCAAACAGTTGGGATAAAGTTCAGATAATGATGATGATGATGATGAGAGACTCTTATATTTGATCAAACAACTAGAAATGAGTCTAAAGCACAATGTTATAGGCTAGAGTCAAATTATGTTTATTGAGTCATAATTAATATGTGATATTGTTGTTAGCTCACTCCCAACCGTTTAGTCAAATAACAAACAACCTGTTTCTGCACAAATATCATTTTGTCTTTAGAGACCCACAATCAACTCTGCCACTGGTAGTCCCAAACCAGGATGAAAAAAGAGGGTTTTAGTAGGTTGGCAGCCAGCGGCAAACTTTTGCCTCATCCCTATCATGAATCTTGATCCGAAGCCGAATGCTAGAATAAGATTCTTGTAGCTGATCTCAAACAGTTAGGATAAGGTTCAGATAATGATGATGATGATGATGAGAGACTCTAATATTTGATCAAACAACTAAAAATAAGTCTAAAGCACAATGTTATAGGCTAGAGTCAAATTATGTTTATTGAGTCATAATTAATATGTGATATTGTTGTTAGCTCACTCTCAACCGTTTAATCAAGATTGGAAGGCTGGCTATCTCAAGACCCATATTATATATACGTGTAGGTACAATAAAATGGACATTTTGTGCATACTATCCATATATGACTAAAGCAAAGGCATCATATTCTCCATTGTTCTTCATTAATATTTGATACATACTATCTACTTCATATATCTTGTTATAAACAAGACTTACAATGCATTTATAACTTAATTTCAGAAAGCACTCCCCCACAAGGACCTGTATTATCATCGATAAAAAGAAAAGTTAAAAAATAAATAAAAACAAAACCAAGGCATATCAAGTGAAGAGTGGAATGCATTGCGGATTCCTCTGCCATTGTCGTTGTGGGATACTTTAGTCCCACAAAGAAAAGGAAAAAATAAAAAGAAAAGAATAGATAAGATAAGAGTGGAATGCAGCAGCTGGCCTGTTGTTCTCTCTGCTCAACAGTTGATATGGAAAGAAGGTTGCAATCATGAGTATGATCAATAAAAAAGTTATATTCGAATTTGGATAGAGATTAAAGAGATACTGGACTCTGATGATTTAGAAAATCTTTTCAAAGTATTATTATTAAAAAGGAAAAGAATGAAAAACTTAGTGAGAATGACGATGAGTCATCCCATTATCAAGTAATAAATCATGAGGTTCAACAAGAAATATCGACAACTTTATCACTTTGCAAACTGTTCCACCAATGAATAAAGGCGGAAAATCAATTCCTCATAATTAAGAAGAACAATAACCCTTGAGAGGAAACACATTCCTTTGGGTACCCCTATGCAACAATGGCCAAAAGACAAACAGAGAAAGGACCACTAAAGAAAATAAGGTGATTAGCATGGACAGTTAAATTAATGCAAAATCAATAGGAACTTAATATGAGACAACCAGCTGAGTAATTGTATGGAGACAACACGAGTTGCAAACAAGGGGTGTTTACCAATAGAGGATCAGGGTGGAACTCGCCAGGATCCTGAGCCTGAATCACCCAGTCTGTCTCGGGTAAGTCCGCGTCTCTAAGATATATTGGATATTTTTAAACAAAGAAAATAATAATTTCTTTTGAGTTCAAGAAAATAATTTCTTTTAAAAATCACTGGTTCGGGGTGAGTCCCAAGATTTTACCTCTAGACTTGGCAGGCCCCAGGTCAAACTGACTCGGATGAGTCCTAAGCCGAGTCAGTGATTTTTTAAACACCGCAAAAAGCCTACTTTCTTGAATAAAAAGGTGTGCTTGGATTCCTTGAGGGACATATAAGGAATGAGACAACTTCTGCAAAAAGAGGTATATGGAGAGAGAGCTAAGAACTGGTTGTTGAAAGTTAAATAGAGAAATGTCAAAATAACAATTGAAAGAGCATGCCAATAGCTCCAAATTCATACCATTCATCAAAGTAACACACTCAAAGAATAACTAATCACATATGGATTATTGAGTTCCTCCAAACTTGTAGTTTCAGGAGAAGAGTATGCATACCACTAAGAAGTGCATAAATTAGAAAAAATAACCATTATGAGTATGTAGTCTAAGAAAACATAAGGGAACAAACAGACAAGTCTTCAAGGTAACATTATGTGAGTACCCACAAGAAGAAAGCATAAGAAAGCAAACAGGAGAAAAGAAATGCTCACCTTGACAAACGAAAAAATAAGAAATTGAAAGTAAAGATCGAAAAAGGCCTCAATCCAAGTCTCCAAATCTCACATATGAGACAGAGTGACAGGGGCGGCAAAAGCATAGTTCACATGCTTGAGACTAATACTTACCTTAATTGTTTTAGATTTATGTATATATAAGAATAAGGTTAAATTTGTTACACATAAAGATTAAGGTTCATATCTGAGGTTCAGGCAGAGCCACTCAATCAAGTTATCAGATGAATCCTGATCATAGCAGGTCACTCAAAATCTTGGCTCTGGTAAACAATCCTTCAAGTCTCTCAGCCCTAGAACCAAATCAGCAACCAATTTAACATAAGTAACCTTTCCTTCCTACAATTCCAAATTATTGATGATTCTTGTATTTTTTTAACATGATGATTCTTGCTATTGATCTGATGCTTCTTATCAACCTTCATCCTCAATCCTAAAAGAGATTCTCTTATTTCTCTTTCTTCGAAGATCCACACTCCAAAGGACTGAAAGTTCTTTATCGCATCAAATCTCCCTATTACTATGAAGTTCTGAGCTAGAATCCTATTGCCTGAAGAAACTTCCAAACTTCTTAATTCTTACAAATATAAGAGAATCCACAATAGAGTAATAGATGCTCCAAATTCTCTTTAACCACTTTGAGCAATAGGTTTAAAAATAAGAATACTGACAAAATTATTTGGTCTTTAATTGCCAACCTTACAAGAAAATTAAAACGCTAGAATAATTTCATTTGATTCCTCTAACTAGATCAATACTGCCTAACATTAGTTAAGATGCAAGAATACTAGAACTGCATCAAAAAAACAAAAAATATAGGTATCAATATCTTATTCTGTAAATTGAAGTTGATGATTCTTCTACTTATTTTGAAGAATCCGCGTAGGGTATGGCCCTTAATAGAATAGAATGGTGGACCAAGATTGGTGTAGCCGACTCAATTAGTTGGGAAAAGGCTTGACGATGATGATGTTGCAGAATCCTCGCGTGTTCCTATCTGGAAGCCCGTGATTGGCTTGGACTCGATGATGCGCTGTTGCCAAATTTGTTAACGTCCTAACAATAAATAACTTTTTCGCTGTTAGGAGTTGTGGAATGCTGAGTGGATCTCAAAGGATCACGCTCCAAGGTCACCCTACCACTTACATTACCTTGTTGCATATTTAAATTGTCCACAAAGGATCTGATAAGAAAGAAATAAATAAACTGCACTCCCATTTCATAAAATCAACCGCAAGGATAGAAGTTACAGTGAGAGGATCAATAAAGAAACACATGCTCAGCGGGGACGATCATTTTGCAGTAAACAAACAATTCCTTTTGGCAAATCACAGCACATTCTTCAATTATCAGAGATAATGTTGTCCCCTTCTCACTTAATTAAAAAGCATCATTAATATAACAAATAAGAAAGTGAAGAAAACTACAATAGGAAGCTAAAGAGAGAGCTGAACTGGAAAGGGATACATTCAATTATGAGAGAGACGTTCTTCCCTTTCTTTATCAAGTTCCACCAAGAAAAAGGAAAATATACAGTACAGAGAGAAACTTCTCCACCATGAGAGAGAGAATACACATTTGGTAATGAGAATGTCTACAATTTTTTCGCTTACAAGCATAAGAGAGCAAAAATCCACAATATACAAGATGGGTCATAAAAACGCAGAAAACCCATATCAAATCACGCCACATGTGCACCAATTTGAAGGGAAAAATTACAGAAAAGAAAAACCCAAAAATTAAAGAAAGGCCACAGAAAAAACCCAAATTTTTTTTAAAACAATACCACAGAAAAATCCAAAAAAAAAAAAAAATCAAAGGAGGGTAATAAGTATGAATAGCAAAAGAGCAGCAATAAGAGAATACTTGAGAGCGGCCACAAGAATGGCCAGAGAGATAAAGAAGAGTTGCCAAAGGACTTGAACGCTTGCCCAAGTGAGAAGGCCAGTCAATCCAACGGCCAGGATGTTCTGAGGATCTGGGTCCAGCAGTTCCCGCCACCTGAGCTGAAATCTGGGCCCTTCATCGCCTTTCAACCTCTTCCCGCCGTTTTCGTCCCCATTTCGTTTTTCCTCTTCAACCCCATTGTCTTCTGCAAAAACCACAACATTTCTTCTGTTTCTCCTTTGATTCAGATTGCGAATTTGAGGGACTGAGAAGCGCAGGCATGGAATTGGGTGATGAGAGATAAAAGAAGGTTTGAAAGTAGTGGGGCTTTGTGGAAGAAGAGCTAGACAGTTCAGCACCATTGGTGTTGCAGTGCAAGGGCAGGAAGGAGGAAGGGTCAGCAAGGGACTATTTTCTAGTGAGAGAACAAGAAAAAACCCAGCAAAATTCAAGTTATATCGGAACTGTCCTTATGACCGAGATACCCCTCCTAGGTTGTGGACGGAAGAGAACCTAGCGGGACTAACTGTTTTTTAGCGCGCATACTGTGCTTCCGCGAGAGCGTAGTGTGTATCTACACCCTCTGTCAAAAGACCTGCTTGGGAGGATTTTGCTCAATCTGAATTTTGCAAACCGCCTAAGAATCACTGGATTATTATTTTCAAAAGACAATATATTTTAATTTTGAGTTTCCTAACACTTGAATTTCACTAATTAAAAATTGAAAGGTCTCAATTCAATCTTGAGATATTATCAGATTTCAAGTGAATAGAGGGTGCAATTGGCATTTTTTCGGGTGTTTTCCTAACAAATCCATGTAGTAAAAGCCATTCTGCAGCTTACCAAATACGCAAATGTTTGAGGTCCAAACCAATGTTTTGAAACCTGATTTTAATTTAAATCAACGGATATTTTGATGTCAAAAAATAAAGATCGGAAAAGTATACAAATGGATCACAATCACTATTGTGCGTCAAATTTTAATTCGGATAATTGTGAGTGTGTCATTGACTAAACTGAAAGTTTAAAAAAAAATTCTCGAACTTTATAACACACCCAAGCCATCTAATTTGACATCTAATGGCTAACAATAATTGTGACATCCTTCTGATAAAAAGATAAATGGTTTCATAATATACAATCCCAAAAAGAATTAGAAAAGATGTTGCGACTCCTGACAAAAATTTCCATTATGTTACAATGAAGCTGCGAGTCTCTCAACTCATATTCAAGCTGGATTAGCCTATTCCAATCTGAATGCTCAATTTCTCAAACCATATTTTGAACCTTTAACCTCATTCATTCTGAAGTATACATCTACCACTAAGCCAAAGTCAAATGGCATTCTGGTGAGAGATTTTCATAGTACCATGGGAATTTCATAGTACCATGAAAAAGTTCACCAGATACAGAATTACCATTATGACCAAAGTCCCCTAATTGTTCGGATACGGCGATTTTTCGCCCATGACCATGAACGAGCAAGGGTGTGCCTCAAAATGGGTTGACAAAGGAAATCTAAGGAGTCCCTTGTGTATTTCTATCGCTCAAGGAATTCTCTCTCCGGCATCATCGCAATGTCAACACCTTAAAAAACATAAGAATCGGTTCATGGCTAGATGGTAAGGGTGGTAAGGTGTAATAATGTGATATTTAAATTCCATTTCTACCATAGTTAGAAGACCTCTTGCATGCTGAATTGGCCAAAGAAAAATTTAATAAAAAATAATAATAAGAAAATAACTTGAGAGAGAACGCAGCAATATCAATCTCAATGATTTGTATTGCTCTAACAATAACTGGTCCCCTCTATAAATAGAAGGCTAGGTTTCATTTTCATAGTACAAGGCACAAAATCTATATCCAATTATTAAATTAGAAAAAAAATGAATAATTACCGACTGTAAATCCTACCCTTTCTCAACCTCCAAATACCTTCATTCCCATATTTGATGTTGAGAATTACTCAAAAATTCCTATCTTTTGGATACATAAATCTCCTTTGATACAAGTTAACTAGCAACATAGATCAGTTCAGCTCATTGCTCTGTATGTGGTTTCCTCTCCGCTCTCTTTCTGCAGATATCCCGAAAGCTCAGTATACACAAACAGAGAAAGAAATCACCAGTAATCCCCACAAGAACACACCCCATCTCGAAAATGGTGGAACCGGTTCCCGTCTCTCACTACAATCTCTCTCCGTGTAACCCCTGACAAAACTTTCATGAAACTGTGGCAATCCCCACAAACTCTAAGGTTCTTCATAATCTGTATAGGCTCTTCCTCAGTTGTGCTCATCAATCCAAAAGCAACAGCCAACTTCTCGCTATGCAAAAGCAATGCATTCTCCTTTTGCTCCTCTTCTACATCATGCAACACATAGCTGGTTTCAGGCACATAACCAGCTGATTTCAATCGTCCATACAACTCCTTAAGCTTTCGGTGAATCTCGACCATCTGTTCATGTCCCATATCACCAGTCACAAAAGAGTGAACTCTATTCTTAACCTGAACCCAACTACAACCAGGCTCTTTAGCAACTCCTCTATCTTTCATCATCTTTCTAACTTCCCCAACTTCTTTCCACATATGAAGAGATGCATATATATTCGATAAAAGAACATACGGACCCGGATTCTCAGGCTTCATTTGAAATAACCTCTCTGCAACTCTTCGACCCAATTCAGCATTAAGATGAATTCTACAAGCTCCAAGTAAAGCTCCCCATACAACTGAATCAGGCTCTATAGGCATGTTTTCTATGAACTGTTCGGCTTCATAGAGATGACCAGCCCTTCCAAGAAGATCAACCATGCATGCATAATGGCTCTCTAATGGCATCATGCCATGGTCTTTCTCTATAGACTCGAAGTAATGGCATCCTTCTTCGACTAGGCCTCCATGGCTACAAGCACCAAGAAGACCAACAAAGCTCACATGGTTAGGGGCCACCCCTTTTCTTAGCATCTTTTCAAAGACTCTAATGGCCTCTTTTCCAAACCCATGTTGAGCACAACCTGCCAAGATTGAATTCCAAGTGATCAAGTCTCGATCAGGCATCTCATCGAAGACCCGGAAAGCCTCGGTGCTTCCACATTTAAAGTACATGGTTATCAGAGAGTTACAAACAAAGATATCATTAGAGAATCCAAGTTTTAGAGAGAAGCTATGAGTTTGTCTCCCAAGCTTGATGGCTCCCAAACTTGCAGATGAGCTCAGAATGATTGTAAAGGTTGATGGATTTGGCCTTGAGCTCTTACCCAACATCTCTCTAAACAATTCCAGGGCCTTCTCTGATTGCCCAGCTTGTGCATAAGCAGAAATCATGGACGTCCATGACACTGTATCACGATGGGGCATCTTCTCGAAGACATGACGAGCATCATCGAGCAACTGGTTTTGAGAAAGCCCCGAAATCAGAGAGTTCCATGAAACTATATCCCGAGCTTTCATGGAGTTGAAGGCCCTCGACAGGTCCTCCAGGTTATCACACTTTGCATACATGGTGATTACGCCATTCCCAACGAATGGGTTGAATTGACACCCAGTTTTTACAGTGAGAGAATGAATTTGTTTCCCCAATTGCAGCGCTCCACTATTTGCACAGGCATTGAAGGCGCTGGTATAAACCGAGTGGCTAGGCACCATGCCTGATCTAAGAAGCTCTAAGAACATCTCGAGAGCTTCGTACCATTGCTCATTCTGAGAGTAGCCAGAAATCATGGCTGACCAAGAAACTGTATTTTTCTCAGGCATTTTGCAAAAGATGTCTAGAGCTTCATCAAGCATTCCATTTTGAGCATAACCAGCGATCATGGCATTCCATGTGACCACATTTGTGTCTGGAATCTCATCGAAAACCTTCCTAGCTTCGATAATTCTTCCGTTTTGAGAAAACCCCGATATCATGGCAGTCTGTGTTGCCACTGTTTGTTTAGGAATAAGTCTGTAAATTTCACAGGCTTCCTCTAACCTTCCATTCTGTGCATAGGCTGCAATCATGGTGGTCCAAGAAAACTCATTTCTCACAGGCATGGTATCAAAGAACAAAGATGCAGCTCCCAGTTCCCTGAATTTTGTATAAGCATTCAAAATCGACGTACCTACCACCACATCCCCATCGAAACCAGTCTTTACAGTTAAGCCATGCATAAGTTTGAGAACCTTCATATCATCTAAACCAGTGACCACCATTAATACCACAGCAAAGTTTGATTGATCTGGCTTCACTCCATCTCGAATCATCCATGAAAACAAGCTCCAAGCCTCCGCAAAATCTTCTATATGTAAATATCCAGAAATCAACACAGTCCATGAAACCAAATTCCTCCCCGGCATCAATTCAAAGAGCCTTCTCGCCTCTCTTATCTGACTCAGATGACAATAACCAGTAAGCATTGCATTCCAAGAAACCACATTCTTCTCGTGCATTTTATCAAACAGCTTTCGAGCTTCTTCCAAGTTCCTGTTTTGGGTGTAACCAGTGAGCATTGCATTCCATGAAATCACATTCTTCTCAGGCATGGCATCGAAAACCCGTCGAGCTTCTTCAACTTCACCAGCTTGAGCATAACCAGAGAGGATGACAGTCCATGTCCTGACGTTTTTTCCATTGAAGATATCGAATAGTTGGCGAGCTTCATCGAGTTGGCCATTCAGAGAATACCCAGTGATCATGGAGTTCCATGAAACTGCATCTCTCTGAACCATTTTGTCGAATATTTGGCGAGCTTCGTCGACCTTTCCAGCTCGGCCAAGAGCCATGATTTTGGAGTTGCAGATGAAGAGGTGAGTGCCATGGTCTTGATTTGAATATATGGGATGAGAGAGAGAAAGGGTAGAGAGAGAGCGGCGAGGAGAGAGACGTTTGAGGCGAAGGGTCATCAGACATTTCGCTGTGTTGATGCATCTCAGTGCAGCTACCATTAAAAGAGGGGCAGAGTAGGTTTTTCACATTTTGCAGGTAGAGTGAGCCCGGGGTAGAGAGAGAGAGAGAGAGAGATGAAAATGCTGCACTTTTTCAAACGTTTTCCTTCAGAGTTTTCGTTTTAGACTTTCAATCGAAGGGTGAGTGAGTTAGAGAGACAGCAGATTGAACCTGTCGTTTCAATCGGACTGCGAGTGAGACAGAAAGAGGGGGAGAGGAATATGGCCCAGTGCGCTGCAACGTGTGGGACATAATTTCAGGGGTCGGGTCCGGTTTCGTGATAGGAGACCCAGATCTGACCGGACCCAAATTTACTGAATGCCGACTCGTAAAAAGATAGTGTGGGACCCGAACCTGGACCCCAGCCGACCCGATCTGATCTGACTTAAAAAATTAAAATATCTATATATTTAATTATATTCAAATATATTTCATATATTTGGATTCAAAAATTATTACTGGACCCAAACTCGGACCTGAACCCAAATAGTATTTGGATTCAAATCTTGAACCTAAAGCCGACCCACCGGGTTTAATTTTTAAACCCATACCCAAATCCATATCGGGTCTATCCTTCATGTCCCGGTCCATTGCCAACCCTCCGTAGGGTGGGAGTCCATTTTATTTGCTCTTGTATATATCTAACATTTCATTCTCTACCTCTCTGGCATCTCTCTCTCTCTCCATACGTACATGCATAGCATACACATTGTTTTTTTATTCCATAAAGGGCGATATTCATTAAGATAACGAAAGAGTATAACATAGAAGCAAAACCAAGAAAAGGAAACAAAACAAAAACAAAATGGCAGCCACTAAGGGACTCGGGTCAGATTCAAGCAGTAGCATGTTTAGCCAAAAGATTGGCATCTGAATTGGCACTCTTAAAAACATGAGCGAAGAAGGCATTCAGGATTTCCTAAATTCAGTAAAATGTCATCCATGACCACGCTCAGTCTCCAAGGAATCAAGGACGGATGGGAGCACCAGAAAATAACATTAGCCGAATTGCCTTTCAATGATAACTTCATGTGAGACTGGGCAAGACGAAATACCCCCATTTTAACTGCCCAGAGCTCTGCTTCATTAATCTAACAAGAATGGAGGGAACCTGAGAAAGACCAAATAACGGAACCATTATGGTCACATAGAAGGCCACCAAAGCTAGACCGAGCCCCACTAATGCTCCCATCAAAGTTCAATTTAAGCCAACTAACAGGAAGTTTTGTCCACACACATCGGATGGGCGGTCAACGGTGTTTAAGAAATACAAGGTCTTTGAAGGAGGAAAAAAGAAGGAGAGTAGGAACAGTCGTAGAGAAAGAGATGCGTATACCCACATAATGGCCACATGAGAGGCGCCTTGAGTTCCAGAATTTGGCAAGATGCTTTTTATCCTCAAGGTACATATCCTTCCATATCTCTTTATAAAGAGATTTATCTGAAAAGGATCTTGAATACTCAAGAATCCAAATTAACCGATCTCTGGCTTTCCCTCTCTAATTCTTAACTTTTATATCCAATAATTCTTCTTTGGGTTATGGGATTCTATTTTTTTTTTATTTTGATTTGGGATTGCATATTATGAGACCATTCACTATTAATATAAGGAGGTTACAATCAATTTTAGTTACTAGATGTCAAATTTGATTACTTAAAGAGTGTCATTGAGTTTAAAAAAAATTATTTTTGAACTTTGAGTCTAGTCAAAGATATACTTACAACTATCTAATTTAAAATCAGATGGACATGAGTAATTGTAACCTCCTTGTACTAAAAGTAAATGGTCTCATTGTATATTTTTCCTTTTGATTTATGTTTTACTCTTATTTATTTTTTAGAATTTTTTTGTAAAAATTTTTTAAATATTAAAAAGTATCCATAATTTTCATACTTTATGTTCAATGTCACTCTTTTTATATAGTTTTATTTCTCAAAATAGTCCAATTTGGAACTCCTAAGTCGTTTTTTTTTTTTTTCTTAAGGACACGGTTTCTATACGGCTAGCCCGCATATTGTAGAAATGTGGGCTTGGCAATAAATATATTTTTTAAATATAATTTGATCCTAATTTTTAGATAATATATAATCTTTAACTTAGAGATCATGAATATAAAATAATAAAAATAAATTGAAAACTATAAATAATAATTATATTAAGAAAACATTTGGACTGTCAGTTACAATTGTTTTTAGATAGACCACCTATTTGCATCCATCTTTAAGATGGATGCTTTATACCTTTGGACTACATATTGTAGAATGCGGTCCAGCCCACATGAAACAATTTTCCTTTTCTTAATTGAAAAATTAGTTTGGAACTTGATTTCCTATCAATTTTTTATCAAATTAATATGTTTGAAACTTCAAGTTCCAAACTTCCTATTCACTTGAATAATTAAGTGTCCCTAGTTTGGAACTCTTACTGGCTCACTTGCTACTCTTTATAGTGAATGAGTTTGAGACTTCAAGTTCCAAACAACTCATTGACAAGAAAAGGGGGCAAAAAAGGACAAGTGTTTCCAAACTAACTCATTTGTTTCTATTTAGAATGAAGAGTGAAGACTAGTTCTAAACTTTTGAATTAGTAGGCCTATAAAAAATTCAGTTCAAAATTTCAAAGTGATTTAAAAAACGCATCAGTGACCCGAATGAGCGACCCCAAAAACTGGATTGGACTGGTGAATTAGCAATCCGTATCAATGTTTACTGTAAAGAATCTTTGCTTTACTGTGTGGAATTGCTTATTCCCTTCTAGATTTGGTCAATTTCCTCTATATATACACAGAACCAGAATAGACCGATTCCAAGGTCGGATTCGGTGATTCTGTGCCGACCCGGTGTTTCTCAAATCACTTGTCTAAACTGATCTCCCAAAAGAAAAAGATAGACCACAATTTAGAACTTGGAGTTCTGAACAGGGGTATTATGGAAAAAAGTATAATATTAAAAAACAAGTGTAAATTGAAAGAAAAAAGTTTATATCAAGCCGATTCTCTAAACAATCAAATTAGAGCCCACAAAAAAAAATTCACCATAAGAGGTTGTTTTGATGCCCAAACATCTTCAAATTATTCATCTCAAGATCAAGATGCATGGACATGAGAAAAAAATGGATTCCAAGTTTTGGAAATAGTGCATTTTATAACGCATTGTTGGACTGTCAATTTTTTTTCATAGATCTACTCGATCTACGTTATTTTTGAAGCTTTAGGCCCAGTTTTGATGTCAAAGGAAAAATATACACATTGAAAAAAATGCAATTTTTTTCCTCCTCAATTGAGAAACATTATCGTTTTGTTTTATTATGTTGGTAGACTGTTTGGATGTCTATTAAAATATGAGAAGAAATTTTATTTGCCAGATATGTCTATTTGGATGCGTTGCAATAAATTCTAAATTTGTATTTTTTCTTTATTTTTCTCATTACATAAAAAAGTTTTGACCAACCTTGATTTTAAACTATGTTCTTTCATGCGTTTAATAAATTCCATGGGCATAGAGAGGAGAATGAACATTTTGATTTTTTAAAAGGAGAGTTTCACACCATTTCCATAACCCATGAACGATACCCTAAGTAATTAATATTATAATTCAAAGTATTAGAAATTTTGCCACGAAAGAGAATATTAGAAAACAAGATTACAACCAATTATATTTATGTGCCATATTATGATCAACAATGAGCAATATAATCATCCCAAAGTTCTTTAGCAATACGATCTCACAGTTCATCACCATCATTTTTATCAGCTTGAGGGTTTTCATCATTATATTCAATATTTGTTCCTTCAACTGATCCACGTGTAATTTCCCTATCATACTCATAGAGCCAGTCATCACCACCTATTATAGTTCAGATATGGTTAAGTAAATTGCAAGCAGCAACGACTATCTTCACTTGTGTTTCATAAGGATATGTTGTTGCCACTTTCAAGAGAGGAAATCTTTATTTCAACACACTAAATACACGTTCAATAACATTCCGAAGAGATGAATGTCGAAGATTGAAGAGGTCCTTTGTAGTTTCTGGGGCTAAATTTTCCCAACCATAAGCCTTCAAATGATACCTCACACCCCTAAATAGAGCTATCAAGTTTCGTGTGTTCGCATAACCCGTATCAACGAGATAATATTTATCTGAATGTTTATAAATGACAAAAGTTATATATATATATATATATATATATATTCTAAAGATAACAATACTTTTGTAGGAAGCGGATGAGAATTATGACATTTATTAGCAACCTGAAATGAAATTTAAATGTTCCACCAAAAATAAAATTTTTTAAGGTAGGGAAAATAATCGTGACCTCTGGGAACCTTGATACCAGCTTTTAGTGTAGCTTTTAACACGGAAAAATCCGACGATAATCCCTCCCATCTAGCAAGTACATATAAAAAGCGAATGTCAAAAGAACAAGCTGCCATTACATTTTGTGATAAAAAACCTTTCTTGTTCCGATATGGAGCTTGCAAAGCAAAAAAAAAACATCAATTAAAATCAGTCATCAGTTTCCCCAAATTATCGAAAAATATATAAATTTAAAATAAATACCTTGAAAAAAGGATAATACATGTTTTTTTGCGAATTTACGGAGGAGTGCTACTTGAAGGTAGAGGAACAGAATCGAATGATAATTTATATATTGCATTGAGGACTCTCTCAAAATGGCGACTAATGGTTTCACCAGAGTGTTGGAACCGGTCTTGGACAGTGCGATTGCTTGAGATCTTCCCCAAGATGTATAAGAACATTGCCAACTGCTCTTCAACCTTTACACCTTGAGTATCATTCAAAAGATGTCTATGTCAAAGAATCTCACAAAAGTTTTGAAATACATTTAACTCTATATGACAAACTTGAAGGCATCGTTTCCTATGACCTTTAAGTATTTCTTCCATGTGTGCATAGCCAGATAGAGATGAATTACGAAGAGGAATCTTGTTTACATAAATATCATTATAACTGCAAAGAGCAAGTGCAAGAATTAACCGTCGCTTATGCCGTTGCTTCTCATGTCGTTTGGCCAATTCCATCTCAATCATGTTTCTTTCTTGATTGTGCTTGCCTTCAGCGTATAGAATAAATGAAGATATTCTAACAAAATTGAAAAACATTATGTGAGTGAATGCATTATTTGAGAAATAGATCTAACTCAAACAAGCATATACATCAGACCAGAAAAGCTAAAGACACAAGTACTTTCACTAGCGAACCCAATTTAAAAATCAGCAAACATTTCATTCATGTTAATCAAAAAATTTAGGTCCAAAAGTCAAATATAGATTAGGAAGTTCTTCAAGTCACTAATTAATAGTCATAAATGCGATGGCCAATCCAAACGGAGTTCTACTCTACTCCGTGACATTTAGAATGTAGCCAATCCAAACAAAGTTCTCCTTTGAGAGTCATAAATGTGATGACCACATTCTCATTAGCAAGTACATCTATTGCTTGCACACACTCACTTTGACTTAAGTCATCCAACTGCTGCAATTCTATCGAGTACTTGTTATATGAAAACTCTTCATTTTCTGTAGGCTTTTGCACTATTTATGAGGTTGGCATGTCGGCCTTGACTAAATTTTCAATAGTTGTTGCTAATCTACTTGTAGGGCTAGACCTCACTTTCTTACCACGATGTGGAACTAATTTTACAACAACTTGACGTTTGTTCTTTTCAGGGGTATCCATAGGCATATCATCTGAAGAACTCAATTCATTCTCATCTGCATTATAGTGTGGGTCTGATTGTGGACTTTGCTCAATTTCGTGTTCAATTATGTCATTTTCTAATGGCTCTTGATGAACAGTCGATAATTGGCCTTTCCTTGTGGAATATTTTCCGATAGGCATAAAATGTCATATTCTAATGAGAATTGTAGTGCAATATAATAAATAAATAAATATTATTAATACAATGGAAAGACTTACCTTCTACTAGTATGGTAAGTTGATCATAAAGGGGAAAGCTTGCCTTTCTAAATGGCTTTGTTTCAGAATGTGCCTGTTTGCTTAGATATGTGAGCTTTCCAAACATCTTTGATATAGAAAATTTCCTACGACAAACAAAGACAAATAAATAATTTCAAATTAATACTTAAAACTTATTTGCAGATATCGATCCCACACACCATTCGGAGCAGTTACAACATGGGCATGGTCATCCCAACCGAAACCACTTTGGTTAATAAGGTTCTTCGCAATAAAATATTGCTTCTTAAGTGTAGCCCAGTGAGTTTTCAGTTGGTGTACATTATTTTGAACATCAAAATTTTTATTAAATACATCCAATACAGACCTCCAATCCTCTTTCTTCCATCCAATATCAGACCACTTCCCAGCCACATGTAATTTTATCAATTGTTCAACTATGAATTCATCGCGAGTTGTAGTGCAATTTACCTTGGTTGGATCTTGAGAGGTAGGGGGTTGCTCTGACATCTCTGGGCTGAATGATACCCTCTAACACTTGTTAAATTATTACACAATCTTGATTTTATATAAAATAGACACTATAGAAGTTCACATGTAAAATGGCTGCTTGAATGAAGACTTCTAAGATGCAAAATAACTTGCATGCAAAAGGAAAAGGGTATGCGGTCTTAAACTTGAAATTTTTTGGCAGTTCATATTCCTGGTTACAAAAAGAAAAAGCATTCCTCAAACTAGAAAAATAAAGGGATCAGATGAGAAAAAATAACATACTCTAGAAACAAGGAAAAAATGACTACTTTGTTTCCCTTGAAGAATTAAAATCATGGAAACAAGGAGACAGCCCAAACTCGAAAGATAAACAATGAGAGAAGCAGACAAGAAACAACAGAGATAGGTAATGGAATCACACATTTGAAACCAAACCAAGGAAACCCAAAAACAAAAAAACAAACATCCTAAAAGCATGCAAATCCAAAATCATTAAAAAACATAATATTGAACCATAGGCACAGAATCAAGAGAGGTATAAAAAAAAAAAACCCAAAACAAGAAAACCCCTAAATTAAAAGAATAAAAATGTCAAGAGAATATATAGATTCGCGAGATCAAGCCTTGTTACTTTAGTCAGAAAAACTATCCTACATATCATCTGATTCTATATAACAATAAAGAATGTCATGTGAATGAAAGTCACTAAATACTGTGATCAAGAACGTATGAATCTTAAACAAGAGCACATCTCATTGTTTGCAAATGAATCCATGTATATTGTGAAACAAGATGAAACATAAAAAATATGTAAAGAGGTCTCTTTAGACATTGTGAAACAAGATGAAATATAAAAACTATGCTACATATCATCTTATTCTAGATAACAATAGGAAACGATGCCTTCAAGTTTGTCGTATGAAGTTAAATGTATTTCAAAACTTTTGTGAGATTCTTCGAAGTAGACATCTTTTGAATGATACTCGAGGTGTAAGGTTGAAGAGCGGTTGGCAATGTTCTTATACATCTTGGGGAAGAGCTCAAGCAATTACACAGTCCAAGACCGGTTCCAACACTCTGGTGAAACCGTTAGTCGCCATTTTGAGAGAGTTCTCAATGCAATATATAAATTATCATTCGATTATGTTCATCTACCTTCAAGTAGCACACCTCCAGAAATTCGTAAAGAAAGCATGTATTATCCTTTTTTCAAGGTATTTATTTTAAATTTATGTATCTTTCAATAATTTTGGGAAACTGATGATTGAGTTTAATTGATGTTTTTTTTTGCTTTGCTTTTTGAATAATTGCATTGGGGCAATAGATGGTACCCATATTCATGTGAGTATTGGTGTTGAAAAGCAAGCTCCATATCGGAATAGGAAAGGATTTTTATCATAAAATGTAATGGCAGCTTGTTCTTTTGACCTTCGCTTTTTATATGTACTTGCTGGGTGGGAGGGATCATCGTCTGATTTTTATGTGTTAAAAGCTACACTAAAAGCTGGTTTCAAGGTTCCTAGAGGTTACGGTTATTTTCCCTACCTTCAAAAATTTTATATTTGGTGGAACATTTAAATTTTATTTCAAGGTTGCTAATAAATGTCATAATTCTCATCCACTTCGTACAAAAAGTATTGTTATCTTTAGAATATATATATATATATATATATATATATATATATATATATATATATATATATATATATATATATATATATAGTTATAACTTTTGTCATTTATATACATTCAGATAAATATTATCTCGTCGTGCGGGTTATGCGAACACACGAAACTTCATAGCTCCATTTAGGGGTGTGAGGTATCATTTGAAGGCGGGTGGTCGGGGAAATTTAGCCCAACAAAATGCAAAGGACCTCTTCAATCTTCGGCATTCATCTCTCCGGAATGTTATTGAACGTGTATTTGGTGTGTTGAAGAAAAAAATTTCTCTCTTGAAAGTGGCAACAACATATCCTTATGAAACACAAGTTAAGATATTCGTTGCTGCTTGCACTTTACATAATCATATCCGAACTATATTCGTTGCTGCTTGCACATGGATCAGTTGAAGGAACAAGTATTGAATATAACAATGTAAACCCTCAAGCTGATAAAAATGATGGCGATGAACGGTAAGATCGTATTGCTAAAGCACTTTGGGATGATTATTGTGCTCACTATTGATCATAATATGGCACATAAATATAATTGGTTGTAATCTTGTTTTCTATTATTCTATTTCGTGGCAAAATTTCTAATACTTTGAATTATAATATTAATTACTTGGGGTATCGTTCATGGTTTATGGAAAGAGTGTGAAACTCTCTTTTTTAAAAATCCAAATTTTCATTCTCCCCTCTATGCCCATGAAATTTATTAAACGCATGAAAGTACGTACTTTAAAATCAAGGTTGGGCAAAACTTTTTTATTTAATAAGAAAAATAAAAAAAAATAGGAATTTAGAAATTATTACAACGCATCTAAACAGACATATCTGGCATATAAAATTTTCTTCTCATATGTTAATAGACATCCAAACAGTCTACCAACATTATAAAATAAAACAGTAATATTTCTCAATTGTGGAGGAAAAAAATTGCATTTTTTTCAATGTAAGTTTTTTTTTCTTTGACATCCAAATTGGGCCTAAGCTATTTTAAAATACCAATAAATAAAAGATATTAGCAAAACTTTCCTTTTATGCTCAATTGTCTTTCGTTCCTCTTAACACAAATTGAAAGCAAATAACGAGTAGCACGTCATTCAATAGTCCGTACTTCTCCAAGTCCACAGCATTCCGAATAAGAACAAAGGGAAAATTTTACGTGCCGCGCCACCAACCGCCTGGTCTAAATGAATTAATATTATTACTTCTGCCATGATGTCAAGCCAAATGTTGTTTGATTTTTAATTTTTTCTATGAAACATTTTTAATTGATTTTTGGAGCTTGTTCTCACCTTATTATGGAGTACGCAGTAGAAAAAATATATAGTTTTAAATAAATATTAAATAACCAAACTGTCCCTATATATTCCCTAGGTATTTTATTTACGAAAAAGTACATTATTAGACCATTTATCTTTAGTACAAGTGATCACAATTTATCTTGATTGTTATCTGTGAAATTAGACGGTTGCATTCATTTCATTGACCAAGCTCAAATTTCAAAAGAAACTTTCTTCAAATCTAAACTATCAGATTTCACATCGGATGGTTGTAAGAAATTATGATCTCCTTGTATCAAAGGTAAATGATTTAATGTCCGATACATTTTTCAACTATTTTTATCAAGTGTGCCCCTTAGGGCTCTACACAATCCAAACTTTAATCCGTAATGATTTATAAAAAGGTGCAAATTTTATAGGGCCTAGGCTTTGAACCATCAAATTAGAGCCTACCTTCAAATAGTTTCGAGAAATATGGTTTCAATACTGGAAATATATGCGAAAGCCTTAAAATGTATTTTCATCTTTATTTATAAAATTTAAAGCTTCAAAAATAGTATAGATCAATAGATCTATGAAAACTTGAAAATTTTTCCAAAAAATACGTTACAAAATACATTTCTTCCAAAACTTGAAATCCATTTTTCTCTTGTGTTCATACCTCTTGATGCCGAGATGATCAATTCGAAGATACTTAGGCATAAAAACATCTTCTAGTGAAAATTTTTAAGTAGGTTCTTATTTGATTGTTTAGAGCCTCAGCTCTACATAAACTTTTCGTTTTATAAAATAAAAGACAAAAAATAAACACTCTAAACCGTCAGCTCATGATATATTACTTAAGCGAGCTAACTTGTGACATTGCCATCCATCCAAATGAACAACTGAGAACGAGAGTTAGATATAATATGTGAGTGGCACCTCATGTAAAGTCTTCCCTTATAACAATCACCAGCAAAAGAGGAAATTAAACGATATGTGAAAGGGAAAAGTATATTATTGTGATCGAAATCCCAGAAAATTTTTCTCGACTCTGTACAAAGAGATGCCATATCCCAGGCCGCTGATTTTGCATTAGACGGATTGGGGTGTTTATGACCTTGTGGTCTGAAAGGCACTCATTCTCATTATCTACAATCCTAAATACAGATAACCAGCATGCCAATTGTGGCCATTTTCTCTTCCTATTCTGTCTTACCCATAAAAATAACTTAGAAAAACAAAAAATCACACATGAAAACACTTAACAAAACCCCTCATCATAAAACAAGTAACATGGATCAGTTTTGGGGTTTTGCTTTCATAAGAAAGAATGAAAGAGGTTTTAGTTTCATAGGCCAGAATTCCCAAGCACCATCTCTACATCCTGCAATCACAAAACCAAAATACTTGCTCAGCAAAAATAACAGAGAGAAAAACTGAAGAAGAATGAAACAGAACTTAAAACATGAAAAGTGAAACAGTCACGCATGGATGAGTGCACATATTCATGGATGTGTCAAGTCTCATGTAAGCCTTGTTTCCTTCAAAAACTTCAACAAGCCTTTTTCTTTTGGAATCATATAGGCAGAGCAAGAATCCAGCGTTTATTGTGGTTAATTGTACGCCCAAACATATTCACGTCTTGGGTCTGCACAAGGCAAAGTAATATGGAGATTTCTCTAGAACAGCAGCAATATTTATTAAAACAAACATGCAGACATGCATGCACACATACACGAACACACATGGATATATATGATGTTAAGTGTGGGTGACCTCCTGGAAAGTCCTTGTATCATGCCCCTTTTAGAAATTTATTCAAGAAAGAGTCCATGGGACCAATATTCTTAGAAATATTTCTTAAGAACAGCAGCACTAATAAGATGGGTAGCTCAGATGATGATGTTTCGATAGTTAGGACCATCGATAGAAATTCGGCCAAAAGCTGTATGGCTCATAAGGTACAATTTAAATGACAGTTGACCACCGGCATAAGAAAAAATTACCCAGCTATGCAATTGCATACATTCCCACATGTAGCATCGGCATTTTAAGAAAATAATGTGGCTCTTTGCTATAATTTTTGTTTTCTTAATTAATTTTCTGTTATAGCAAATACAATTTCATATATGCGTTTGTAAAATGAGCATTTCTTATAGGTAGGGTTTAGTTGCGTCGAGGGACGCACCTGTTATAGGGAGTCCACCCTTCCAATCCAAAACTTTTCAAGTTTATTATCTCAATCAACATGATCATCAATCTGAAAATAAATAAATAGGTAACTAAATTTTGAGCCTCAAAATTGGTCCATCTTGTACCCTTTGTTGTGGACTGTTCATTTAAATTCTACCAAGATCATTAGAACTACATTGTTTTTGAGGGTCCAAATTCATGGATCTCAGACATAAATGTTGCAGTGATCTGGGATGTGTTACAGGTCCTAAAACCCTTGAAAACCAGTGTGGATTCAGTAGACTCATCAAAAACTTTTCCCAGTTTAAATACAATGCTTCAAGAGACAATGAGACCCCAACTCACTTCCGCGGAGTAGGGGTAGAGAATTCCATACCATAGGATCCAGTACCACAAGTGTTTCAAAACTGAGAGAAAATTCATGTATTATATCCATTTACCAAGTTTAATGGGCTGACCCCAGTGATCAAATGGTATTATCAAGGATATGAAAAAGTAAGTCTAATACCATGGATATAGCAGAAGCTTTAGACGACTCATTTTCATCTCTTTTTGTATTTCTTAAACAAAAATCTACTTGCCTGCACCCGTGCTATAGAATTTGGATTTATGAAGAACTTGGTAAGCTCACAATTTCAGCTGAAATTGAAAGCATACAGAGTTAATCAGGAGAGAGGAAAAAAATGTAACTCAACTGGTACAAAACCAAGATAAATGGGACATAGAAACTAAATCAGCACCAAGCCTTTTTCTTTTTCTCTTTGTTGAGTACAGGAGGCCTCATTTCCTCTTTTCTAGTTTGATGTCAAAAGTGAAATACGAGTTTTTAAAGTCCAGTTCCCCATTTAAAAAGAACACATCTCTTTTTTTTATTTTTTTAGAATACGTTCTTCTTTAACAATTGACAACAAAAAGAGAGGAAAAAAAAACTCGATAATTATTTCTCATTATCTATATGGAACTTATGCTTGGAGTCCTGCAAGGCTTATGTTGCTAGAAAGAGAGAGCAACTTATAAACCATGTTGAACTACTCTTAGCATTTTCAAATTAAAAGCTTATGCAACTATGAGGGGACCAACAACTTCAAAGCAATTCCAAGATGCTGCATTACGTGTTCCAAGAACAAATAATAGCAAAACCTAAACCATAAAGTTCAATAATAAATAAATAAATAAAAGTGATGCCAAATTTGAGCTTTTCAATTTTGAACCCCCTAAGGCAGGATGATGAATAAAACAAACTATGGATTAACTTTGTGCACATGGTGTATTCCCAACATACCCATAGGATGAGTGTACATGGTATACACTCATCCTACGGGTGTGATCAAGAAACAACATACGCATAGGATGAGTGTAGCTGATATGAGGATGTTGAGATGGATGAGTGGCAAGATAAAAAGGGATAGAATTTGAAATGACTACATTCAAGAGAACTTAGGTGTGACTCCAATAGGCGATAAAGTGAGAGAAAATAGACTTAGGTGGCCTGGCCATGTGCAGCACAGACCCAGTAAAACACTTGTTAGGAGGTACGAGTTAGTTCAAGTGGAAAGCTAAAAATTGGCAAGAGGTAGACCCACAAAGAGATGGTTGGAAGTAGCGAGAAAAGAAATGGGGACTTGGCCTCAGTGAAGGTATAGCCCTTGATAAGCCAGGATTCGTGTAGCCAACCCCAAATAGTTGGGAAAAGGCTCTACTGATGATGATGATGATAATGACATGGTCTATTTCCAAACTAAAAGCAAGGAGCAATTACCTTATCAAACATTGACTAGCTTTGCACGGCCACTCTTTTGGTCAACTTGCACCTTCAATCCTAGCTGAGAAATTTCAGGTGTATCAACTGATCCTAGAAGCTCCAATTCAGATGCCTCTCTTTGGTTATCTAAATTTCCTTCCATCAAATTCCTTATGGCCCAAATGCCCCATTCTCTCAAATAAGGATTATCTTCATCCACAACACATTGCTGCATCATTAACAAAACACCTTTCTCCCTCCCAATTTCATCTTGCACATGTTTCCGATGATATGTGCAGTTCCCAATAATGGCAACTATATCCCTTCGAAATCCTTTGTATGGACATTTATTTTTTGGCGCAATAACTGACGCCCCTCCACTCTCACCTTCTTCTGTTGAGGTAAGCGATGCATTTTCATTTTCATGGTCCTCATTTGGCTTATCATTTCTAGATTGAGCTTGAGCTCTCTTGATAATGGCAGGGGGTTCCAAGTCACGAAGAAACCCTAACATCAGTTGTATCAGGCCAGAGTTAACAAGGGAATCAACAATTGAGGAACCTCGCATTTCTTGAGCCTCCTTTGTTGGTAGAGATAATTTCTCTGAATGTTTATTGTGGTGGTCCTCTAAAGCACATAACTCTCTCAAAATACTAATAGAATATCCTAAGATATTTATGACAGAAGATCCAGATGGTAAAGTAGGAGAAGCACCCGAACCCACTGGACAATCAAGAGTATTTGTAGAGAGAGAATCCATGGATCTTCCAACTCTTTTGACAATTTGAAGAAGAGAGAGAGCAAATTCCATGCAAATGCTTAGTTGGTTTCTTTGTTCATCCATGATATCCAAAAGCACAGTCAATAACCATGCTTGCATATCAGAAAAGTGGTCTTTAGACATAATTTCCTTGCTACCATTAGGAAAACTACATGAGCTCAAACCCCAAAACAATTGAGGGAAGTAGGGACTTTCAAAGCAAATGTATGACAGAAGCCACTGAGGCCATTCTTCTTCAATCCCATCTGGTCAAGTCAAGGACAAAAAATAGTGAGAACGAGCACCCAAATATCCATAATTTCAATCATGATTACTTCCTCTTGTTTTTATTTTTTTTTAAATTGTTAACTGTTGTATTAAAGAGGGGAAGAAGTAACCATGATTTTTTTTTGAAATCATGATTACTTTCTCTTTTTGTTTCTCTACATAGGTTTATTACAAGAAAAGATGCGCATTTTCTTTTCAGAAGAAATAGTAACAACAAGCACAGTATATTATGAAAATTGACAATCGATCAATATGAACAAAATCTAATAAAGCTATCACCACTATAATCAATTGACCAATTGTGCACTTAAAAAAGTGTAGCAAAAATTAGAAACCCAAAGATGGAGATACAGGTTCCCAAATAGAATGTCAATACACATCTAATATAGTCGAGACACATACACGAAAACATCCTATTTGTCACCCAAAAGTCCAATGGTTACAAGAAACAATACTACAAATTCACAAAAATTAGATAAACCCAACAAAATAAACAACAAGATATAAGCATACGAGTACAATAACGTAGAAACACATACACGAAAACATCCTATTTGTCACCCAAAACTCCAATGGTTACAAGAAACAATACTACAAATTCACAAAAATTAGATAAACCCAACAAAATAAACAACACAACAAGATATAAGCATACGAGTACAATAACATAGAAAATGCGACAAGAACGTAAGCAAAATACACGATAGTAAACAACCACAGAGTAACAAGATATACACAGAACACTGTGCACCATGACTAGAGGAAACTCATTTAGCCAATGGGCCATCATAATAAAGAACCAGAAATCAAATGCTCTAGAAATTTTGTGATGCTAGTCACTGTTCCTTTTTAATTTCCCACCTAACACATAAACACTAAATGCTAAATTTAAACTCTTGATACATTCCTGGGATTCATAACAGGGAAAATAGGAAATACAGGGCACTCAATTGGGAGAATACTAGAACAAGAGTTTCTAAACATAAAAGGAAATTCCTATGTGAATTTGGGAGAGAAAAACCCAGAAATACAGCAGAAATATAGTAGAAATCCTTGAACAGCTTAAAGAAATCAACAAGAAACCAATGTCATCACATAGTTTCCACAAGAAACTCCATGCAATTTCTCTCACGAATGAACTCAGAAGATGAAAAACAAAATGAAGGGGATGGAAATAGTAAATTCTCAGAATTCTAAGCTACCCATAAAATTGAGAGAGAGAGAGAGATTAAATAAGAAAATGGAAATTAAAAACACTCATTTACCTGAAACAATAGACCTAATTATGCCAGCCATTAAAGGTAAACCTGAAACTCCACATAATTCCTTCAATCTATGATCATTATCTCTGCAACAATTATAAATAATCATACATAAAGGCCCACATAGCTTAGAACTCTCAACCTCTGCAAATTTCTCAAAACCCTTGGGAAAAAGTTCACCCCAAATGGCCACTTTATGCCTTTCACCAGCTAAACCCACATTACCCAATATTTGCAGCCCCACCATGATGATATCCAACGCTTGGGGAGACATAAAATCCAAAGAATTCATGGTTACAGAGAGAAAGTGAGGACCTTGGTGGTCAATAAACGAGTCCTGGTTCATGGGTTCACCTGCACAAAGGTTTCTTAGAACTTTTAGGGAAGAGACGAGCCTAGAGCGGGTCAATTGGGCTCGAGAAGGACTCAATTCTGGCTCGATTTTTGGGGCCAAGTAGGTTCGGATAAGGTCTAGAAAGAGAGGGACGGCCCCTTTGGATGCAGCTTCTAGGCGGCCTTGTGGGGCTCTGGAGAGAGAAAGGAAGGACTCAATGGTGTGGTCTATGGTTGAGTTCGAGGGTGATTCATGGCCTTCGTAGTCTTGCTCCATGGGTGTTGCCTGGTTATTCTCCAAGCTATGTCAATGGACTAGCTCAGAGATTGGGTCTGGAATTCTAGAGAGAGAGAGAATGAGATTTTGTGGATTTTGGGATTCCAGAGAGAAAAATAATGGGTTTTTGTGTGGCCTTTGGTTTATTTTTGGTCCAGGCTGAAGAGGAATTCCAAAGAGAGAATGAAGAAATCTAGTGACAAAATGAATAATATGCGCAGGGTTTGTCCCTCAATTCGCCTCGATCTTGTAGAGCGAGAAAGAAACCCACGGAAAAGTTTATTAGAGCCGAGGCTCCAAGCAATTAAATTAGAGCCCATCTCATAAATTTTATTAGAAGAAGTTGTTCTGATGCTCAAGTATCTTCAAATTGATAATCTCGACTTCAAGATACATTAATATGAAAAAAAAAAAAAAAAATTTTAAAATTTTAAAATAATTCATCTTGTAACACATTTTATACAGTTAATTTTCAAAAAATTTCAAATTTTCATGCATCCACTTGATCTACATTATTTTTAAATTTTAAATTATATAATTATAAATAAAAATATATTTTAATACTATTACAAAGATTTTCGATATAACAACTATACTTTTCGACACAATTTGAAGGTAAGCTCTAATTTGATTGTTTAGAGCCTCTCTACAAAGGGCACCTTTAATGTTTTGGTTGATTTGAATTGATAATAGGATACTTTTTTAATACCGTAAAATCTAACGGTATTTTGAATACCGTAAAAGCTCGTGTATCTATCTTTTACTGAGGATAAATACATAAATACTAAATCAAGATAGGAACACCAATGTTAGTTACAATTATTACACCAAAATTGAAGGAAAAAAAAAGAGGTTGTGGTTTCTATAGGTTGTAACCTTAAACAATCCAATTAAAGAGCACTTTCAAATTTGATTATAATATATAATTTTGATGTAAAATATTTTTAAGATTATCTCAAAATATATTTTTATATCTAATTATAAAATTTTAAATTTTAAAAATAGTTAAAATAAAGTAGATCTGAAAATTTTAAAAATGATTGGTCTAAATAATGTATTGTGAAACACACTATTTTTGGGATTGAAAATCATTTTTTCTTTCATAATCATACATTCAGATGTCGATATACTCAATTAGAATGTTTTTAAATATTAAAATAATATTTTTTTTGGATTTTTGAGAAGCATATGTAGTTCTAAGTTTTGAGGTTGCAACCTTATATAACCCTCGTTTCTTTTCTTTTCTTTTCTTTTCTTTTTTTTTTTTTTTTTATTTAAAGGTGTGAGTAATTTCCCAAAAGTAGAAGCACAGGGCTTCTGAAAAGCGTGGCATATTACATAGACGTGCGGGAGCAAAATGTACCTTGCTCCCACGGCAAAAGGCCTTCCTGTTTTGCGGTTCGTCTTTCTCTTAGTTCGTCTCTCTCTCTCATGCTGGACATGGTCGTTCCGCTCTTTTTCTCTCTCATACCACTCTATTCATGCTCGACATTTTGTAGGGTGTTCGGCTCTCTCTCTCATACCAGTCAGTCGATTCTGGGAATTCTCAGTGGTCTCTCTCCGACATGGCCATTGAAGTAGGTACCTTTGAAGACATCTACCCCTCAAGATTCATCTCCTTCCATTTCCCAAACCCCACTTTCTCTCTACACCAAGAACCCCACTTTTCCTCACGGTTCCTCAGAATCGCAGTCCTCGACTCTCCCCATGAAACCCCACCTCATGAATTCACAGTGGGAGCAATGGTGGTTCCAAAAACTCGAGAACGAGACTGGGTTTTCTGCACTAAAAATGGTCATCTCCAACTCCTCTTATCTTCCCAACTATCTCGATTAGTCATTGTCAGTGACATCCCCATTAACAATGAATCCCTCTCATCTTGGGCGTTTTCTCTCTCTAGAAATGGTGATCCCTATGGGCCTCACCTCGAAAAGAGCTTGGCTCCATTGCTTCTCGCTCTAACACCGAAAGCTATGTTCAGAGATGGGATTCCTTCGGTACCGTTCATTTCTTACGATGATGGGGTGATTCGAGGCCTTGTTTTAGAGCAATCCTCAGGCCCAATTGTTGGAGATATGGTGATTGAGAATGTAGAAATTGATCCCAATTGTAAAGAAGTGGATTTTTCTGATGAGAAAACTGAGATGTCAGAGTTCAGGAGGAGGTTGAGGTTCAAGAGAATGCCCAATTTGGTTCAAACTGAGGTACCTCTCATGCCATTGAATTCTTGTTCTGATTTAGTTGCAGAGTTTAGATTAGAATTAGGGTTTCTAGTCCATCCTTATCTCTCTCCAATGGCTGCTGGTCTTGTGCTGGTGAGTCCTTTAATGGAGAAGCTTTTGAACGTAGGGAAAGGGCCGTTGCTTCTTTGTATTGGGGTTGGAGGTGGAGCTCTGCTTATGTTTCTTAGAGAGCACTTTGAAAAAATTGAAATTTTGGGGGTTGAAATTGATGAAATGGTTATCAAAATCGCGAAGAAATACTTTGGATTGATTGAAGATGAACAACTCCAAATTCTTTTAGGAAATGGAATAGAAATGTTGAAATACATGGGTTCAAAAGCTGTTTCTAATGGTTTAGGCCCCACGAATTTGGTAACAATTTGGCATGAAATTATTGCTTCTGAATCTAGCTCTTGCAGAACTTTTTTGCAGTCAAAAATTGGAAAGAAATTAGAGAAGAAAGGTTTTGGGCTCTCCCAATTTCATGTGATTACGATAGACGTAGATTCAGGTGATGCTACAATGGGACTTAGTGCTCCACCTATGGAATTTATTGAAAGGTCTGTTCTTTTAGCAACCAGACTAGCTTTACATGAGCATGGGATTCTTGTTTTGAATGTTCTTCCCTCTAGTAAATCCTTTTATATTGATCTGGTTTGTTCACTCAGAGAATTTTTTGCTGAATTATATCAAATTGAGGTCAGCAATGGTGAGAATTATGTTATCGTTGCCACTTGTTCAGTTATTGGTTCTATAGCTAAAGATGGCCCGATTGTTGAGAAATTGAAGCAGGTAATTCCAAGAAGATACATGGATCAAATAACACAAATTTGAAGATCTTTTTGGAAGATGTTAGGATTCTTATAGTGTTGTAAAATTGTTGGGTAAGAAAATGTTTAATTGCTTACGAGAGTGATCTTCAAGGTCGCAGTCCAATTATATATCAGAGGTATGCAAAATGGCTGGTACAAAAAGACAGAATATGCTCGAAAGCATTAGAATATGGATTTGCAATTGATGAAAAATAGCTTCCTCACCTTCACCTTCTTTGTGATCCTCTTCGGAATCAGAATCGGAATCAGAATCTTGCTCCCTTCAGGATAAATCTAACCCCTTCCTCTATTCCCTCCTACATATATGGGATATTTCAAGAAGTGAACTTCTTTCTTGGTAGCAGGATCCCGGGAAAGGATCGGAAAGAGAATTTCATTATATTTCTGACCAGGAACAAGACCTATCACAAGAATCTTTTATGTTATTCCCATTTTGTTTTTGAGAGACGATCTGGATTCCTGGATTATCCATGACTGGATAAGAATAACCTGAATATCCAGAACCAGAATGTCCTCCTGGAGGTGTAAGAGTTTCAGCTGGTTAGATGGTTTCTGATATATATATATATATATATATATATGTAACCATTACCTACCCATTCTTTTAGATGTGAACATTTCTATAATCAGAACTTATATGGTGTATTAACCATTATATTGATTCATTAACATGCTTTATTTATTCATTTTTCCTGTTTTGTGCCACAATTACTTGCTCATAAGCTTTGAACCCTCCTTTTGTGTATTTGTGAAGAGCAAAAAGGCTCCCATAATCCTTGGTGTATTTATAACGATAAAAAGCACACTCCTTTTGTTTGGCATGAGATCTAACAGTGGAGTATTGTATCATTGATAATTGATGATGGATTTGGGCAGTGACATATTAGGAACTTAATTCTTATGTATATGTTTGGGCATATGACATATTTGGAACTTAATTCTTATGCATATGCCAATGCCGGTTGTTATTTGGACTGACTTAAAGATTGATTTATTCCAACTTATGTGATAGATTAGATTAGTATGACAGAATTACACAGTTAAACACTCAAGGAAAAATGTAGGTGTATAACTTGTTTTGGTGGACTCTTCCAGATGCCTATGATCCCATTTCATTGCTCGCAGAAAGAATGAATGTATCACTTTATGCTCTCATAAGTAAAGGAAGCACAACATAAGTGATAGGATCCTTTTTGCTATTCTCTAAAGTCTATACAAATGCATTTTGGAGAAAAATGACTAGCACCCTGATTCAGATAGAAAAAGTGCTCCCGTCTTAAGAAATTTTAGATTTCAGGCTATATATAGTTATTATGTGTAATGCTGAAATCTATAATTTATTAAAAAATAAAAGTGATATATTTGTGACTGACATGCTATACCTGGTAGTACAGCACAAGCTGGGTTAGAAGCCAGGTGGTGGCCATTTTTCAAATGGGGAAGTGCTTAGAATTTGTTCATCCTTGGGAGCGGGAGCACCTGTATGACATTTGGTTATCAAGGTTTAAAACCCATACTCTTCAACTTCTTTTCTTTTTATTCCAAACCTTGGACTATTTCAAACTCAAACCTCCTCCTAAACAAGGTTGGTAGCTATAGTGTCATATCCAAATAGTTCATCAATTATTTTATATGATGGACACAAGACATCTAAATTTAGTTATTGTCTTTCATCACCATTAGACACAAGACATCTAAATTTAGTTATTGTCTTTCATCACCATTACAACAAGAATGAATCTATTATTATGCACTGTTGAGAAGTATTAATCTGTTGTTGTTATGGTAGCTTAAAAATTGCATGCTTGTGTAGCTGTTCCATTTCATGTATTTGGAGTATTGGCTATCCAAGATCAATATCCATTGGTGACTGCTTAGAGCTCAAACAAACAAGGGGTAGTGGAATCAAACACGAAACAAATGCTGTGAAAGGAATAGCCAGGATGTCGTGGTGGAAACTGCAGATATAATGACAAAGTTGACGGGATAATGGGCTAAGGATGGGTTAAAATCTTCTGAATTGAAGTATAGGGGACCCATAGCATTTAGGAAGGCTAGGGCATTCTGAGAATTAGTCGTGATGATCTTGATGGTAGACCCAGTAGGGTTGTAAAATAGGGGTTTAGCATCCTTTGTGGGTATCAGGATGCATGTTTTGAAATAGGGGTTCAGGATCCTCGGTTTGTATGATCTTTTACCATTACCCATCCATTCTTTTATGTCTGAACATTTTTGTAATCAGCACCACTATGGTACATTGACCATAATATCAGTCCAATAAGGCACTCATTTTTTTTCTTGGCACAATCACTTTCTCATAGTCTCTGAATCCATCTTTAGTGTATTTACAAGAACAAAAAGTGCCCATAATGCATGCTATGGTGATTTATCATGATAAATAGTACTTACCTTTTGTTTGGCATGTGGTCTAACAATGAAATATCGTATTATTGATCATTGATGATGGATACAAGTGTGTGACATGGCGAGGAACATTATGTTTATTCATATGCCAACTCAGAACTTATAATGTAGATTTTGACTTGTTTAAATATTGAATCATGCCAGCATTAGATGATGGATTAGACGGCAAACTACAATTTACACATCCACGAAAAAAAGGAAAAATTATTTAGGACTGGGTTTTTTACGGGAATCACAGTGGTCCAAATTTTCAAGAAGTTTACATGGAGATCCCTATGGCTTTTTTTTCTTTTTTTTTAATTTCAGATTTGCCTATGGTCTAATGTTGCAAATATCAAACCGTTTTTTATTTTAGTTTTTTCAATTTCTGTGAAGCTAGGGCTGTCTGGTGTCCCATATATCGGTTGGACCCATTTTTGTGGCTGTCCGGACCACCCCATACTTATCATTTTTTTTGAGTTATACATGTCCAATTTCTCCAACATCCTACGACAGAATAGGAAACGTGTGAATTAGAAAATCAGTTCGGTTTATGCCAGGGAGGTCAACATTGAGGCTATTTTGCTACGTAAGCGATTGATTGAGAAGTTTAGGGAGAAGAGAAAAGACTTCCATATGAATACGGAAGGGTACCTAGAGAGTTAATTTGGTGGTTGTTGAGAAAGAAAGGAGTCTCTAGAGGATATATTGATATGATGAGTGATAATGTTCAAGGGAGTGCTAATTAGTATGTGAGCAACTAGTGGAGAGACAAGTGAATTTCCAGTGATAGTAGGCCTACATCAGGGGTTAGCATTGAGCCCTCCCATATATCTGTGTTTTGGTTATGGACGAGTTAATGAGGCATCTAAGGATGAGGTACCGTGGTGTATGTTGTTTGCGATGACATTGCCTTGATTGATGAGACTAGAAACAGCGTCAACAAAAAGTTGGAACTTTGGATAGATGCTTTAGAATCTAAAGGTTTTAAAATTAACTGGACTAAGACAAAATATATTGAATAAAAAATTTGTAACAATAGGGGTAGAAATGAAGAATAATTAAGATCAAGGTTTTAAAAAATGCTATTCTAATCTAGATTTGCCGATCTGGATTGGACATCGTCGAAGCCGTTCTGAATCCACTAATAAAACGGGATCCGGCCGTGTTGCTACAGTGAGTCGCTTGTATGACATCACGGATCGGACACATCATCGGTCCGTACCGGTTTTGACATCATGGAACGGTTCTTACATTAGCGAGCCGGTTTATTTTAAAACACGTTTTTTTATTGAGTATATGTTTTAAAACACTCTTTTTTTTTTATTGAGATCAGTGTTTGAAAAATCACGTGGCACATGAATACTTGCGCGCCGCACAAGCTGCAAACCTGACACATGCTGAGCTCACCTACTGCGTGAGCACCTTATGTGGACAATAAAGTGAGTTCTAACATTTTATACCCTCATTTCCTCCCACAATCCAGTGATGTGGGATATTTCTTTTTGACCTTCTTTCGAATGTTTCCATTAATCTATGTCTCTCTCTCTCTGTCTCTCTCTCTATCTCTCTCTTTTATATGAGGATATAGACTATATCCTATAAAATGAAATGGTCTAAAATATAAAATTTATTTATTTTTTAGATTAATTATATTGATTTTTCTTTTTTTATAATTTACAAAAAATATAGTACATATAATTAAGTTTATAACTACAAAAAATGAATTACATATAATAATTTTACAAAAATTAATATTATAACTTATAAGACATTTTAGATTTGTTCTTATTTGTATAATAAAATAATTATAAAATATAAACCAAGAATTTCAATTTCAGTAAATAATATTATAGTTAATTAGGTTGTGATAATTTTGGATGAGTAAAGCGATTGAATAAATATTTGATACTTTGATGTGATACTAATTTTACTTTATATGAAAAATTATTTTGTTAATCTTATAATATGGAAGCGTTTTCTAATATTTTTAAATTATTTTTTATTGTGATGCAATATTTTTTATAATGTTAAACTATTTTGATGTAATATTATAGTACTATATTATAATTAATAATTATACAGACATCCAGACAGGAAAACAATGTCTCAATATTCACCTATTTTTGCAAAGTAATGAAAGTACATAATGCACTACTCTTAATTTCTTTTAGAAACTAAAAGAACACGATTTTTAGAGATTTATGGTGAGTTTTTGAAGAGCTTTTGGGACAAAACTTGCCAATTCGGTTGATTCTCCGATCCGACACGCCGATCCACCTATCCAACATGGTTTTGGGTGGACGATCCGGGTCACCGATCTGTATTTTTAAACCTTGGTTAGATTGATGGCCAAGAATATCCCCATAAGAGATATTTTTGATATATTGGGTCGATAATCTCATGAGAATGGAGAGATTGAGGAAGATATTGCGCATAGAATTAGAGTTAAGTGGACGAAGTAGATACGTGCTTCTGGAGTCCTATGTGATCACCGCATACCAATGAAACTAAAGGGGAAGTTCTATAGGACAGCTGTAAGACTAGTCATGCCTTATGGGACGGAATGTTGGGCTGTTTCTAACAACATATATCCATAGAATGAAGTAGTTGAGATGAGCATGTTGAGATGGATGAGTGACAATACAAAAAAGCATAGAATGCATAATGAATACATCTGAAGGAACTTAGGGGTGGCTCTAATAGGCGATAAGATGAGGAAATTATACTTAGGTGGTCTAGCTATATACAACATCCACCTAGAACAAAACCGGTTCCGAGGCGCAATTTGGTTCAAGTGGAAGGCTCTAAAAGGGCAAGGCCTTAAGGAGAAGGTCCAAAAGGACATGGATAGAAGTAGTGAGAAGAGATATGGTGACTCATGGTCTGATTGAGGACATGGCCCTTGATAGAACAGACTGGCGGTACAGGATTTGTAGAGGCCGACCCCAAATAGTTGGGATAAGGCTCAGATGATGATGATGATGGATGTCTCCAACATCCAACTGCATTTGAAATAAAAAAATAAAATAGAATTAGGCCAGTCTGATATCTCGAACATCGGACCAACCAATACTACTTAGCAATTAAAATATCTTTCTTATGAAGCCTTCTATGTCTTCCTTTATTATTTTAGTTTTCAACTTCTTCTGTATAATTTCGTAACTAGAGCCATCTCGTGTGTCTCATCTCTATCTGCCATCACATGTTATATTCCAATATGTTGAATCCTTACACGGCTTTGTTGACATTTGCATTGACAATAAATGTGACTCAAAGATCCCTTCCCTGACATATCTAGCACTGTTACTCATTGTACCTGCATAAAATCTGTGTAAGGATAGGCTGGTGTCCTTCTGAAGTAGACCCTAGGTTTTTCAGTGGGCATGTTTAGCCTACACTATGGAGTGATTGACTTCTTCGGGTTGACCCACCCTTGGCAAGCCCTCACTGATAAGAGTATCGCAGATTGCCTATTTTAGTTGCTAGGTGGTATTGGCTGGTCCGATGTTTGGGATATTGGACTGACCTAATTTTATTTATTTTTTATTTCAAATGCAGTCCGATGTTGGAGACATCAGACCGATCTAGTTTAAAAAAATGCTAGATATCTGGTGGTCTGATGTGTGCAATGTTGGACAACCCAAAAAATGGGTTGGTCCGATATCTGGAGTATCAGATAGCCCTAGTGTTTGTAAGAATTGATAAAAGTAAAACAAAAAACTGGTATGATGTTTGCAACATCGGACTGCAGACAAAATTGGAATTAAAACAAACATGAAAAAGAGGGACCTCTGTGTGAAATTCCCAAAAATTTAGACCAAACTATAATTCTGCTAATAAATAAATAACAGTCCATATGTAATTTTTCCCCAAAAAAATAGTAGGGGTTATGACTCATTTTAGTCAATCCTTGCAGATGTCTATGATCCCATTGCATTATTCACTGAAAGAATGTACACATAAGTTATATGTTCTCACAGATAAAGAAAGCACAACATAAGTAATATGGCAATTCTCCAAATGCATTTTGGAGAAAAATGAATATTGGCCTGATTCAGGTAGAGAAATATCTCCTTCCATAACAAAATGTAGATGTCAGTTATATTTAATTATCATGCATGATATTTGTGATTCACTGGGAAAAAATAATAGTCATATCTTTGCAACTGCAAGCCATATTTCAAATATTTTTTACTTGACACCACTGCATAAGAAGGATTAGAGGCCTGGAGGCGGCCATTTTTCTAATGCAGGAGCACCTATAAATTTTTTATTCACGGGAGCGGTAAACCCTGATTATGTTTCTTGTCAAGGTTTGAAACACATATCCTTCAACTTGTTTATTTATTTCAAACTCGGTCTGATATTTTAAGTTCGTACCTCCTTCTAATCAAGGTTGGCATCTATACTGTCATGTCTGAATAGGTAATCTGTAATTTTATGTGTTGGATATTAGACCATCTTATTTGAGTCATTATCTTTGATCACCAGTCGAAAAAGAAATGAATCCATAGTTCTGGCACTGTTGAGAAATATTATCTGCTCAGGTGGTTATGGTAGCTGGAAAAACTGCAAGCTTTTTTTCCATGATGTGTGCTTGGGGATTTGGCTATCCAATATCAATGCCCACTGGTGGCTGCTTAGAACTTAAACAAGTGAGGAATAGTGCAAACAGATATCAATCACATCAAGGCAAAGGAATATCCAGGAGGTCATGGATGAAAATATGGTGGAAACTGAGGATACTATGGCAGAGCGCAAGGGAGGGCAAAGGGGGGTAAGAATGGGTTAAAATTCTATCGAATTGAAGGAAGGGGAACCAATAGCATTTGGTAAGGGGAGGGCAGTTTGGGAACTACTTTTGAAATGGTTGACTTCGCAGGACTGAACAACGTTGTGAATATTAGTTGACGATCTTGAGGGTTGACCCGGTAGAGTATTAAAATAGGGAATTCTCTGTGGATATCACGATGCATGTATTGAATATTAGTGCTGTAAAGGTATTCCCTTCCACTTTATTTAGTTATGGAGCTTATATTGGGAGTTTTAGTGTAACAAATTAACCTCTAGAGCTCTGTTAGGTGGTAGTTGTTGTGTTCATTTTCGTTTACTTTTAATCTATTTTTAGAATTGATCGTCATTATCTTGGTTTATATGTATATTTTAGTGTTGATTGTTCCTGTGCAATATAGAGAGCTTGTCCCAGTATATGTCTCTACATGAATAATAATATTCTGTATCTGTGTGACAAATAGATAAAAAAATTAGAAAAAAATCATCGAAATTGTTAAGCCGCCTTAAAAGATTATCAAGGTGGCCAATAAACCTATCTACCAGTAAGGTGGTTTGATTTTAAAATATGATTTTCACTCAATTAATTCCTCATCTATTTTGTTCAATAACACCCAAAATGCCTGAGTCCTAGATTTGGAGTCCTAACAAGCAGTGGTGCTTTGGTAATCTTGCCCCACTTAAGTGGCCCCAGCTAAATGATGTAAATACGTTCAGTAAAATAATGTAACTTGCTTGCTCCAGATTCCAAAACCAAAAATGTTTTTTGCATTAAAATTTCTTATTCCTGGTTTGGAATTTGGAACAAGTGGGGGGCATGTTGGTCTTATTGGTGCAATTATTCCAAACCCTGAGTGGGAACATTTTTTAATGAAATACTTGAGAAGGTACTTTAGTGAAATGATCCTATTAAAATAACCCCTTTGTTGATAAATTGGTTGATTTGACCGCTCCAGTGATTTTTTGAGATAGTTTGACCATTTTGACAATACTTTCCCAAAAAACTATTCTATGCGTGCACATACAAAACGATATTGGATCAAGATTGTAATCAGGCGGAGAGCGTAACAATGTTAGGCTGATATATGACACTGGGGAAATGACATACAACTTAAGGACAAAGGTTTGGGTTGGGCTTATGGAGGCAAGGTACAACGTTAAACAGAATAACAACAGAAAGATGAGGCTAATGTGATTGTATGTAATGATGGTCGGTTGGATTTTGGGATTAGATGAAAGGACTATGGTTACAAGACTTTGAGCTTAGGCTGAACAGATCTATGGCTGGTGGAAGTTTTCTAAAATATTGGTGTTCTTTTGTTGAATTGAAAGTCAGAAGATTTTGATGGTAGGAAGAAGATATGGGTCAGAAAAGGGTTGGATAGGAGAACTTTGGGGGGTTGTTGGGGGTGGTTTAGAGAGAAGGAAAAGCAGAGGTCCTTGATTAGTTACTAGAGGCAGAGGGAGCAGGCGCAGGAAAGGAGTAGCACACGTAAGAAGGGAGTTGTAGTAAGGGGATGGGTATAGAGGTGGAAGTATATTGTGTACTATGATGCTCATGGAATTTGATTAGAGGGGCAGGAAGGTTCAATCATACATGAAACTATACACAAATTTGAGAGAAGTTAATGAGCTTTGGGTAGAAGGATTTAGAGGTTGGGAGATGTTTTAGGAAATCACATTTGTGGAGTCATAAGGGGGAAATGTGGATAAATATTGGGGGGTTGGAATTATGTTTGATTTCGTGTGGCCTGGCTCTACGTGATTGGAAGCTTAGGAAGATTGGGGTGAAACAGAAAATTAGAAAATGGGTGAAGGGTTCAAGTGGTGTAAGGTTCACTATTGGGATTGGTTCTTTGAGGGAACTTTGCTATCAATATATGTCTCTAGCTTTGGACATTCCAGGCTTTTGGGGGTCCAGTTGATCGAGAGGCTCATGTTAAATGAGAGTGCTTTGTTGCCCGGTTGAGGAAAGGGTTGAGGGGTGAAGAAGGTAGAATGAAATTACAATTTTTAGTGCCGTTCGAGGACGTGGAGTTAGTAGAAGGGAATCGATAGACTAGTCTGTTAGAGTAGATTGTGGAGGACATACTTGTTCTTTATGAGTGTGTTCGAGGAATTTGGAAGTCTTCATTTCTTTTCAATTGTCTGTGATTTTGCTCAACTTCCTGGCCTTCAGGGATTTGGCAAGAGAGAAATGAATGCATCTTTATGAGTGTCTTCTTTTCATTTTTTTGATCGACATGAGCAAAAGAGGGGTATGGTAGAAGGTCGAATGAAGATGTACATCATCTCATGCGAGTTTCTTGAGGACTTTAGCATTTGGTTTGGTTTGAGAATGGAGTGAGCTGAGGAGGTGTGAAGATGTCTTCCCAGGATGGATTTCATTTGGTGGCTTTTCTCCTTGTAATGCTTCAGCTGTTATAGGATGCCTCTGCTGTCATGATCTTCTAGTGCTATTTTTGTTTTACTTATATAATTTCCAGATTAGTTTATCTCAAACACAAGGAACATGAGGGCTATGGCACTTCATTGGCATCTAGACTGGTGTATTTGAGCAAATCATCTATCAATGATTGCCTGTGTATTCTTCTTAATAATTATCTGGAATGCTTGGTTGAATTGTGTATATGGCGCATGCTCACACATTAAGTATGCTGTTATGTCTATAGCCTGGGGCTTTATTTAGGCACAAGTCGATTTGAGACAAATTGCATCAAGATGTCAAATTATCTGAGATACTGAGCATTTGGCGGATTTGGAACTGTGGAGCTATGTAAACATCTAACAATGCCATGATAATAGCAAAAAGTCTTTTGTCAAAATTCTGAAGAATAAGTCTCCAAGTAAACTGTGTGTGTGTGTGTCTTATATGGGATTTGAGACCTGGGCTTTGTAGCTAGTGTGTTCGAGGCCACTGTGCAACATCCCAAGGTTAAATCCCACTGGCGACCTACCAAACAGAAGCAAAAGCTAACATAATATATAGAACTGAGTGATATTTTGTAGCTGGGCGAAATTGTGTACTGTATATTTATGTTTCTAAGCATTATCAGGTATTGTCTACTACTAAAAGTAAATATGGTCTGAGGTCATCTTGGCTGCAGTCATGATGAAAATAAATCATTTATACTTCGAATCCAATAAACATTGTATATATATGGATTAGTAGCTAGTATTCAAACAGTATGGGTTAAACAGGAACTAAGCATTCTGATTTCTTATTGTGAGTTCTAATATTTGTCATGGTGTTCATGAATTCTTTCAATGAACATGTGAATTTCAACCACAGGAGCATCATAGAGAAATGAATACCAAGCATAAGTATTGGCCCTTGGTGAAATGAGCAGCTGGCAGAGTCATTTGATTCAGTTTCAAATCCCATTCTTAGTGACAAAGTGATCTTATTTAGAACTCTTGAAGTACATCTCCCAAGTAGGTCTGCCAACAGAGCTAGGGCTTGATCCAGGTCCAAAAATAAACCAGAAAGTTGTAGCCTGGCCTTGGCCTTGGCCCGACTTGTATCATCATCGCCCACGCCCACCCAAAAATTAAATCCAGCCAGCCCAGGAACATATATAAATAGATAGAAATATATATAGGTTCAGGCTTAGCATGTCTGACTTGGATGCAATATTGCCGGCCTTAAATGGCTCGAATCCAAACAGAAGCTTGGCTAGCTTGGTTGGCAGCCCTGCTTGCAAGTCTCTCTCTCTCTCTCTCTCTCTCTCTCTCTCTCTCAATGTTAACTTGTGACTTTTCATGGGTTCCTCCAAAAAAGTAGTGTTTGTACAACTCCAGTAAACATATATTCAGTAAACCTATTGAAAACCAAAATTGAGTGAGCAATTCCTCCCTTAGCTAATGTATCAGCCCCAAAATTAGCCTCTCGAGAGCAATGTTCTAGGTGAATTTTATCTCTTCTAACAATATCTTTGATCTCCACCATGTAAGAGATGAATCTCCTGTGTTACAGCTTCATCTTTTCACCATCTAATCACATCAACCGAATCATCTTCTGCATTTTTTTGACCTTTGAAAGAGGAGATAATCCCAGACCTTGTGGCAATGCTTTAACCTCTGGCTCATTCGTTGTTGCATTGCCACAAGGCACCAGAAGGTCAGCAAGATTATTCATCTGTGGTCTCTTATGAGTCCCCCTGCATGACATGGTCTGTTATAAGTCCACTTATTCCTGTATTTTTTTTCTTCTTTGATATGTTAACGGTGAGAATAGAATGGAGGTTGGAATGTTATGTTGAGGCATTCACTCCCTAACCTCCGATACCCCAACTCCATTATTTCCCTATTCTTTTATCATACACATGCACATCATGCCTTTATCTATACCAGGCACATGATGTGCATGTGAGAGAGGAAGGGACAAATTTTGGAGAGAAGAGAGAGAGAGGGAGGACTTGGTGGAAGGAGATATTTGTTAGCTTAATGATAGACTTAAACTCATGACCATTGAAGGTGGAGATAGAGGAAGGGACAAAATTTTCAAGAGACCAACTTCATTAAACAGCAGAGAAAACCAAAGCGACATTTTGGCCTGTTAATCTCGAAGAAACTCAAGGATCCAGCCCAAATTATATCGAGCTAACATATTGTTTAAATTCAATGATTGAAAAGCCGGTGTCTTGGCTTCAGACTCCGCTGATTTACTCAAAACTGTTGAGTTCTGGGTTCCCAACCAAGAAACTTGGCTTTCGTGACCAAACTCAGACAGTCGGCTAAGTTTCCAGTCAGACACCGGGTTCAACCCGGTCCAACTGCCTTCATTTTTTTTTTTGGCTTTTTTTGTTCACCAGAAAATAAGGTGCGTGTTTTCAAGTAGGAAATCATTTACGGGCCTCTCATCCAAAAATTTTAGCCCTAGCCCCAAGTGCGTTTTCTATTGCTTTGTGGATCTGAAAACTAATTTTTAGATTCATCGACTTATTTATTTGAAATCTAAATAATCTAAATTTTAAGATTTTTGTTTGAAAACCTACTAAGCGAGTTATTTCTTTGTTTGATTTTTGGCAGTATTAAGGTCAATCTACTACAAGCTTTTGCTCTTATATTGTTTATTTTTGTTAATTCGATTTGTGTTGCTCATTTCTAGTTTTGTTTTGCTCTAAAAAGTATAAATATTAAATTTTGCAAGCATTTTTTGTATTCTTATATGCTTTTAAGTAGCTTTTCAAACACTAGTTTGACAGATCTTGGGAAATTGAACCTACTTCCATCTAAAACTTAAAAGGAAAAGAAACAAGAAAAATGTAGAAAACCATATTACAGTTTGATTCTTTATTTTAGGGCTGGCAATGGGCCAGGCCAGCCCTAACCCTAGCCCAATCCTATTCCCTAAGGGTCGGCCAGTCTTGTACCAGCGTGAACCAGGCCAAAGAGGTTCTGGCCCAGGCCAAGGTTGGGCCTAGCCGGGCTAAATAAAATTATAAAAAAACAAAAAGATAAATAAAATAAGGGCCGTGTCGGCCCTGTCTTTGCCCAGGCCAAGGGCCAACCGTTGGGCCACATTTTGTGGCTCATGCCCTAAATTTTAGGGCCAGGTCAACCGGCCCATTGCTGACCCTATTCTTTTTCATAGGCATGCTCCATAGGATTCATATACGAATTAGTGTCAAGGAATCAATACATGACTCAACGGGAGCAAGTTGGTAATGATATCACACACTAATTATGGCATACTAAGGCACTATGAAATATTACAGTGACTTCATTGATGGATCAAAATTGAAATGTTACAGAGAGTTCATTTATGGATCAAAATTAAACTTGATGAGACCCACGAAAAGGTTTTTGTTTTTTTGGCTTTCCCGTAAGGAAAAAGTTAATATAAGGTATCAATCTTATATTATAAAAGTAAGAAACACATAAACAATCTCTTGAAAAATGTTATTTCAACGTTGAAAAACCTTACAATTGATCAACTCAATCTTGAGATGTATGGATATAAAAAAACTAGATTTCAAATCCTAAAATAACGCATCTTGTTGCATATTATTTGGACCAACCATTTGTAATATTTTCAAATACTGTAATTTGCTCGATCTGCATCACTTTGGAAATATTAAATTTCTTAATTAGAGGTGAAAATAGATTTTTAAGCCATCACAGGGATTTTCAACATTATAAATGCATCACGACAAGTTTCGGTATTCACCTGACTTTGATTTTTTAAGGTTGACGCATCTTATATAGGCTTATATAAACTACACCCTTCCTATAAACATTTCTAAAATGATTTTCTCCTCTTGTGGGAGGAGCATACTTTCACATAAAACCTAAGTTAGGAGTATTATTAGGATCTCAAATTTTGAGGATGTATCTCTTGAACTTGGTGACCAACCTCAAGAAAAAGGTAAAAATTAAAATGCACCTCAATGTACCTTAAGAAAAAAAAATTACACATATATCGGTCTAATTTTTGGACAATAAGACCTCTAAGTATTGAGAGTTGCACCCTATCATGGATAAGCAAAACGTTTGATACCAGCAACCCTAAACCATAGGGACTACACCTCTAGAGCCTTCCTAGACCCATCCTTGACCAAAAACTGACCTATGCCACATCCAAACAACCCACTTTCTAGCCTAAATTTCAGACCATAGAAGTATAGTACATCGTAGTGCATCACATCCCCATACTCCATGCATCTACCGAACAACCTAAATATACCAAATAGGTCCCATCATGAACTAAATCATGATTAGTTAACCCTAAACACACTTAGGGAACCTTAAACTTTCCCATTTAGCTAACCTCATTAGTTAAACCTGCTTAATTCGGCCAACCACCATTAAAACCTATCATATCAGCCTAACCTAACCCCTTAATCATGCCATATCTATCTTAAACACCAGATTAGGAATCCCCAATCTCATTTAAGCCCTAAACTTCGACTAGCCCAATTAAGCCTAAACCCTAGGTTGACCCGAAAATCAAATTTTCAAATAATAAGAAAAGGTCATTTAAACTTATAACCCTGGCTTTAAACCCTCCGTGGTTCTAAAACGGTTGCATACGGACTTGTGGGGCCAGTACCCCCACCCCAAGCCGAGCAATACTCTCGGAGCCCACCCTAGTCGCGCATGACCCTCAAGGTCACCATGGCCTGGGTAGGCTCATGCGGAAATTGACAGCACCGATTGGGCCTAGGTCTATAAAAGGACCCCCCTAATGTTCAAATTTTGGGGGACTTGGAGCGGAACCCTGGGCGAACCCTGGACCTGTGAACCTTATCCGATCAATGAACTCTAAGCCTAAGTCTATGTTCCCACAACCATAGACTGATCTAGGACATAGTAGACCAAACATAGACACAGTTCCAGCACTAAAGCATGCCAAAGATCTTACTTTCCATCAAACCCTAGACCACAGACCACCATGGTCCACCTTTTCCTCAAAAGCCTCTCTCTTACTCCGACGACACTCCATAACTGAGCACCTCTAGCTCATCTTTCTGAAAGACAATAGAAACGATCCCCTGGTACCAACATCTCTAAATCAAGCCCTAACTCTAGGTGCCAAGCCTGTAGGTCGAGCTTGCAAGTACACCCACAATCACTTTTACCCTTGGTCTTTTTCATTCTACTTTTTTGTTAGTGTAATTTATTCTAAATCTCTTTCAAAACACCTCCCTATTTTCTAAGGCTCTCATCTTGGTTCTTTTTTTTTTGGAAATCTTTAGCCGGTGCGGCCAGTGGACAATTGAAAGATAGTCGAAAAGACGGACTTTATGCGGTCCATACTTTGATAGAACCTTTTATCTCTACGTGATATAGTTTAAACACCGATTGAAGGTGTCGGAATTTCACTCTTTTCATCCAATTAGTTGGAAAAAGGCTTTAACAATGATGAATTTTACTCCATTCACCCAAATTTCGGTTTATAAACAACTGAATCCAAATTTTTTTCAAAATAATCATGTTAGTACTCAGGTGCATCCAAATATATCAATCCATAAAACTCTCCCAAGTGACAATCTTAATCTTGCCCCAAGGAGTAAGTGTACAATGTAATCCCACTGGAGCATCATATGCTATAAAGTGCAAACAAATTACAACAAAATTGGCCAAATTCCAGCGAAATTTCCTACTATTACAACAAACTTTCTCAAAAGAAACTCTTGACCAAAAAAAAAAAAAAAAGAAAAAAAAAAAGATAGCCAAGAGTAAGGATTGAGATGAAAATAGAAACTAGGTAAGTGCTAATCCTTCCTTCTATTAATAAACCCAAAAAGAAGAAGAAAAAAAGGAACAAAAAAGAAAGAAAGAAAGGAAATATACTCATTTAGCATATACAATAACATAGCTACTTTTGAATCTCTACATGGCAAGGTTCATGTATGCTGGCTATCCTTTGAAGAGCCTCCATTAGAGCCTTATCTCTAGCTTCCATGCACTCTCTCTCTCTAGCCCACACCTCACACTCTCTCTCTAACCTCTCTCTCTCCTGCCTCCTCCACTCTTCCTCTCTCCACATTCTCTCTCTCTCCTTTTTCTCAAGAACTCTCACCACCTCTTCAACCCAAGCCTCCTGTCTCTCTGCCAATCTCTTCATCTGCATCTCTACATAAACCTTCACTCTCTTCCACCTCCAACCTCTCTTTCTCCTCACTTTCTCTCTCTTCCTCTTCATCTCACTACCCCCACTGCTGCTGCTTAGCCCACCACCCATCTCCTCTCTCTCTCTTCCCTCCTCCTCTTCTCTCTCCTCCCAGTCCCAGTTATCAGAGGAGCTTGGGCTCTCTCCTTGCTTTCTGTTAATGGTGGGTGGTGCAATTTTGGCTGGAATTTCTAAACTTTTCGGTGCAATTTCTCCATTTCTGGCCGGAATTTCACCGCAAAGAGCATCGAGCTGAGTGAAGAAGCGATAGTGTTTGCCATCTTGTCTTCCTGCTTTGCCTTCCTTTGTTTTCTTGTAGTATTTGTAGAGATTCTCAAACTTCTCTCTGCATTTTTTGCCTGTTCTTTGGTACCCATGCTCTTCTGCCAAAATCCTGTAAAATCAAAAGCCGTTTTTTAGAGTTTTGTAGTAATTCAACTGTGTGATTTGTGGTGTCTTGAACTTTGGTTCTTAGTATAAACCTGGACACACACAAATACAGAGAGAGAAATCATGAGAGAAATACAATGAGAGAGAGAGAGAGAGAGAAATTATGAGTCCAACTCTATGTGGAATGTGCACTCAAGGTATGACATTAGAGAAAAGAAAAAGGTCGTGCAAGGATTAAGGGGATTCTGCTAAAGATTTAGGCTTCCTACAGTGTAGTGATTCCTAGCAAGGTTGTAGAGCTCTCTCTCTCTCTCTCTCTCTCTCTCTCTCTCTCTCACACACACACACACATAGTCACTATAGAAACTGAGTTACATGAATATAATTTATTACCCCTCTCTCTCTCTCTCTCTCTCTCTCTCACACACACACACACATATAATCACTATAGAAACTGAGTTACATGAATGTAATTTATTACCCCTCTCTCTCTCACACAGTAACTATAGAAACTAAGTTATCTGGATGTAATTTATTACCCCTCTCTCTCTCACACAGTAACTATAGAAACTAAGTTATCTGGATGTAATTTATTACCCCTCTGTCTCTCTCTCTCTCAAGTCACTATAGAAACTGAGTTATCTGGTAGTTTACTACCCTTTCTCTCTCTCTCTCTCTCAAGTCACTATAGAAACTAAGTTACCTGGTAGTTTACTACTCTCTCTCTCTCTCTTTCTCACAAACACACACACACACAAGTTGTCAGAGAAAGTAAGCTACCTAGAGTAAGTATCATCTTCGACAAATGACAAACATACCAACTCTTCTCTCTCTCTCTCTCTCCTCTTTCTCTCTCTAAATGTGAAGTATCATCTTCGACAAATGACAAACACACCAACTCTTCTCTCTCTCTCTCCTCTTTCTCTCTCTAAATGTGAAGTGGGTTTGTGTATGTAAGTCACGCAAAGACTTCACATTTGGAGAGATAGAGAGAGACAAACCATCCTAGCAATGTTTGCTTCTGGTCTAAGCAAATACTTGCTTAGTATGCCACCCCCTCTCTCCCCTAATAATAAACATATGTACAAATGAATTATAGGCTCCAAACATAGCTATACTCCCAACCAGACAAACAGGTTTGACCATATACATACAAGCGAAATAGATCGATCCAAATTTCTGAAGAGAAAAAGAGGAAGAACTAAGAAATGTGGGTTTCCCTTCTTATTAATTCACCAAGAGATTTAGAAGAGAGAGAGAGAGACGAGGGGAGAGATGCATAAGATGAATGTGGCTTTGTCATTTCCATGGCAATATATATATAGAGAGAGAAAGAGAGAGAGAGAGGGGGATAGAGAGAGAGAGAGAAAGAAAGAAAGAAAGAGAGAGAGAGAGAGAGAGAGAGAGAGAGAGAGGAAACAGACATGTGGGTTCATCAGCATTTAGAAATCAGAGAGAGAGGGAGGGAAACAAAAATTTGGGTTCTTCACTTCTTAGAGACAGAGAGATAGGAAAGAAAACTGTGATAGAGAGAGGAAGCAAAAATGTGGATTCATCACTATTTAGAGAGGAGATGAGGAATCAAAAAACAAGGTTTATCACTCTTTAAAGATGGAAAAAGAGGAAACAGAAATGTGGTCCATCACTACTCAGACGAACACAGAGAGAGAGAGAGAGAAAAATAAAAAATGGGGTTCATCACTATATAGAGAGAGGAATAAAAAATGGGGTTCATCACTATTTAGAGAGAGAGCAATCAAAAATGGGGTTCATCACTATTTAGACAGAGAGAGAGAGAGAGGAATCAAAAATGGTGTTCATCACTATTTAGAGAGAGAGAGGAATCAAAAATGGGGTTCATCACTATTTAGAGAGAGAAAAAGAACAAAAACGTGGGCTCTTCAACATTTTACCTTGCTACCTCGTCCCAAAGTGGTCCTTTGTGTGTTGCTTCTCTAAACTTAACATCCATCTGAGATCTCACCTCCAAAAGCCTCAGAGTCTCTTGCCTCGGCCACCTCCCACAACCACCGCCCCCTTCTTCTCCCTCCTCCCCTCCTCCCCCCATTATCACTCCACCACCAAAACCACCACCTCCACCTCCTCCATGATTCTTAGCAATGGAGCTGGGGGATGAGGGTCCACACATAGAGCTTGGAGACTCTGAGAAAACATTAGTATTACTGTTGTTGTTATTTGTAGTACCAGTGATCATTTGCTGGGCCTTCAGGACCACAGATTGGTTGTGGACGTCGCTGAGCTGATCACCTAATAACCCATAAAACTCAGAAGGGTTTATCAGTTTTTGGTGCTCCCTCTCATTGGAGAAACTTGATGACAGCAAGGCTTGGTACTGAAATCCATGGCTCCCGAGGATTTCAGGTGGGTTTTGGATGGCTGGAAAACGGGATCTGACGGCCAGGAATTGCTGGAGCTCTGGTTGGCCATACTGTTCACCGATCTCCATTATCAGGCCTCTTCAAGGTTTTCCTCAGAAGAAGAGAGAGAGAGATGTAGAGTAAGAAAGTGAGGAATGATATTTGGGAAATATTTAAAGGAGAGGCACGGGAGAATATACACCGCACGAGGCCCAAATCATCCCATACCTTTTTCCTCAAAGACGGATTTGCCCGGTGTAGAAAATCAAAATTCCCCTCTTATTAAAAAAATAATAATAATAAAAAAAAACAAATAAAGCTTTGGGCATTTTGAATGTGCTCATCATTACTAATTCATTGTTTCAATCAACTTTTTAAAATTAAGCCATATATGCTTATTGCATCACTTGATTAGGGATCTGGATTGGGTTTGAATTGATATGATCCAAAAACTATTTATAATATAAAATAAAAATAAATATAGGGGTATATCGATTGGGGCTTAAAAGGGACATAAATAAGCATTAGACTTAAGAAATGAAAAAAAAAACAAAAACTATAAGAGGGGGAGTTTTAAGGCGAACCAGATAGAGATCTATACCTTACCAAAATCGGTCGGGATAGAATTGTTTCCCTTTATGATCGACGATCCGGATTGGAAATCTTAGGGGTTTGAAAACACTGGATTCAATAAAGTTAGTCTTCATAATGATTTATATGTTGCCATGATAAAGTTATTTGATGAAAATTTACACATAGTTTTATCTATAAGTTTATCTTTTTAAAAACTTGTTTTCACTTTATTTTAACTAATTTATTGAAATCCTCAATCTTTTGTTTGAAATAGCTAAAAAAAAGTTAAATAATTAGATGTATTGTAAATAATATAAGGTACACGCATACAACTTACAAAATAATATTATCTCGATAGTCCATTCCAAACAAAATTAATTAGCATATTATAGAGCTTGACAATCTCTTGCTTTGTCTCCCTCTATAATTTAAAAAAAGTATATTAGGAAATCATTTGCCTTTGGTACAAAGAGATCATAATTATTCATACTTATTAGATTCGATAGAATATCACTGATAGGCCCAAAGTTTAAAAATGTTTTGAATTTTGTAACATATCCCAATCGGTCAAATTAACATACAATGGCTAGCAGATAATTGTGGTCTCTTTGTATCAAAAGGATTGTAGACTTGAAGCTATATAATGACATTCATCTATGTCTTTGAAGATCAATGGACGAGTTATATGTCTAAGTTTGATTTGAAAATTGACTTTGAGCCAAACTATGTCACAAGCTAGCATCACTTGTGCTCGTCAGTCAATCATTAACATTTGACATTGTTGTTTTCTTTTCTCAAAACTAACAATTAATTTTCTTTGAATACATATAAAGATGTTTGTGAAGAAGATTTCTGGGTAACCGAAGATGTTTTTAAATTAATACATGTAACATTGTTATTTGTTAACTTCTAAACATATAATAAAAATAGGCAAAGGTTTACATGAGGGTGCATCCTTATTTGTAAACTATTTATTTACCCAAAAAAAAAAAAATTGATGTTGTATTGATCTATACCATCTATTTTATTTTAATGGTATAAGTTTTGACGTTGTCTCAAAAGACATGTCACCTTTTTTACACTATCTTAGAAATTGTTCCTAATATATACCATCCAACTAAAATAGTGAGTTAAAACATCACAACCTTACTTCCAAAAATAAGATATTGCATTGTATAAATTGCACCCATAATAATACCTTATGATTAGACATCTCTAGATAATTTACAAACTAAATATTTGTGGGATGAAGTTTCTATAAGGCCTAGGCTTTATAAAAATAAAATAATGAATCGCTTCAAATCCTCATCCAAAAACCACTTACAATAACAGAAATCTCATTTATGGCTCTAAAATTAATTTCCAACACCGACAATAAAATTTGAAACTAAAAAATGGTACAGATCTTGCAGATCTATGAACACTTATTTTTGGGAAAAAATGGACGGTCTAGATAATTTGTTACAATACACACTATTTTAAGAGTTTGAAATCCTAATTTTTTTTCACAATCATAATGTTCAAGCCGAGATGATTGTCATAAAGGTTTTCCAATGTTTGGATTGCAATTTTTGATGAGTTATAAGATGAAGCTTTACTCAATTTTGGATGAATTATGAGATAAGGCTTTACTTGTTTTGATAGGACTGCAACCCTATCAAATAATTTTCCATATTTGTGAGAAGTATAAAGCTTGCCACCCTATAGTATCATTGTACACAATGGGCCATCAAGACTTCATGTTTGAGGACAGAGAGTCCAAGTTCGTCCTTATCTATTACGAGGAAAGGGACGATAATGTTGAGGCCTGAGTGAATAGATCTTGAATGGATCAAACACACAATCATGGAGTGAATAATATTTTAAAAAAAAAAAAAAAAACCAGGGGATTCAAAGGTGTTGTCTTGGACTTATAGTGGCCAAGGAAAAAGGTTTATACTATTCAATTTCTTTTACCTCAAAAATAGAAGAAACATATTGTCTCAAAATTCATAGGTCCGGATAGGGAATCGTCAATCTGGACTAAGTATTGGTGGAGACCGACCTTTATTTGTAGCGGGTATTGGGAATTGATTTGATTCTCATGGACTCTGGTTTCATCAACGAACCAGACATGTCTGTTGGGGAATTGAGGAATCTGGATCTCCCAAATCGCACGGTTCTTACTTCTCAATTTCTTTTATTTTTTATTTTTGACATTTTAAATTATTGTTTCTTAGGGTATTGATTTTCACTTTTGAAAATTAGTCTGATTCATCAATATGTACAGGATTTTTAGAAGGCATATTCGCCCAACCGATCTGGTTTTTAAAACACTGGTTTGTACATTACAGGTTCCACAAATCGACAATATGTCATTCATGAACGATGGATTAAGATGAGTCAATATTCTAATTCTAATTAAAACAATGGGCCACTACTTATGAGGATGGACAATAGATAGCTAGCCTATTTACTATACACACGACTCATTAAGTACAAGGAAAATTATAGATACCCCCAAATTGAACTTTATAGACATCTTTCATCTCAATACTTTTAGTATCACACCCCAAACCCAACTAATTCTTTTTTTTATGCTTATCCCCAGTCAAAAAACATGTTCTAATTCTAATTAAAACAATGGGCCACTACTGATGAGGACGGACATTAGAGAGATGGATTATTTACTATACACGTAACTCATTAAATATAGGGAAAATTATAGATATCCCTAAATTGAATTTTGTAGATATCGTCCATCTCAATACTTTTAGTATCACACTTTAGATCTAACCAATTTATTTTCTTGTACTTATCCCCAGTCAATAAATCTGAAACTAAAATATCATTCTCCTCTCTCATCCTCTACACCTACCCTCTCTCTCTTTCTTTCTCTACCCGCCTTCTCTCTCGATACTTGCCCTCTCTTTCACTCTCTTTACCCGTCCTTTTTTACTTTCTCTCTCTACATGTCCTCTTTTTATCCCTTTTTTTCTCTCTATCTGCCTTTTTTTTCTCTCTCTACCTGCCCTCTCTCTCTCTAGCCGCCCTCTCTCTCTCTCCCCTCCCCCCCCCCCCACAAATAATTCACAGTCCAAAACTTGTTGATCTCTGAGCTCTTAAGAGATGGGTTTTTTCATATGCAACATAAAACCTTGAGAAGTAAAAAGAGAAATATAGAGCGAGAGAAAGTGAGAGAGAGATCTGCACACAAATTGCATAAAATGTATAGATTTTTGTGGAGAGATAATTTGAAGAAACGTAGAGTTGCGTAGCAAAAATGGGTTTCTTATGAGAGAAAGAGAGAGGGAGAGAGAGAGAATACCAAAGAAAGAGAGGAGGGAAGCGGTGGTTTTCTGGTCAAAAAAGAGAGGAAAGTGGCGGGTTCTTTTTTTTAGATTATTTTTTAAGTAGAGAGAGAGGGAAGGTGGAGAGAGAGAGGATGGGTAGAGAGTGAAAGAATGGGTAAAGAGAGTGAGAGAGGAAAATTATATTTTAATAATTTTTTTTTTGATTTTTTGACTCAAAAGTATTATTTATACTTTTCTCTTAAGGATATACGCTCTTATTTATTATACATGTCACTTGTCAAGTACACACTCTTACACATGCCATGCATTTTTTAGGGTTTAAATATTAAAACATTTCTATAGATCTTTATAACTATGTATGAATTTAAAAATAATAAAAAATAATAAATATTAATTTTTATCATAATATAATAAAGAGTAATGATCTCATGAGATCCCTTCACACTTAAGTGTAAAGAACTTTAAAAAATTATTATTAAATTTGATACGTATCTCTAAAAAAATTATTATATATATATAAAATTTGATTTTTTAAAATATTTATATCAAATTTAATTGGGATTTTTTAAAATCCTACGCACATGAATATAAAAAAATCTTATAAAATTATTATTTTATATTTAATATATTATATTGTTATGACAACCAAATATATGCGAATTTAATATCTCCTATCTTCATTTCGGACAATCATACTGTGAGCCTTTGTGCGCAAATGCAGACCGTATTTGCCCCTTGTTTTGGGATTCACAACAAGTAAAGGGGTAATTTCGGAATATTTGGGCCAATCCCGTTCCTTTTAAGGAAAGTATACAAGGGCAATTTCGACCTCTCTTCTCAAATTTACGTGACAAAACGCATCTTTCATCTGTGCCATCGCCTGCCATCGTACGAACCTATCCAATCATATTCTGACGCGTGTACGTATCTTACACAGAAACCGTCCGATCTGCCAGGTCATTACGAAGTGACGCGCGTAACAGTGCCGAGGATTAATCCGTTTTGACCACACGCGATGGTGGCAGTGGGAGACAGCGGGGATGACGTCACGTTACACGTCACCTTACGATGACGTGGCAAATCATCGCCAAAATGATTAGTGGGGTGCGGTGGGGCCGTGCCCATGGCCCCGCCGACAGCGACCCTACGGTTATCATTATGCCCTGGAAAATGAGCTAAATATCAGAACTGTACTCAATGAGTGTTTTTTTTGTAGAGCAATGATTTCATAGAACCGTAATACTATTTTATGGTGATTTGTTTGATCAAAACTTTAAAATATATATTTTTTTATTTTAATGAAAAATTGTAAAAAAAGAAAACATTGAAAACATAATTTAGAAAGTATTTTTTTAGCCTAATTAACATAGACCGTTTATTTTGGTGACATGCTTAGATTTAGGCCTTAGAAGAATTTTTTCATTTCCAATTTTTTTGGATGGCTTTATTATCATTAGATGAACAATGTTAAAAAAAAGAAAAAAATAATTTTGAATTTATAAAGGCTAAGATCTTGAAATTCATAAAATAAATGGTCTAGATTCTTTTTTGGAGGGGACTCATTTTGATCATATCTAGGGTTCAAATTGAACTTTTTTGGGGGGGAATTGATTATTGAGACGAAGAGAGTGTGTGTGCAAAATTTGGGATCATACAAATATCACAAACATGGTTTTCTAGAAATGTCGTTGCATTATACTATGATACAACCGTTGTAGTTGATCATTGCTCTTTCTTGTAATATTTTTTATTTTTATTTATTTATTTATTAATTTTTTAATAATGTGCTCAAAGAAAAGAGATCAAATGGTTATAATGAACTGTGACTACCTAGTATCAAAAGTAAATGGTCTCATTGTATGCAATCTTATTTACAAATAGAAAGCAGTACTTTATGCACATAAAGGTCACTTATCCAAGCTATCAGATGCATGGTTGGAATATATAGAGTCCCTGCTTTAGATTTGAGGGAAACTTTTTGATAAGCGATAAGATAAGAGAGAGAGTAGACTTAAGTTGGTTGGCTATGTGTGACATAGACCCAGTACAATATCTATTAAGAAGTGCAAGTTAATTCAAGTAGAAGGCTAAAAAATAATAAAAAGTAGGTCTAAAAGAACATAGTTGGAAGTAATGATAAAAGATTTAGAGATTTAGAGATTTATAGCTTTACAGTTATAGAGAGCATGATCTTTAATAGAGCACAATAGTTGAATAGGATTTATGGAGCCGATACCGACCCCAATTAATTGGAAAAAAGTTATGATGATGATCTGAGAGAAACTCTTTGAATTTAAATGCAATCAATGATATAATGCATACAATCAATTTTACATAACAACAAGTAATTTTGAACCATTTACACATTATTGAATGAGTCTACTCATGTATGTCTTTTAAACTACCGGTTTTTTTTTTTTTTTCACGAGTTCCTTTCATTAAACAAAATGAGGCTTTATTAAAGTTTCTAGAAGCTAGGAAATTGCTTAGGTGGTTTAGTCATCTATATATGAATGTTAAAAAAGTTAAGATATGTTTCATGGGAAAGCTTTATATGTTCCTCCTACAACATAGAAGTTATATCCTCCCCCTACCATCCAGCCGTTCGTTTTTTATTAAGAGAGCCACTCACCGTTTGATCTTAGATCTAACGTCTCAAAGTATTTTATTTGTAGTCTTTTTAATATAATTTTTTTTAATATGGAATTTGGTATGTGCCATATTCACATTGGGGGTGTACCTATAAAAAATATTAACAATAATTTTTCGATAAAAATTAATGACCAAAATTCTTCAAGAATGTTTTATTCAGTGATTGAAATATTAAGTCCAAATGATCAATCTAAAAAATCAAGCGAGTCCAAGTTGTGCTAAAGATTTCTTTTATGTTTCCTACTAAAAATTAGCCAATGGAACTCTACTCAGGGTCATGACCATAATGAGTCTCATACCAATTTTGGCAAATTTGGGTTTCCAAACACTCATTTTAATTTTGTTGCCAAATCAAGATATCGTAATATATTCTTTGAATCGCCCAAATTTTTGTAAGCAATTGGGATGAAATATTTTGGGGTTTTCATGAATTTTATCTTTATCATCAAAATTAATTTTTTCAACTAATTGAAATCGACCAAACGATACCATACTATTATAAGGGTTTTTCGTTGGCTATTAAACTCTAACTTTCAAAATTTTTCATCGAGGAGCAAAAAGAACCCTGGACACATGAAATCTCTCTATTTCCAACATTTTCCATTTAGCACAGCAGCCATGAGAGGACTTAGAGGACATTGCTTTAGCCGTACTTGTCTACCATTGCAATAGAATCCTGGCCCTACAGGTGGCGAGATCCTGTCCGTTTTCCAGTTCAATCATAACAGCTATCCACTAAAGTACTCAGCTCCAAATGCATAGGGAGAATCTCAAAGCTTGTCCTCTATATAACGGCCGTTAAAGGCGTGATGACGCGTGTTACTGCATAACGCACGTGCATCAGAGGACTAGAAAAGGGGGAGTAATGTGACCACGTTTTTAGAGAGAGAGCAACGGGTGCACATTTTAGAGAGAGAATAATGTGACCACGTTTGTAGAGAGAGAGTATAATGTGACCACGGTTTTCCGTTCCGTTACCGTTGCTTTTGCACCGTATCGGTGCATGGGGTGACGAGAATTGGGTGGCTGCTCCTCACTAGAGAGACATCAAAAGGGGACAAAGATACGCCATTCTCTCTCCTCTTTCTCTCTCCTCTCTCCTCTTTCTCTCTCTTCCCACCACATAACTATCTCTTTCTTCTTTGCCGACGCCAAAAGGGTCTTTTCATTTTTCTTCTCTCTTCTTCAGAGGTGGCAATGTGTCGGGTCACGTTTTGGCTGTAGCTAGACCCGGAAATATATTATAGAACCCAGACCTAGAACTGATCCAACTGGTCCAAAGCCCCTGGAGCCAGACCTGTGTTGATTATGAGGGACCCAGTCCTGCCCTAGACATGACTTGAAAATCTGTTTTTACGTCAAAAAAAATACATATTTAACTTGAAAAACAAAGATAGGGATTACCTAGACTTAGATCTAGATCCGGATCTGGACCTTGATCCGAAATCGATTTCAGGTCCAAGCTATTAAACCCAGACTTTGACCCCTCAGGTCCAACACCTGAACCAATACGAGGACCCAGGGTCGGGTCTTTTCCCACGGGTCTCTGGTCCACATGTCCCAATTGCCACCCCTACCCCTCCTAATTTTCCTCTCCTACTAGGGCTTCTCACTAAAATTGCATTTCTCTTTATTCATAATCCTTTCTCTCTCTAGGAGTTTCTCTCTCTATCCTTTCCTAATCTCCTTTCTCTCCGGGTATCTCAATAATCTATACATTCCTCTCAATCGATCTATTAAATTTTCTCCTTCCCTAACTTTCCTTGAGGGTACCTAACTAGAGGACGTTGCTCTCAATCTATGCCCGAATTGTCTTCTCTCTCTAGGAGTTTTCTCTCTCCTCTCCTACTTTTTCTTTCTTTGTCCAGGTTTATCTCACTAAACTACACTGCTCTCAATCTATCAATCCCTAAGTTTTTTTTCTCTATCCTTCCCCTATTTTCCTCTCTCTACTTGGGTCTTTCACTGAACAAGTCTTTTTTTTTTTTTTTGGTAAATAAGTGAGAGACAAGGCCCTCTACCCCTTTTTATTAATAAAGAAAAGTAAAAAAATTACAGCGTACTATTTTACAACCCAAAAAAATTACATCGTACTATTTTACAACCCTACAATAAGCTAATTGCGACACATCATGAAGTAGAGGAACGTTAAGAAAATATGGAGGTTTAGAGCGCCAAATGGTAGCTTTCGTAAAAATTGTAGCCTTTTTGTCAAGAGCATCAACCACCATGTTAGCCTCACGGTAAACATGACAAATGGACCATGAATGATTATCAAGTCTAGACTTGCAATTAGCATCTATGATATGAAGAGCCCAAGGAGCTTTACACCTGCGCTGTATGACCTGAACAAGTAAAGAAGAATCACTCTCAATTTGCAGGGAGAAGCATTCCATTTGAGTGGCTAAATCAATACCCTCTTGTAAACCTCAAAATGCTATATAATTATTGGAAGCAATTCCCAGAGGAACAGAGAAAGCAGCAACGAAAGATCCATTATCCCATCTCAAGACACTCCCACCACCAGCTTGACCTGGATTCTGAATAGAAGACCCATCGATATTTAGCTTAAAATGTTGTGAATGTGGAAAAACCCATGCCACTGTTATGGGTAACTTGATTCTCTGTTGTCGCCACCCACGTAAGTTGTAAATTCTCAATAATTACATTTTCTGAAATGTGGTAAGTCCATGCCTTAGCATCCGTTAAATCACGAACATGGTAGATAATCCTTTGAATCAGCTTCGTAAGAGTGAGTGTCCTTCCTTGAAACATACGATGGCTTCGCTCCTCCCAAATCATCAATATAGTCGTGAAGAATAGAGAATGCCAAATATTGGTAAAACCATCAGACTTAAACCTGAATGCTAACCATTTCCGCATTGTAGCTGCAATAGAATAACCTGTAATAAAACGTTTCCACATTGCCATGCTATAGACCTCCAAATCCCCTACGAAAAAACACATTCAAGCAAAATATGGCAAATATTATCATCATTAAGATGACAAAAAGGGCACACAGAAGCAAGGGTGATTCCCTTTCACTGCATGAGAGAAGTAGGAAGACAATGATGAAAATTCAACCACGAGAACCATTTAGCCCTTGGATGACACTTAGAAGACCATAGTGCCCTAAAGACTGGTTGAGAAGAGCCCATACGATGGATGAAATTCCATGTCTTTTTAACAGAAAACTTTCCATTTGTATAATGAATCGATACCAAAAAATCCAATTGGGGTTTCAAGGGGATTGAGGCAAACTTCGCTTCCTTCCAAATTCTGATCAATTGATTTCAGGTTCTAAGAGCTTGTCGTGGTGCAGCGGTAGGGAAACACCAAGATTATGGAGAACTATTAAAGTAGTCTACAACCCTAGGCTTGGTAAAACTTCTCATGTCTTTACGAATACAAGAACCATAAGATTCTTAAATGGATTTTTCTGATAACCATAAATCTGTCCAAAAATTAATTGTCCTTCCATCCCAATAATACATTGAACATTATGATGCAAGAGAGACAACCCAATTTGAATGGCCTTAAATTTTTATTTTTTTGTGAGGGAAGGATGGAACCTAGCTAGGAGTTGATCCCGCGAAGTCCAAAGCAGTAAACGACTCATGCTTGATGGTATTGTTCCCTCTCGTATTTTCTCTCTCATCATATCATGTTCTAAGGTTGGGTCGACTAGGATGAGGTTCGAGTTCGGGACTCAACTAGGTTAAAATCCAAACCAGACTTTAACCCCCCAAGTTGGGTGAAGTCAATGCCAACCCAAACCCCACCCAACCTAAAAGGCTATACCAAGCCCGGACCTAGATTTAGGCCCAACCCAAGTGGGTCCAAATCAATTGGGACCAGACCTAAGTTAGGGGTGGCAACTGACCGGGCCACCCCTGACCCTAGCCCAACCCTAGTCTTAATAAGGTTGGTTGAGGCCAGGCCCAGCCCAAACCCGACCTCCTATAAGGTCTAGCTAGGATGAGTCGGGCCAAGTAAAATTGAAAAAAATAAAAAAAAAATTAAAAAAAAAACACCAACAAGCCTTGCCATCAGGTCATAATTTTTTAAGGCTAGGCTCGTCAAGCCAGCCTAGACCACCCTGCCCATTTCCACCCTTAACCCGAGCCGTCAGGTCCAACAACATATCTATCTTCGTAAAAGATCGCCCTCCTCTCTCTCTCTCTTTCCTCCCTTGTCCCTCTCTCTCCTAAATATCTCATCCCCTCTCTCTCTAGCTCACAAAGGTGCGATAGACAGCTAAAACACAAATAAGCTCGAAAGACCACCAAAAAGAATCAAAGCTTTTGTGTGTGGGACTACCTAATCCTTTTGGAAAGAAGTCAAGAAAACATGATTATTGCCTAAAAAGATAGCTTGTGCTAGTCTATTGCCTTTAAGTTAGGTCACATGGCTGCCCTCTTTTGTAATGGACCTTTTCTCACTTCTAGGAAAGGGAGAGACACAAATGAGCTGGGCTCCAATTATACTTAATTATGGCCTTTGAGAAAGGATTTGGCTCTTCTTTCTATACACCTAAGAGACTTCAAAGGCCATTTTGACTACGAGTTTTGGAACCATGTGGACTTTGGATCCAAAACTAGTTATGAATGTGAAAAGACAAGGACTTTGAATTTAGTCTTAAAAGGATTCCTTTATGAGTGTGGAAAAAGGGATTGAATTTTGAGCCTGCAACAAGGTTTATTCAGTATTTTTTGGACTATTCATTTTATTTTTTTAGAGATTATTAGATTTGCCTTGTGTTTGGAGTTCCAAAACCATAGATCCGAGGCAAACGTAATTTGAGATGTATTTTGAGTTCTACCTGAAGTTCTTTTTTAAAAAAAAAGGTTGGTTGATTCATATAAGGCTTTTTCAATTTTACAGGAGAACTAGGGATACATATGTAGGGTGCTCAAGAATCCCTTGTGTATGGACTGGGATCCCATCCAAAGTCTTTTAGATAGTTGGTCGAATGTTAAATAAATAATACAACAAAAAAAGGGGTGTAAAAAATAAAGTAAACACAAAAGACACCCCAAAATGATGCATGATTTACATGGTCCACCCTAAATGGGCTATATCTCCAGCCTTGATAAGATAAAACTTACTATTACAATGAAGATTAGAGTTTTAGTTGCAAGAGATAAACATTGACAAAACTATCACTAGTATTCCCTTTTAGATTTGCTCTCCCTACCAAACAGTACCACATATCAAACTGCTATTTCCCACCATTTTGCCACTGTCTGAACCTCTCTAGGGGTGAAAATGAACAAACTCAAAACCTATTGGAATACCTCCTCTTTCTTGGAGGTCATGCTTCTCTTTACAATAGATCCTTTTGTTGGGTGAGTATAGCCGTTAAAGGCTTTGTGAGTGCTTGTAATAAACATTTTGATATAATAGAACATGAACTCACTGGGGACCATACTAAACAAACGATGCTTGCTGATACCAGACTGAGTTTGATGAGCTAGGTCAATTGGTTTGGAAAAACCTATGTTACCTGGGTCTAGAAAACTATCCGATAAGGGCTCTAATAGGTCATCCCTTGATAAGGTCGGAGTATGCTCGGATGAGTGAGCCGAAGAACCGTGTGACCCTTATGTGTGATGGTGGCCTTCAGAGATGGGGGCCAAAGCCCAATCCATGTACTATCACACGACATACATAATGATAGCCATTTTGGGAAAGCGAACTACCTTTAAGATGAAGCTTATGCATGTGCGAGAAATACCCCTATGCGTAATAGGAGCTATGATAGCATCAGGTCTAGATGACCTCGATACATCTTTAGAGGAGAACCTGAAATCCACAAATTGGAATTACGATCCTTTGGCTTATTGGCCAGACTTTGGTAACCCGATAATGAGCCACTGCATGGACTGTGGGTCATAGGAAACACTGGGTCAGTTTGATAAAGCAAGTGTGGACCGTAGTCCACAGTTGAAGGTGGAGTGCCTCATTGTTTATTTATTCAATTTCTAGATCATTTTCCCATCTAATAAATTTAATTATGTTTATTTTAATGATATATGATTTTTAAAAATATTATTTGAATTTTTTTAGACCTCGGATATTTTATTTATGAAATTTGAATTTATAAAAAAGAAAATATTGATTTTAGATTTGATTTAAATATTCAAATTAATTCTAAAATATTTAATTAACTTTTAGAAAATACTTTTTTTAAAAAAAGCATTCGAGCCCCATTGTTCACATGGGCCCACCATGCCCTAAGTTGGTGGGGCATACCCGGACCCGAGGTCGAGTCTTTTCCTCGGGTCTAAGGACCACATGTCCCAATTGCCACCTCTACCCTTCCTAATTTTCCTCTCTCCTAGGGCTTCTCACTAAAATTACATTTCCCTTTATTTGTAATGCTTTCTCTCTCTAGGAGTTTCTCTCTCTATGCTTTCCTAGTCTCCCTAGCTTTCCTTGAAGGTATCTAACTAGAAGACATTGCTCTCAATCTATCTCCCGAATTGTCTTCTCTCTAGGAGTTTTCTTTCTCCTCTCCTATTTTTCCTTCATATCTCCAGTGTAAATTTCAGATCATTCCAATTTGTAGAAGAAAATGAAAAATGATATACTACCAGACAATCGTAACCATGTGATGAACTTTAGACAGTGATGAGGGTACGCGAAATCACTGTTCATTGTTCACCTACAAGTATATATATATATATATATATATATATTTATTTATTTATTTATTTATTTATTTATTTATTTTAGTCCAAAAAAAATCCACCATTTTCTATTACTATCATACCCCCATATGGTGATTTACATATTACCAAACTCTATTAGCATAGGCAAAGATCTATTATTGGTTAGTTATAGCTATATTAGCACCTATAGTGTCCACCCCCCAGGAGCTTAGCCCCTTGGGCGAAAGACTAGCTTAGGAGAGTCTCTTAGATATGAAATATTAGGATCCACCTTAGAATAACCAAATGAATATTTTAGAATTTTTAGAATAATAATGATAGGTTTGAGCTCCTAAACACTTAGTCTACGCTCTAAAATTGGACTGACTTTGTTAAAACTTAGGAGACCCTATTTCCAAGCTCATATGTGGTACATATAGTTTGGAAGCTATATTAAGGAGTTTACAAGCCAAATAGTTCAGCTCTTAAAAATACTCCAAGGTAGGGTTTCATATAAGGGTGCGGGTGGTATAGAGCCTAGGCTCTAAACAATCAAATTAGAGCCTACCTTCAAATAGTATTGAGCTATGTGGTTTCAATATTGAAAATATTTTTGAAAGTCTTAAAATATATTTTCATCTTTATTTATAAAGTTTAAAGCTTCAAAAATAGTGTCGATCGATAGATCTATGAAAACTTAAAACGGTCCAAAATGTATCACAAAATACACTATTTTCAAAACTTGAAATCCATTTTTTTCTCATGTCCATGCATCTTGATGTTGAGATGACCAATTTTGAGGATATTTGGACATCAAAACAACCTCTTCTAGTGAAATTTTTGCGGTAGGCTTGAATTTGATTGTTTAGAGCCTCAGTTCTATATAAACTTTTCCTTTTATATAAGGGAGTGAATGGGTGATAGTCAGACCATATGAAAAGATTGAAATGATTTTGTGCTCCCGTGCAAGCAAACTATCCATTTGCTCCTCAAGCAAAACCAAGCTAGCGATAGTTTTAAGATTCCAATGCACTCTCTGTGAGACAAAAAAATAACATCCTAAAATTGAAGATAGACCGTCCAATTTTTGGATAACGAGATCTATCCCCATTTTTTCAAATATTAAAAATGCAAAATTTTAATATTTTTACATCCATACCCAATTATTCATTCTCTGTGCTAGAATGCCCTCCCGAGACATCCCTTGGATCCAATGGGTACTTCCTTGGGCATCACGGCCCTAATAGAGTCATGATGCACCATCATAGCTTTATTAGGACCATAATGCGTAACTAGTGCCCGCTTGAGCATCACGGCCCTATTAGAGCCACGATGAACTATTGTGGCTCTCATAAGGCCATGATGCCCAGGTGCTTTCCATCATAGCTCTAATAGGGTCGTCATACACCTTGAGCATATTCTGGGCAAAAATTAAAATGAAAAGTTGTTCGATAATTGTTAATTAAATCCCAAAATTTCAAATCCAAAAAATCTTCCTAAATGGTTTTTTTACTCAAGGAAAGAAGTGTGTAGTACGCTCCGGCTTGTTCCCTACGCTGGAGTTCGATAAAATATCCAAAAAGAATTCGCCGTCAGTGTTTACATGAACCCTACTCATTTGATAGTACTGGTGAATCACCTAATGAACATGGGATCTTACCTTTATGGCGAACTGTACTTTCATGCAAAGCCCATGATACATGTAGTGCAAAGCCCATTATCCATGTAAAAGGGTACATAACCAGCCTGCCTGGATGTATTAGAAATGATACCTTCAAATGGATGTAAAGCGAAACAAATAGCTTTTGCTCCAAGAGCAGAGGACTGTGTAGATTGTAAGAAATATGAATCTACATGTCCAAACGGATTTCTTGAGTGTATATATTTATTTGCGGCATGAGAAACCGTCGCATGGATCTAGCTTATTGAATTGTGTTTACATTTTAAACCGTGGTCCACAATTTCCTTGATGGTCCAAATCATTGTTGTCCTTGCCTGATGACATTGAATATGAGCCCTACTCGGCATTGCCTCATGAAGCATGGCACATTGACATTTCCTTTTCAAACTTGGTTTCATGGCAACATATAAGCCCATTGCAACATATAGGGCTACCATGTTTCTGTGGGAGCATATTGTAGACTGACTCCTTTGTCGAATAAGTTATTGAAGAGGATTTCTCATTTGACAGTTGAGATCCACTTCTAACACCATTCCATTATTTTCAAAAAAACTAAAAAAGTTGGGTTTCGGGATTTTTAAACACTTAGATTTGATCCTCTAAAATTTGGGCTCTCATTATTCAATCTTGGACTGATTTGTTTTCAGGCACATACAAAGTGTGAGTGTTGTTCTTCTTCTTCTTTTCTTAGGTTTCTCACTGGGTTGAATGTTAGGATTTGAGAACCCTCTTAGATGCGGAAACCTGAACCGTGAATATTAGATTATTCCAAGATCATGCAACCAAGTATCTAGAAACAAAACTACGAACATGAGAAATACAGTATAAGAACTCATACGCAATAGTAACACAAGATTTACATGATTCATTCAAAGGGCTAGGTCTATGGATAAGGAGGCAAACAAAATCACTAAAAAAATGAGGATTGTAATATTAAGGAAAATACCAATCTCCAAAACACATCAATGGATTGAGAAGACTGGTCCCTTTCTTTTCTTTTATCTCTCTACACCGAAGAGCAACACCACGAAGAGAGCTTACATGTATTGGTTTTTCTCTCTCTTGCCTTGAGGTTTTTAGAGGATCTCTCACTTAGTTAAGACCGACAATGGGCTAGGCTTGGGCCTACCCCACACCTAGTTCCTACAGTACTAGCCAAGCCCTTGCCTCTATCCAGGCAAGGCTAGGCCTAATAGACCAGAAGCAAAAAAGAAACAATAAGAAAAAAAAAAGGGGATCAGGTTGGACCGACCCCTGTCGTGACCCAAGCCTATCCAGGCTTGGCCCTTGGGCCACGTTTTGTGGGCCTATTTCAAGGGGCCGACTGACCAGGCCGGGCCGTGCTACCCAGCCGTACTCTTGGCTTCTTTCTTCAAGAGGAACTTTCTCTTAATTTTCTTCTTTCTTCAAAGGGATTAGCTTCCTTCATTAAGAGGTTTTTTTCTCTCTTGATTTCCTTCATCCAAACGTACTTTCTCTCTATAGAGTTACTTCATTAAGGGACACTTCCTCTATTGATTTCTCATATAGTGACCAACCAGCCACATAAAATTGACTTACATAAATGCCTTATATAGGTTTTCTTGAGCTCCTAGCTTGATCCCCAAGCTACCAATAATATCCTACTTTTTTGTACCTTAGCTATAGACACATATTCAATAGAAGTTTAGAATTTATATCCCAAACCTTTCATATGGTAGTTCTTTTTGTATCACTAACTCAACAATCTCATCAAATAGCTTTCTCATTTGTTTCTTTTGTGGCTCTCATCACATAGCTTTCTCATTTGTTTCTTTGCCTAATGAACATGTCATTCTTGTTGAAGAAGATCATGCTCACCATTACATTTTTCACTGACAAACGAAACGTTCACATATTTGGCATGGATTTTCTTTGATTCATTGCACAAAGTTATATTCCAACAATTCGTAGTCCTAACAGTACTCTTAGATTGAGTTATAACTAATGGAGTAAATATACATTCTACTCCTGCCGGAGCACCAAATCTTTTGACAGGCCAAAGAAAGTTTTCTTCAACTTCAAGCATGGCTTGTAGTATATGTCCTTAGCCACACCATTCAAATGAGACAGCAGTGATTGTTACCTTTTCATACAGAAAACAAACTATCATGTTACATACATTCCCAATAAATCATGCAAACACATACAAACGTAGAAATTTCAAGGTGCTTATTGTGAGGGACTAGGGGTGACAATGGACCCGACCTGACGACCGGACCCAACCCAGCTCTGGGCATGGATCCAAAAATTGGACCCGGCAAGTCAGGTCCACATCCAAATCTTGAACTGAAAACCATTTGAGTCAGGGGCCGGGTTTGGGTATACGTGGGCCTGAGCCGAATAGCGTTAACATTTAAATAAGGGTGTGGTTTTTATAAGGTTGTAGCCTTAAACAATCCAATTAAGGCTCACCTCCAAATTTTATCATAACATGTAATTTTGGTAAAAAAACATTCTTAGGATTATCTCAAAATCTATTTTCATATCTAATTATAAAATTTTAAACTCCAAAAATTGTTAAAATCAAGTAGATATATAAACATATGAAAATCTTGAAAATGGACGGTCTAGATAATGTATTGCAAGATGCACTATTTTTGAGACTCAAAACCTTTTTTTTTTCTTTATATTCATATATCTTGATGTCGAGATGACCAATTAGAAGTTTTTTCAACATTAAAGCGATATTTTTTTATGGATTTTTGCGGTGCATCTGTAATTCTATATTTTAAAGTTGCAACCTTATATAAACTTTTCCATAATATTTAAATAAATATAAGAGAACCGTTATGGTGGATGCTGGTGCCGAAGGCCATGCCATTCTTGACCTCGGGCATCCACCTCTCTTTGGAATTTATTTTAATTATAATATTAAAGGGAAAAGTTTATATAGAGCTGAGGCTCTAAACAATCAAATTTGAGCCCACCTCAAAACTTTCACTAGAAGATGTTGTTTTGATGCTCAAATATCTTCAAATTGATCATCTCGACATCAAGATGCCTGGATATAAAAAAAAATGGATTTCAAGTTTTAAAAATAGTGTATTTTGTAATGCATTTTTGAACCGTCAGTTTTCAAGTTTTCATAGATATGTCGATTCTTGCTATTTTTGAAGTTTTAAACTTCATAAATAAATATGAAAATATATTTTAAGGCTATCACAAAGATTTTCAATATTGAAACCACATTGCTCGATACTATTTGAAATTAGGCGCTAAATTGATTGTTTAGAGCCTTGAAGTTTTAAACTTCATAAATAAATATGAATATATATTTTAAGACTATCACAAAGATTTTCAATATTGAAACCACATTGCTCGACACTATTTGAAAGTAGGCTCTAAATTGATTGTTTAGAGCCTTGAAGTTTTAAACTTCATAAATAAATATGAAAATATATTTTAAGGCTATCACAAAGATTTTCAATATTGAAAAATGGGTGTGGTTTGTATAGAACCCATGCTCTAAACAATCAATTTAGAGCCTACTTTCAAAATAGTGTCGAGCAATGTAGTTTCAATATTGAAAATCTTTGTGATAGCCTTAAAATATATTTTCATATTTATTTATAAAGTTTAAAGCTTCAAAAGTAGTGTAGAGCGACATATCTACGAAAACTTGAAAATCTTAAAAATTGACGGTTTAAAAATGCGTTATAAAATACACTATTTTCAAAACTTGCAATTGAATTTTTTCTCATGTCCAAACATCTTGAAGTCGAGATAATCAATTTAAAGATATTTGGTCATCAAAATAACCTCTTCTAGTGAACTTTTTGATGTAGGCTCAAATTTGATTGTTAAGAGCCTCGGCTCTATATAAACTTTTCCTTTAAATAATACATGTATAGTATATTTAAATATATTTATATATTTTTCGGTCGGGTCCAATCAGGGCAGGGTTAGGCCGGACCCGACCCGTACCCACCCCTAGTATCCTACTGAAAATAAAATATTTGCACAACTTTATGCAAACCGTCCTAGTTCTTATTTATTTAATCATTTATTGGTGCATAAAGACCTGCTTAATATTTTTATATGAAATCTCAACAACACCTTAGAATCATCAAATGAGTATGTAAGAAAAAATATAGGTTTTGAATTTCTAAATACTTTTATCCAGTGTTCGCAAAATCAAACTGGAACGGTTAACCGGAACTGGACTAACCGGTCAAGTAGATTTTTAAAAAAAAAAGAAAGGTAAAATATCCTCAAATTATTTTAAAAAATAAAAAAATCGAAAAACTTAGATTGAGTCATATAAAAGTCATTTTTCTTTTTTCTTTTCATCTTCTAGACTGAGCATTTATTGATCCTTTGGATCAAGTTGCTTCGTAAGGTGCAGAAAATTCATTGCTACAATAGAGCAACAGAAAATTCTTGCAAATTCACAAGAGTTCTATAGTAATTCTATAGATTCTCACTGAATATCAATCAGTAGTGTTGCAATAAATATATCGGTACGTATAAAGTCTAGGCTAATAAAATGTTAGATAACAAGGTCGTAACTGTTCTAAGGTCCAAACTAGATGTGGCAATGTACTCACGCCAAGGATACGATTTGAAAGAAAAAATGTAGCAAAGAATGGAGTATTATTATTTCCTATCAAACGCCCAAAAAATTCATTGTTTTATACAGGAAACTTAACCATGAATGTTTTTAATACTATTTAGTCAATACCAACTCATCCCACATTTCCACAATGAAGAAGAAAGTAGAACAAGAAAATACTTTTATAAAAAAAATATATAACAGTACAAGCAATCCAACAAGCTCACCAAAAATATATATAACATTAAAAATAAATGAATATATTTTTTTGCATATTCATCCCAAAAAAAAACATATTTGTGTAAAAAAAAAATATAACATTAAAAACAATCCAAGAAGCTCACCAAAAATATAATAACATTAAAAAGAAAGAAATATTTTTTTCTCATATTCATAAAAAAACATATTTTTGTAATATATATATATATATATATATATATATATATATATATATATATATATATATATATATATATATATATATATATATATATATATATATATATATATATATATATATATATATATAACATTAAAACAATCCAACAAGCTCACCAAAAATATAAAACATTTATATATATATATATATATATATATATATAACATTAAAAAGAAAGAAATGTTTCTCATATTCATTACAAAAAAACATATTTTTGTAAAAAAAAAATATATAACATTGAAAACAATCCAACAAGCTCACCAAAAATAGATAAAATTGAAAAAAAAAAAAAGAATTGATTTTTTTCTCATATTCATCACAAATAACATATTTTTATTAAAAAAACGTAATTTTATTAAGAAACAATTTTTTTTTTTAAGAACCCTAAAATTGAGCCAAAGAACACAGATTCTTTAGAGTCAAAATTAGCCCCAAATCATTCATTTTGTGAACAAATTGTCGTGGGGATATGATAGATACTTCAATCACAATTAAAATGCCCCAAATATCATGAAGATCAATTCACTATTGAGATCGTTCTTCAAAAAATGGTGGATATTTCATTTCACATAATTGTCAACTAAAAAATGCATCAAAAAAATCCATATAAATAACTGTACTCAATGATAAATTAACATACCTAAAGCATTCGACTTATAAAGCCTTGAGGATCAAAATTAACTGATCAATTCAATAAAAAACGATCAATACGTCAATAAAAAATCAATTTGTTTTTCATCAGATATAGTTCTTCGAGCAGCAACATTTTTGGCCAAAATCATCCTCCAAAATTCATTGTTTTCGACACATAAAAATAGGAAAAAGTTTAAGGCTTCAGTAATGAATCAAAGCCCTACCTTTCCATGCATATTCATGGGGTATTGAAGCTCAGATTGACAAAATGGCGGAAATTTATCAGTTTCAAAAATCCGCCATTTCAATCCACTAAAAAATCGTTCTTCATCGATATTTTATTCAATAAACAGTTATTTATAGGAAATTTCAATTGCATAATTGTAATAATTCACCAAAAAAATAAAAAATGGCCAGAAAATTGAATAAAAAAAGGGTTGCAAAACAAGAATCACATGCTATATTTTAAATAATAGCCTATGTGTCAAATAACGGTCGCTATTTAATAGGATACCATTATGACGGTTATATCGCTATTATAATAGTAAACCGGACCGGTTAGAGGAAACCGACCAGTTTTAACTTAAAACCGTTGGTTCATCGTCGAACCGGCCGTTTTTGACTTAAAACCGTCAGTTCATCGTCGAACCGGCCGGTTTTGGTAGTCATTTTTTTTAGAGATTCTCGACTTTTTATTAGTACCATAAAACTGGCCTTAACCAGAATCGGTACCTATCTAACTGGCCGGTTCCAGTTCGGACCGGCCGGTTTGGCGAACACTGCTTTTATCTAATCATCAAAACATTATAAAGTCTGTGTTTAATTTTAGGACCTCATTTTTTAACGGCAAATTTAGAGTGTATGTCATTTTTTTTCTTTCTTTTTTTAAGTTAGGTCAATAAGTTGAAGGGGTTACATACATACATCCCAAAATTATGGGCCCTAGATCACCTAATAATATAAGGAAAATTGTTTCATGCGGGCTGGACCGCCTTTCTAAATATGCGGTCCAGAAAGTGTAAAGCATCCATATGAAAGATGAATGCAAGTAGGTGTTCTATCTAATAACAATGGAAACTACCGTTCCAAATGTTTTCTTACTAGAATTGTTATTTCTAGTTTTAAAAATTGATTTATTTTTTCATGTTCATGATCTCCATGTTAGAGATTACATATCCTTAAAAATTAAGTCCTAAAATCTATATCAAAAATAGATTTATTAAGAGGCTCACATTTCTACATATGCGGGCTAGGCCGTATAGAAACCGGGTCCAAAATATGTATATATTTCTTCAAGAAAAGCAAATGTCTTACACTATGTCATGGTCGCCCATAATTGAGGCATAGAGTAGATGGTTCCACACATCAGGCAAACCAGGAAGGCACCAATGACTACAATCAACCATGCTATAATCCCCACTCATGAGCCTTGCTCCATTGCCATTGCGATTGTTGAACATTGTAGTGTGAGCATCTTTCCTGTACAAAGACATCCATGTTATGTTCAGTAGCTTCACAGGCAACCCCATGTCTTCAATCACATGTGCCACCTTCTCAACTCTCCTCAACTCCATCTCCACTAATGACTCCTTCCCCATAATTGACTTCTCCTCTATGACCTCTGTTTCGTTGAAGCATGCCCCTTTTGTGGTCTTCTCCCAAAGTTGATGTCTGAAGAGAACCAAAAAAAAACAAAAAATTTAAAGAAAAAGAAAAACATCTTTGTGGCATAGTTAGGGATGAGAATTTAAACCTGAATTTCAGATCATTTGGATCCTGATATAGCTCGATTCGATATGGATCTGAATTCGATACGGATTATTCAAATATTATATATTATTATATATAGGGTGCGATTTGTATAGAGCCGAGGCTCCAAACAATCAAAGTAAAACACACCTTCGAGAAATGTAGTTTTAATAATGAAAATCTTTGTGATAGCCTTAAAATATTTTTTCATCTTTAATTATAAAATTTAAAGCTTCAAAAATAGTGTAGATCGAGCATATCTATAAAAACATAGAAATGTGGTTTTAATAATGAAAATCTTCGAGATAGCCTTAAACTATATTTTCATTTTTAATTTAAAGCCTCAAAAATAGTGTAGATCGAGCAGATCTATGAAAACATGAAAATTGACTGTCCAAAAATACGTTACAAGGTGCACTATTTCTAAAACTTGAAATCCATTTTTTTTCATGTCCATGCATCTTGATGTCGAGATGAGCAATTTGAGAATATTTGGGCATCAAAACAACCTCTTCTAGTGAAATTTTTGAGGTGGGCTCTAATTTGATTGTTTAGAGCTTCACCTCTATGTAAACTTTTTCCTTTTATATATATATATATATATATATATATTATAGTATTTTTGTTATATATTATTATATAGATATAAAATAATTTTTTGGATCCTATCGGATCAGGATCCTGATCCAATATATACTCTTCATATCCGAATATGGATCCAAATATTCTGGATCCAACCAGATTAAGATCGAAATCCAGGTGGATGCGGACCCGATCCAACCCATTCTGATCCCGAGGCATACCATGGCACGGGTTTAGGTGCACATGTTACAGTGACTCCATCCTCTTGAACTATTCTTGGAGATGGATTCGCGATCCAATGTTTTGTAGGTGCATCATCTGGACCACTACTATCACCATTTAAAAACATAATAATAATAATTTTGAGCCCAAAATATGGTCTATTTTGTACGTTTTGTTTTAGGCCTTTTCATTTTAATTCTTTGAAGATCACCAGATTTACATTACTTTAAAGCTTGAAACTCATGTATCTGATGAGAAATGGGTTTACGCTGATTTAGGATATTTTTAGGGTTCCTAAATTCTTCAAAAATCAAGATGAATGCATGAGTTGGCTAGACCATTACTTTAATAAACGGAAAATTTATACTGTCAAAAAAAAAGGAAAATTTATGAAAATATTCATAAGATATGAAGTAACATTTTACCTAGCTGCTACTGTTCCATCACAAGACCTTGCATTTTTTTTTGTCGATATTTTGAAATTAAATAAAAATATATAGGTAAAATGTTTAATTTTTAACTCTACCGGATAATTTCATAAATTTCCTTTATTAAAATAATGCTTTTGGGACATTCCATGCCATTCTCATTTTGGCTAAGCATGAGTTGTTAATCTTTCAGGAAAGCATACAATGTAGTCACCTCTAGTCGTCAGATATGAAATCGGGCCATGGCAAATGTGCCATTGACAATCCGAAAAAATTTATCTCAGATTTTGTGTGAAAAAATGACACTTCGTCAGCCATCCAATTTCACATCTGATTGCAACAGATTGTGACTTTCTTGTATCATAAGAAATCCATCTCAAAGCATACAATCCCATTCATAGAAAACAATAGCAATTATAAGCCACTGCTAATTCTTTCATGGCCCATATCCCACTGGGGATAATGATGCTCATACAATTAGTACTTCCCTTAGCTATTAATTTCTTATTCCATTTAGTAATTTACCAAATGATGGAAAATACCCCAACCCAATAATATTTCTTTTTTTAACTTAAAAAGAGAGGTGCATTTATTTTTGGGAGATACATGTGAAATTCACACTAAAACACTACTAGGTCATAAAAGTGACATATATAGAGGCCTAGGACAATTTTGTCCTTAAGATCTCATAATCGACGGTTATTATTGCCGTACAGCTGGAGTAACAGTTCAAAATCAATCCATAGTTTCCATAGTTGTATGGATGGTTAGCTTTCAATAAAATCAATCTCCAAATTTGCCATTTCATTGATTTCTCATTAAAATTTTGACCTACTTATTGCCTGTTTTAAAAAAAACATTAATTTGATGCACATAACACCAAAGTAGCTCAAAACTTTATGTTTCATGCAACACAATTTTTGGATTTTTTTTTTTTCTTTATTATATGGTCAAATTCCAATTTGTACCTAAAATAGATCCATTTTGGGTTCAAAAAAAGCCCATTCCAAATCAGGTTTTCTAAAAAACGTGGGTTATGAACCAAACCCTAGGCTTCGAATGAAACCCAAATTTTTTGCTATCCGGAATCAAACTACCTTAATAGTGAGAGACGAAAGTTATGTGTTAAAGTTGACAATCGCCGATCCTAATAGTCGGATCGCTAATTGGTGCCTTCACCACTCCAATCTAAAGGAACATTTGGGTTTGGTAAAAAACTAGTCAAAACTAATATTTGATTAGTTTTGGCTTGTAATTTTAAGTTTTTAATTGATCAGACCGGTTAAATAAAAATGGGAATTTTTTTTAATATATTTTATATTTTAGACTAATTCATATTTTTATTTTATTTTATAAAAATTAAGTACAACCGATTTGACCAACAATTGCACTAATTTGAATAAACCAAACCCTCACCCTTCGATAACCGGTCGGAACGTAATAACATTGTTGTGTGTTACTTGATTTTATCTTTTTTCACTATTTATTATAAATTCATAATGGCATTTTCTCAATTTTAACAAGCACAAATTTCTAACTTTAAGAAAGAAACAAATCACTATTTATTATAAATTCATAATGGCATTTTCTCAATTTTAACAAGCACAAATTTCTAAGTTTAAGAAAGAAACAAATCCATCACATGTAGACCCACTTTCATTTGAATTTTAAAATTTTGGTACTTTGAATGGGGATAGGAACTCTTTAAAATTTGAATGACATGCACTTTTCAATTGGGAACTGATTTTTTTTTTAGTGTGTGGTAAAATTTTTCAAAATCCAAAAAAATAAACCAAAAAAGAATTATTATAAATAAATAAATAAAAGAAGAAAAAAAATTCACCTACCTGTAATGGGTAGGGGAATAGGTGAGGAAAAAGACCAGGGTTTTGGTGGGGTCCACATTTTCCAAAACCCATCTTCCCCATGTTCTCAGCCCTCTCTCGTAAGCCTCCCAATCTTTCATCATTGGAATAAAACTCCCGTTTTCTCTATAATAATTATCACTGAAAAACCCAAAAAATGGACATAAATAGTAAATAAATCATCAATTTTATGACAACGCTTGTGACTATTATATGTATCGATATGAACAAGTTTATCGAAACTCAATAGTATGGTATAAATGTCTTTTTTTGCTTTTTTGAATTTTGTCTAAATAGGCAGGAAATACAGCCCAAAAAATAAAAAATACATATAATTTATGCTTTCTTAATAAAACTCAATTTTTCAAGTGAATTTTTGAGAAAAAAAAAAGGACAAAAAGGCAAGTCAGGCATCATATGTAACAAGCCACACAGTTTTCACATACCGAATCCTATAATTATGTTAAAAAAATTTGGGTTTAGTGGTAGGAATCGAATTTGAGATGTAGTAATATGGAATATGCAAGAATTGGGAGGAAAAATAATTGGTGTGAAATAAAAAAAAAAAAACTATTCTCATGAGTTTGTTGTCTCTTTGATTAGTTCACAGATTTGTTTTTATCTCAACCATCAATTTCCGGACGAAATTGGTAAATTGAAAAGGTATCAAATTTTAAACTTAAATTTAAGTGAAGTGTCTCCAAAAAAAAAAAAAAACACATTTAATGTGACCCACACAACTAGAGAGAGAAATTCCATGTTTCAAAAGACATCATTAGGAATTTTTAGGGCATGCATATTGTCAAAATTTTAAAGCGATCCAGTGAAAATTTTAGGCAACTTTAATTAACTAAATCCAGCAAAAAAAAAAATGAAAATTAAATATTCTCTATTTTATTTGTAAATTAGAGAAGGCGTATAAGGCTATAGCCCTAAATAATCAAACCAAGTCGCACCTACAAATAGTATCGAAAGATGTTGTTTCAGTATTAAAAATCTTTGTGATGTCGTGAAAAATTATTTTCATCACTAATTATAAATTTTAAAGCTTTAAAAATAGTACAGATTGAACAGATCTTTGAACACTTGAAAATATTGAAAAGATGCAATATTTTCAAGATTTGAAATTCATTTTTCTCATGTCCATGCATCTTGAGGACGAGATGACCAAATCGAGGATGTTTGGGCATCAAAAAAATCTCTTACAGTAAAATTTTTGAAGTGCGCATTAATTTGATTGTTTAGGGCCTCCCCCTCATATAAAATTTTTCAAAAATAAAAGCTTTTGTATTTTATTTGTAAATCAGATAATGGATAAGCCAGTTTTTTCGCTTAAGAAAAATTACGAAGCCCTTTGAGTCCTTCAATTTAAGTTCCCATATAGTACATAATTATTATTTCGAAATATCCTATGTACTTTATAGGTTCCCATGATTAATATCTTTGGAGTATAAAATAATTTTGAAATAATGTTAAATGGTAAAGAATGTTTTGGGGAAGTGTTACATAGTAAAGAATAAATAATGAAGAAGAAGATATGTGGATACCAAAAAATAATATATGTTTCTCATTGAATATCTCGAGGATACTTTCAGGGAATTCCAAAGCATGAATGTGCTTTTTCTTTACTTTTAAACCAATCGCTCGGCAGTTGGCATGGAGCTCCTTTCAAACTCAAGGGATCTTTCTCCAGAGAGAGAGAGAGAGAGAGAGAGAGGAGAGAGAGAGAGTGGAGAGAGAGAGAGAGAGAAGTTTTGTGTGTGTGAGGAATAGTAAGGTTGTGAATATGTGTGAGATATAGAGAAGTGAGTATAAAAGATGGAGAGAGGCTAAGAGAGGGAGAGACAGTTGATAGAATGTATTTGTGTGTGTCTGTGATGTGACTGTGACTGTGACTGTGGAAGAGAGACTGTATCTTCTTTTTTGTATGTGTGTGTGACTGTGGGAGAGAGACTGTATCTTCTTCTTTTGTGTGTGTGTGTGTGACATAGCAAGAGAGAGAGGCAGATAAAAGAGAGAGTCGAGTGTATGCAGGTATGTGTGTTAAAGAGAGAGACATTCTTTTTCCTAGAGTGTGTGTGTGTGAGATATTCTTTTTAGTTGATGTATGTGTGTGTGTTTGTGTATGTCTGCATGCGTGTGTGTGAGAGAGGCTTTCTTTTTCTTTTTTTTCTTGTGTTTGTGTGTGTGAGAGAGAGAGATATATAAAGAGAGGGAGAATATATTTTTTTCTTTTGTATGTGTGTGTATGTTTGAGTGAGTGTGTGTGTGTGTGAGAGAGAGAGCAAACCTTTTAGGATGAGTCCACCAATGCCCTGTGTTAAACACCAGAACCCCTGCATCCTTCCACTCCCCTGTATTCTCATCCACCATATCCAAACTCAAACTCTCATTCTCCCCATTCCTCCCCTCAAACCTCACCAGAAAAGGAGACCATGAAATCTCAATTGAAACACCAAAATCCCCATAAAAAACACCAGGCCCTCTCCTCCCCTTTCTCCCTCGCTCCCAACTCCCATTCCCAACCATACAAAGCATCGACTCCCACTGATTTTTAGAGAGAGAATCACCCACAAAAACCATTCTTTTCCCTCTAATTCTCTCTAAAAGCTTCACCCCATCAAACCCCATTAACTCACACTCATCAGGCTCCCATCTCCATCTCTCATACCTCCAATCTCTTCTCCCATTTTTTTGACAGCTGAATTCAGGGTGAATATATGAGCATTCCTCGTCTCTGTAAAAGAAATACTTTTCATCATAGACCCATTTGCCTTGAAAGAGGTTGCAGGTTTGTTTTGGAGTGACAGTCTCTTTTGGGGTTTGAGTTTTAGGCCAAAAACCTTGAAGAGAGAGAGTTGGGGTGGTTTTTGGAGAGATGTTGAGGAAGATACTGGCTAAGAAGAAGGTGGATATGGTGATTATGAGACTGAGCTTTGGGTTCTCTATGGTGGGTTGCTCATGTTGGGGATTGGCCATTGTTGGGCTGTAGGCTTCAAGGAGGGTAGAGAGAGAAAGTGAGGGAGCTTCAGGGAGGGTAGAGAGAGAGAGAGAGACTGAGTGAGCATTGGGAGTGTCGATGGGTCCTAGTTTTGTTTAGTAGGTTCCATCATGGCTTTTGTTTTTTCCAGTTGGTTGTTCCTATGCTTCGCAGTCAATGGTTTTTTTCTGCAGAGAGAGAGAGAGAGAGAGAGAGGGATGAGAGAGAGGGATGCTTTGTTAGAGAGAGAGAGAAGAGAGAGAGAGAGAGGGATGTTTTCTTTGAAAGTGCTTGGGTTTCTAATTTCACTGGGGTAATGAGTCTGTTTTGCCAGACGAAAATAAGGGATTTGTCTCATTTTGAAAGTAATCTGATTTCTCTCTTATTTAGGGTAATCGGTAGTTAGTATTTATGGAGGAGAGAGAGAGAGAGAGAGAGAGAGGTTTAAGAAGTTTGATTTCTTTAATATTTGGATAATAAGCAGTTTGATAGCTAGAGGTGGGGGGGGGAGAGATATGGAGGTTTCATTTTGATAGTAATTTAATTTCTCTTTTATTTGGGATAATAAGTGGTCAGACATTCTTTTTGCCTGTTGTGTTTGTCTGTGAGAAAGGGGAACTTAATTTTGAAAGTGGAAAAGTTAAAAAGGAAAAAGTTCATTTACGGTTGTACCTTTATACTGCACCTCAAAAATTATGTAGAAAAGAGTGATTTGAAGTTGAAAAACTTTCTAATTAATCATCTCAACCTCCATATGAATGAATATAAAGAAAATAAAATTTTTAAGTTTTAAAAATAGTGCTTTTTGTAACAAGTTATTTAGACCATCTATTGTTAAGATTTTTAAATGTTTATAAACCTCATCGATCTGTACCGTTTTTTAAATTTTAAATTTCATGATTAGGGTTGAACATAAATTTTCAAGCCATAGCAAGTTTTTGACACCAGTACTACATATTTCGACAAAATTTAAAAGTGGGTCTTACTTGTAAAATATAAGGTAAAGTAGGGAGAAGAAATTAGAGCGTGAGAATTGCATTATGGAATTTGGCTCTGAAATTTAAGAATAAATTTTGAAAACAAAATTGTATAGGAAATAATCACAGTGCAGGAAATCTAAATAATAAAAATTAATAGAATAGTTAATGGGTGTGGTTTCCATAAGGTTGCAATCTTAAACAATCCATTTAAGGTGCATCTTCAAAATTTATCACGATATATAATTTTGATGTAAAATATTCTTAAGATTATCTGAAAATCTATTTTCATATTAATTATAAAAATTTAAACTCCAAAAATGATTAAAATCAGGTGGATCTATAAATTTATGAAAATCTTGAAAATGGATAGTCTAGATAATGTGTTGTAAGCACCAGTTTTAAGATTCAAAATCCTTTTTTTTTTCATAATCATTCATCTTGATGTCGAGATGATTAATTAGAGAGTTTTTTAATATTAAAACAACTTTTTCCAATGGATTTTTGAGGTGCATCTGCTGTTCTACATTTTAAGGGTGCAACCTTATATAAACTTTTCCTATAGTTAATTGTTATATATGTATTATATAATTGCCATAAAATTATTATTACTAAAAAAAAGGGTACGGTGCCTTGATTTTCAGGAACAATCTACATCATTCATTGTAAATGGATGGTATATACGCTAAGGACAATTTTTTTTTTTAGCTAATTAAATGGAGAAGATATATACCCCTACCCGATTTTTTAAATAGTTTAGGAGTTAGTTTTTTTAAAGTGTTGGTGGGGTGATGTCAATGAGAATAGAAACCACAATATGGTAATTAAATTGACAAGGTGCTACTACCACAACCCCACCCTTTTTCCCAAGTGCACACAGTCCAACAACTAAATCCTTGAAGCACCAAAACGAGAACCAACTATTACTGAAGTAGCACACTATTATCTATTGGAAAATTGTCTCATGGGGGCTAGACTGCATAACTACATATGTGGTCCAAAAAGTGTAAAGTATTCATCTTAAAGATGGATGCAAAAAGGTATTCCACCTAAAAACAATAGACACTAACGATCCAAATATTTTCTTATTAGAAATATTATTTCTAGTTTTTTAAATTTATTTATTTTTTCATATTCATGATCTCCATGTTATATATTATTTGTCTTTTAAAATTAAGTGCAAAAATCCATTTCAAAAATAGATTTATTAATAAGCCCATGTTTCTACATATGCGGGCTTAACCGCATAAAAACCGGGTCCTTATTTACTTATTTAAACATTAAAAATAATTTTCTATCAATTTTTTCATTGGAGCATGCAACATGCCACTAGCTAATAATTAATTACCTAAAATTGAATAAGATATCATAACATTTTCTAGGAAAAATATGAAAATTGATAGCAAATTAATTAGCAATTTCCACAACCAATTCCACATAGTCATTAACTTATGTTCTAGTCAACAAACCGCATACGGCCTTGTCAAAACATGAGATACACACATAACATTGGCTATGGGAAAAAGTTTATACAAGGATAGAACCTTATAACGTAGAACTGAGGATGCACCTCAAAAATCTATTGGAAAAGGTAGTTTTAATGTTGAAAAACTTCTCTACATCGAGATGTATGACCATAAAAAATAAAAAGACTTTAAGTCTTAGAAATAGTACATTTTACAACATATTATCTACACTATCCATTTTCAAGATTTTTATTTGATTATAGATCTATTTGATTTTAACCATTTTTTAAATTAGAATTTTTATAATTAGATATAAAAATAGATTTTGAGATAATCTTAAAAATATTTTACATCAAAATTATATACCATGTTAAAATTTGAAGGTACACCTTACCTCTACCGCTATGCCGACTGCTCACACTTAAATATGGGAAACATCCTACCCCTAAGTGTTCTAGGTTATAACAACCCTATTTTACTTTTTCACCATTTTATTCTTTCTTTTGCCTTTTAATTAAAGTTTTTTTTTTTAAGTTATCTTCTCTTTTGCCATTTTATTTTATTTTTTCCATTTTTAAGTTGTCTTATGCCTTAAGTTCCCACCGACTTTTCCTCTTTATAGTTTCTAGTCTTTTCTCTTTCCATTTCTGGCTCTACTGAAAGGGAAGAGCTCTTTTTTTATTAATAGATAAGGGCAGGGTTTTATAAAACTCCGATCTATATATGTTTCGGATCGAGAATTATTGGGACCACTCTAGTTCCTACCATGTATCGGAAACCAACTAATTTTCACTAAAAACCAGCGGGTTTCGTAACAGCTGTTTATGTCAGGGAGAGCTGATCAGGCCCCATTTTTTTATTATTATTATTATTATTTTTAAAATTTTTATTTTTTTTAAATTTTTTATTGGCTAATACGTTTGGCCGAATTGATCCGCGAATCCAAACCGGTTTTCAAGGCAGTCGATCCGTCCAACCTATCTGTTTTTTCAAACAGTAGGTAAAGGAAAATGGTGGGTTTCGTATACACCAATGGAAAAATTAGGGCTGTATACAATGAAATTGTTGTGCACAAAGGTCACAAAGACATCAAGCTGTATAGATGGCTGCGGTGTATTATTCCCATGCATATTGCACAATGTAACACCTTGAGCTGTCAAATATAAAAGGAAAAAAAGTTAAGTGTGAGGTTCCGTTTTGATGCCAATTTTTTTTTAAATTGATCATCTCGATCTCAAGATGCATAGACATGAGAAAAAAATGGTTTTCAAGTTTTAAAAATAGTATATCTTGTAATGCATTTTTGGACCGCCAATTTTCAAAGTTTTCAAGTTTTCATAGATATGCTCGATCTACAGTAGTTTTGAAGCTTTAAATTTTATAATTAAAGATGAAAATATATTTTAAAGCTATCACAAAAATTTCCAGTATTGAAACCACATTTCTCAACACTATTTAAAGGTGCGTTTTACTTTGATTGTTTAGAGCTCCAGTTTTATACAAACCGCGATGTACCATTTCTCTATATATTCTCAAAAAAATCTTTCTTGTCTTACACCCATACTATCATATTTCACACTCTACGACCAAAGATGATTCTAACCTTTGGTACCAAACGAAATGGTATATGTGTACAGGTGCAAGTGGGTCAGCTTGACCCCCCAACAGGTTCCAGACCATAGCAAAACCAGGACCCGACCCCGCCCATGTCTATCATACTTGAATCCCGCCAGCTCAAGTCAGGTCCAGGTCCGATACCCACCAAACATGGCTTGTATATTTGACCCAAACATACTTGGGTCTAGGTGTGTACGACCCCAACCCCACCCACCGGATCCATTTCCCAAGTAGACCTAAAACCCAAGTCGAGTTGCCCTAATCATGATAAGCTCTTTTTTGTTGAAGTGTAACCATGACAAGCTTCCAAACCTTAAAAGCATCCCACTAATGTCTCTAAAACACTTTCAATCAGTCGTGCAAAAAAGGCCAAGTGTGTGTTTCACGTTCACCTGTACATCACTTTTAAAAGGTTATTACAACATACCAAACCAGAAATCCATATCGTCAATGAACCAGAATTAATCATATTTACCAATAAAGAAAAGAATCAACCCCAGCCCACTCTCTCAATCTCAAATTGGAGAGCCCTTTTAATCTCTCTACGTGAGTTTTTGGAGCACTTTCTGCTGGAACTATTTTTCAATGTATTGTATTACCCAATTATAGGGTATTTGTAAAAAGTACATGAAGTTGTAATCCCTTGTAACGACCTATCTAACAAAAATAGAAATAGAAAATGTAAAATGCTTATCAACTAGATTAAAATGTGTATAGCAATACATAATTTGAAATTCAAGATTTGAATTTCAATTAAAACATTTTAGTAACTCCTAACCCCATCATTAGACTAAATATATCAAAGAATTCTTTTAAACCATCTCTCTGATGAGTCTCTTCAACTCTCATCTCACTCCAATAACACTACAACCAGGCACCTTCGTCAAATCCCTATCCACCATCATCCTCCTCACTCTCTCAACATCACTCCACCTTCCCACCTCAGCATACATATTTGCCAACAACACATAATTCCCACTGTTCCTAGGCTCCATTTCAAACAACTTTTGCGCCACGACTTCACCGATCTCTAACTCCCCATAAACCCTACAAGCCCCCAAAACAGCACCCCAAGCCTCAACCCCATGACTTTCAGCTTCCTCTAAGGCCTCCCTTATTTTTCCATTTCTTCCTAACATATCAACAACACAACCATAATGCTCAACTTTAGGCCTCACCCCACTTTCTCTCTCTACACTTTCAAGCACCCGAAGCCCTTCTCTCACTAAACCTGACCTACTGCAAGCACAAAGCACATTGGTTAGTGTCACCCCATCAATTTTCACTTTCTCTCTCTTCATTCTCTCAAACAAGTCCAATGCCAAATGCCCTTGCCCATGCATGGCATAGGCACCAAGCATTGAGTTCCACAAGGCTAAGTCCTTGTGTTTAGCCATGCAAAAGACTAAGAGAGAGAAATTCCAGCACCCACATTGAGCATACATGTGAACCAAGGCGCATACGACGTGCGAATCTAGCTCGAACCCGTGTCTCAGTGTGTGGGCATGTAGCTCTTTTCCTCTAACTAAAACCCCTAATCTTCCACACACAGGTAGAACACTTGCTATAGTGAAGTGATTAACTCTAATATCAGTGGCTTTCATCTTATAAAGCACGGTTAGAGCCTGGAGTGGATCATTTGAGAAGCTCGAAATCATAGTGTTATATAGTCTAATGTCTGGTTCTATACCTTGTTTAATCATGGCATTAAAGGCATCCCATGCTTTCTCTCTTTTCCCATCCTTTGCAAATTGTGATATTATTATAGTCCATGTGTTCACATTGGGCTCTAGAGACTGCACTTTCATTTCTCTAAAGAGCTTGAGAGCTTCGTCGCCATGGCCACTTTGTGAATAGCAACTTATGATCGAATTCCATGAAGAAATATCTTTCTCTCTCAACATGGTATCAAACACCATTTGTGCTTTTTCTCTTCTCTCACATTTTGCATAAATGTCTATAAGACAGTTCCTAATACGTGTATTAGACCAGAACGCAGATCGCAAGACACAGCCATGGATCTCCCTCCCCTGATTTAACAGTCGGAGCTCTGTGCAAATCGGGAAAATAGAGGTGAAAGTCATCGGATTGGGTCCCATCTCTCTAAAATTCATCTCTCTAAAGATTTCCATGGCTTCGAAGGGAAACCCATTATGGGAAAAACCAGAGATCATCAGATTCCAGGAAACAGTGTTTTTTACAAGCATTTCATCGAACACTTGAGCACCTTGATCGATGGCACAGCAACTCATATACATTTCTATTAGAGAATTGAACACATAGATATCAGGGTCTACGCATGCTTTAAGAACATGGCCATGAACTTGCTTACCATTTCTCAGAGAAGCCGTGACTGTGCAGGCTTTCAAGACCCCTGTGATTATATGGTTATCTGGGTAAACCCCATTTTTGAGAAGCTCAGAGAAGAGAGAGAAAGCTCTAATGGGTCTCCCATGTTTTGTGTGGCCACTGATCATAGAAGACCAGGCCGATAAATCTCTTTGATCCATTTCTTCGAATAATTTGCAGGCTTTGTGTAAAGAGCCCTCCCTGATATGTGAAATTAGGGTTTTGCTCTTCGATTGATGGGACTGAGGCTCTGAAAATCGCCAATGATGGTGGGATTTGGAGCTTGAATAACGAAGAAAGCCTGATCTCATTCCAAGCTTGCTCTCTTTGATCCATTGAATTTAGAGAGCTACCATCCTTTTGAGAATCCGAAACTTTCACGACCGTCTTTCGAATTTCGGTCGGTTTCTGCGACACTTTGTCTAAAAAGTTGATCAAAACTATAACCTTCAGTAACGGTGCCAAAATACAATTGAGAAATATCAATAAAATGTCAAAAAGGTCAATGAATTTACAAATAAATTGATTACTTGACACACTATTTCACTTGCATACATCCTCAGTAACTTGGTACAAAATGCTTCAACGCCTATTTTGGACTTAGAAACCAAAGAGAGTAGAGACAATTTTAATATGGGATTGTCCTCGTAGATACTAATTTTTTTTTTACTCAGAGGTCACAATTATTTTTAAAGAATATTACAAACAACACTCTAAAATGGACTATCTAGGCAATTTACCGCACCCAAATTTTTTCTCTCACTTTTTTTCATAAACAACCTTTCCTCGCAAATAACCCCCAACCTAAAAGTAGCATGAAATAAGACTAAACTACCTTTGTTTATTTTCACAGCCTTCTCTCCTGTTTTCACACGTGCTCCGGCAGTACAAACAAACTCCGACATTCTGAATGTGCGCTCCGGCAATGCACGTCTGAGCCGCAACGCTCCAACATTATGAGAACTCGCTCCGGTAGTGCAAAGACGCGCTCCGACATTTTGCTCCGACAATAAAGTCTTTGGAGCCACAGCGCTCCGGTAATGGAGGAACACGTAATGGCCGTATCAACAAGCGCTCCAACATTCTGAATGTGCGGTCTAAGCCACAACGCTCCAGCATTATGAGAACGCGCTCTGACAGTGCAAAGACGCGCTCCGGCAGTACGCTACTTGGGACCCGCGAATTGATTTGGTTTTTACGGGAAGGGCATTTATGTCTAAAAAATAACAACTTTTTTCCTTGAGGGTTTTTGCGAGGAAAAGTTGTTTTTGGGAGAAAAAGTGAGAGAAAAGATTGGAGTGGGTAAGTTGTATAGATAGTCCATTTTAGAGTGTTTTTTATAATTTTCTCTTATTTTTATCCTTTAAATTTCAAAATGGATGGTTGTAAGAGTGTTATTGAAATTATTAAAAATAATTTCCCCCAATAACACAAGTCAAATGACCAAGATATTTTTGTTTCTTTAGGGTTTCAACTATTTTATCATGTGTTTGGAACACATAATACATAAGAGTATTTTAATCATTCGACTCAAGTTGAGCTAAACAAGGAATCATCTCTATTTATTTGGGTTTCAAACCCAAACATGTGTTTTTCCAAATGGCATGTAAATAAGTGGTCCATTTTAAAAACTAACTGTCCAAATGTTTTTTTGAAAGAATTATTACTTTTAATTTTTAAAATTTATTTATTTATTCATATTCATGATCTCCATGTTAGAGATTATATGTTCTTGAAAATTAAGTCAAAAAATCCATCTCAAAAATAGATTTTTAAGAGGAAACTCATTTCTACATAGACTCATCGAAACCGTATCTTTTTAATAATAGGACAATTATACAAAGAGACTATTTACTTTTGGTTTAAGAAGGTCATAGTCACTCTTGTCCGTTAGATACTTTCTCTCTCTAAAATTTAATATAATTTCTTTCTAAAATTTTAAAATACTTTCTCTCTCTAAAATTAGAATTTGAGATAGTCTCCCTCTATTAAAATTTTGAAATAGTTTTTCTCTCTAAATAATTTCAGATAGTTTCGCTCTAAAATATGATATAGTTTATCTTTCTAATTAATTTCAGGTAGTTTCTCTCTCTAAAATATGTATAGTTTCTCTCTCTAAAATTTTAAGGTACTTTGTCCACCTAAAACATAGAAATTGAGATAGTTTATTTCTAAAAATTTTGAGATAGTTTCTCTCTCTAAGAAATTTTAGGTACTCTCTTACTCTAAAATTTGATATAGGTACTCTCTCTAAAATTTTAATATGCTCTCTGTCTAAAACTTTAATTTTGAGTTAGTTTCTCTCTTTAAAATTTTCAGGTAGTTTATTTATCCAAAATTTTAATTTACTCTCTTTTTCTAAAACCTAAAATTTGAGATAGTTTCACTATCTAAAAATTTTGAAATAGTTTCTCTGTCTAAAATTTTTGAGATAGTTTCTCTCTTAAAGTTTTAGATACTTTCTCTCTAAAATTTGATGTAGTTTCTCTCTCTAAGAAATTAAGATAGTTTCTCTCTCAAAAATTTAATATTTGAGATAGTTTCTCTTTATAAAATTTTTTAGATAGTTTCTCTCTCTAAAATATGATATAATTTCTCTCTAAAAAATCAAGGTGTTTTTTTGCTGAAGTGCATTCATTGGTTTACTATTTTACACGTAGTTTTCTTCGCAGCTACCACTCTGCCCTGTAGTTTTCTTCTTTTCAACCTAGGGGTAGACCTGAGAGGAAAAATAGTATAACTGGGGAACACTTGGAACCCGTAAAGCAGTCTGTTAAAAGAACTCTTCTTGTCTTGAGGAGCCTTCGTCAAAGCATTATTTGTTGACGGTTTTGACGTTGCTAGGGAGAGGTTGGAAGAGGCGAGCGTTCTATTAGGAAACTCTTTTCAACGGAAAAGACCGGAGCCAATGGCTAAAGGGTGATATTAGAGTGATGGAACTTCATCTTCGAGCGGTTGTTCCGACTTCGCCGCCAGGATGCCAAAGATGCTACTTTCTCTATCTAAAACTTAAAATTTGTTTTTTTAAAAAATTTGATATAGTTTCTCTCTCTAAGAAATTTCAGGTACTTTTTCACTCTAAAAGTTGACATAGTTACTCTTTCAAAAAATTTAAGATGTTTTCTCCCTTTGAAACTTTAATTTTGAGTTAGTTTCTCTCTCTTAAACTTTAGTCTTGAGCTAGTTTCTTGTTTTAAAACTTTCAGGTAGTTTATTTCGCTAAAATTTTAAGATACTTTCTCTCTCTAAACCTTAAAATTTGAGATAGTTATGCTATCTAAAAAATTTGAAATAATTTTTCTCTCTAAAAATTTCAGATACTGTTTATACTCGAAATTACGAGTAGGGGACTACATCAAGCCTTGATTTCAGATGCAAACAAATCGATAAGTTGGTAGAATATGAGTCTCATCAAATTATGTTCCAAGGGAGAATCGGGTTTTAAGACCTTATCCATATCAGATCGCCGACAAAGCCAATTTCCCAACTATCTTAATCTTGGAACTTAACCAAGAAGGTTTCGAAAGGGGCTCGTAGGTAAAAAAGAAATTTTTAGGAAAATAGATATAAAGAAAGAATAAAAGAAAAAAACCACAGATAAGTAGCAAAACTAAAAGGATGCAATTAAACATGAGTAATGAATCTAACTATTAGATGCAAGAAAAACAATAAATTAAACAACATGAAGGTAAAGAAATATGACTAATCTAAACATGCATAACATAAAATGAAAGAAAGTGATATTACTATGGAGATGCAGGCTTGGTTGCGAAAAAAGGTGAGGATAAGACCCCCATTGATGAGACAGAGAGATATAAGTGTAAAATGCGAGTACAGATAAAAATACCACATGAGGAACAATAAAATAGAAGAAAGGAAAATGAAAGATGACCTAATACTAATACATGTGCATCAAGAATAATAAGAATAAGTAAAAGAAAGAAATAAAAGGAAAGAGCATGAAGGAGAGGGTTAAGATGAAAGAGATAGAGAGAAATAAGAAATAGTTCATAAATGGGAAAGAGAATAATAGATAGATACAAATCCCTAATAGAAAATAAAGAGGATAAAGAACGGTAAATAATCAATAAGAGGAAGAGAGAGATTAAGCTATTGAATACAACCTAAAGGAAAAAAGAAAATAAACATAAGGGAGGGTAAGGGATGAGAGATATGGATAAATCCAAACTATCAACAAAAGATGGATAAAAGACAAAAAAGATAGATGTAACTATAAGAGAATGAAAAAGACTAATCTATTAAACAAAATATAAGGGAAAATGTAGAATAAATGGAAAAGAGAATGGATGGTGAGAATGACGAAGAAGACAGGATTCAAACCATAAGGTACAATGAAAGAGAATAGATTAAAATGAAAAGCCCCTAACTAAGAAAGAATATCATAACCAATACGCCTCAAGTTAGAACATATGAGAGATGAGAGAGATCTACATTTACATGAATGAGAGGGTGGAAAAAGAGTAATCACAAAACATCAAAGAAATGGGTGAAACAAGGCATGAAAATACTATTAACAAATAAAAAAAAAATTAAGAATCCAAGCGAAGATAGAGAATCTATACTAGTAAGAGGGAGAGAACAAGGAGAAACATCAATATGACAAACCAAGAAGAATACCTACTATAAAAGGAAAAAAGATCCTTATTTAATGAATAAGAGGATGGAGAGAGGGATCAACCCCATCACTACTAATAATAAAGAGAGGAAGAGGAATAGACACAAAGATACTTAGAAATAAATACTTCTCAAGAAAGGAATGAAAACTACTTAGTGGAGAATGACAAATAAAAAAATTTGTTGAAAAGAGGAGTCTTATACCATTAATCAAAGAGATAAAGAAAGATAATGAATATAACAACAAAAGGAATAAATATAAACTAACAAAGGGCGTTGGGTTTCGTGATAGCTAAATTATTAAATCCATATTTTCAAAGTTATTATGGTAAAAAGAAAAAAAACTTTCTTGGGAAGGAAGAAAGTGAAATCTATATAACGAAATCAAAGAGGACATAATACCCATCCTTTTAGAGTCATCCCTTTGTGGGTTATAAGAATGGATTTCCAATATAGATATGGGTTTCCAAGAGAGAGAAACATAGCTTTCGAGAGAGAAACGTATTCTCATGAGTTTTGAACTAGTTAACTTTCACTTCTAGAGAGATAAAGTCTATCGGTTGCTCTTGATATTATATTTTCGGTAGCGGTATTACGGTAGGAAATAAGATATTAATAGACGATGTTGCTCGGTTGAAAGAACGAGTTTAGAAAGAAAGATCGATGGTGGTCTTTTACCAATGTTTACAGATAAGTATTATCTCTTGTAACCCAAAACTATAATTTTTATTGTGGTCGTAGATTTCTACTTGTTGAGGTTGTGAATGTAGCCCTATGGGGTGAACCATATAAATCTTGTGTCGTTGTCGCGTATTTTTTGTGTTTATTTTATTTCTCACACTCGATCTATAGTTGTATTCTTCTACTTCGCATTTAGTCAATCATGTACACGATCTTGGGTGGAATCCCAATCTTTGGGATTCCTGGCACCGCAAGCTAGGGGTTTCGGAGAATCATACAATAATCACTTTCTTGCTTCCCAAGAAAGTCTATTTTCATTTTACCCTTAAATCGATTGGTGAAAAATCAGTAATGGTTTATAACATTTACAGCTATTGTGCATTTATATCAATATAAACAAGCAATGAAAACTACACAATATCAAATCAAGAACATAAAATAAAAAATTCAACAACATGAAATAAAAAATTTCGCAACATTCAATCCACAAAGCACAAAGATTTAACATGGTTTGATCACAAATCGTGACCTATCTGCGGGAGAATGACGCGAGACTTTACTTACTGATTTAGGAAGATTACAAGGGCTCAAACTATAAATTTTCAGTTGTTATTTCTCATTTTAAACAGAGCCCAAAAACAATGCACTAAGAACACCCAAAAATGGGTTCTCTTTAACATTTTTTTTACTAAAACCTGGCACATAGTAAACCCACAATGGAGTTCAAGCCTTTTGCTCACTTTCTATATCTAGACAAAGTATAATAAGCCCTCAAGAGAAAACCAATTGCAGCCCAATCTCCCTATCTTTTTCTCACATTTTCTCTCTCTAAACAAAATGGTTTTAATCCCTTTAAAAGAGTAAAGTTTCTACAACACTACAACCATTGGATTAGATGCAATCTAATGGCCCAAAATAAAAGAGAAAAAAGTCAAATAAAACTCCCACATGTGTGATTTGTTTTCACACATGTAACAAAATGAAGAATGAGAATAAATATAACTAATCTAGCATAATAAATACTACCTTAAATGAGAGTGAGTGAGAGGGAGCATTAAAGGAGGTAAAAATAAGAGAGAATGAAGAAAATATGCAAATCTAGTTAAAAGAAGATAAATGCAAAGCTTATAAAAGGAAAAGATAACATTATTCAAGAATGAAGAAGAGAGCAAGATCCATACTATTAAGTTGAGAAACGAAGAAAATAAATAAATGCCTAATCAAGGGAAATGAGAACACATCATCTTGATATGGAAGAGATCCTAGGAATAAAGAGCTAAAAAGGAGAAAAGAGAGTGAATATAACTAACCTAATACCATAAATACTACATTAAATAAGAGAATCATAAAAAGGGGGGAAAATGAGAGAACAAAGGGAAAACAAGCAAATACAATTAAAAGAAGTACATACAAAGTACATGAGGAGTTAAAGGGAAAATACATCAAGAAGGAAATCATAAATATAAACCATGCATGAAATGGAATATTAAGAAAAATACATGTAAAGGAGAAAGGAGGGTAAAACGACATATGAGTCGGGCCCCCAGGCCCGACGCCCAGCATTGGCGCCGATTCAGATAGTAAATTTACACAATCAACCCGAACTTTCTCGATTCTTAACAAGGTAAGTAGAAATAGGAAAAGGGGGCCCGGAAGGTCTGATTATCGAGACCGCCTTTGGTTTGAAGTGTGGTTTAAAGGAGTTGTGTTTGTAGCTTTGGATTAAAGGGGTTTGGTAGGATGGGGATTGTTCAAAGGAGATATTCTCTCAAGCTCAAGCTTGAGTTTTAGATCAAGAAATTTTTTTGGGCATAGTCTATGCACAAAATTACTAAAATCTTGGACCTCTTCTTGAGGCAAAGGGGGCTTTTTATAAGCAAAAGGAGCCCATGATAACCTGTATCCAGTTTTGTGCGGAATTTGGGGTCATCAAAACTTTGACGCCATTTGGAATGGCACTAGCACTAGTTGAAATGACGTTATGTAATTAATGTTGTATTAATGAATGTCAATAGAAATTAAATGATTAAATGCTCATTAATGCGGGCCCTGTAAGACCTGTCAGGTTCTCGCGCTATTGGCAATGGCACTTAGCACTGTTCAAGACACTTGGCATGTCCTGATTGCCCTGATTTTGTCATCCGTAGTTCGAAGCTATTCTAACTAGCGCCAGCAACTTTCAGAATGTCGCCAGATACCAGTTGTCTAGACGCCTTGGTTATACTTGCTTCTGACCATCATCCAATAGAAAATCGACAACCTCACGCCGTACTGACAGCTGACATGTCAGTATGGGTCTGTCAAGGCGATGGGTACAGACTGACATGTCAGCCCGTCACATTAGTCACTTCCGCGGCATTGTGTCTAGGCTGTTGAAGGGCTCGGGACCTGGGGCTATTTGAAATGGCGCTAGGCTAGGTCTCTTTGATCCTATTCTGGTCTTTAAAGTGGATTTGTTTGGGCTTGCAGATGGGAGCTTGGGACTTGGCGCCAATGGGAATGGCGTCAGACCTTGGGTGCCTCGGGTCGCCTATATTGTGGCATTGGTACATCTGGTACCTTGCTGTCAGAGTTTGGGTAAGACTTTGCTGCCCATTGCGGTAACATCAGAGTCTTTCCTCTTGAATGTTTCATAATCAGGTCACTCTAGGTTTGCCTCGCCTTGTTCATTCTCTTGTAGCCCTTGGTCCAATTTGAGCAATAGGTTTGGTGGAGGCTAGGTTTATGGAGAATAGGTACTATTGGGGTGAAAGGTTCAAAATACCCGAGTAGTATACCTGAGACATTTCAATCTATCAATAACATTTCTAGTCGATATCAGGGTGTCTACAGGTACATATTATATTTAAAATTCGATATAGTTTTTATTTAAAGTTTTAATATATTTTCTTTCTCTAAAACTTAAAATTTGAGATAGTTTCTCGCTTTAAAAATATTCAAATAGTTTATCTTTCTAAAGTTTGATATAGTTTCTAATATTTAAAATTTTAATGTACTCTCTCTATAAAACTTAAAATTTGAGATAGTTAAAAGTTTTGAGATATTTCTTTCTAAAAATTTTCAAGCATAAAATTTGATGAAGTTTTTCTCTCTAAAATTTTAAGATACTTTATTTCTCTATATTTAAGATTTGAGATAGTTTCTCTCTCTAAAATCTTAAGATGTTCTCTATAACTTTAAATTTGAGATAATTTTTCTATTTAAAATTTTGAGATAGTTTATCTCTCTCAAAAAATTCATGTATTTTCTCTCTCTAAAAATTTTTATATGCTTTCTCTCTCTAAAATTTTAATATGTTTTTTTCTCTCTCTAAAATTTTAATATGTTTTTTTCTCTCTCTAAAATTTGATATAGTTTCCCTCTCTAAAATTTTAATATGATTTTGTTCTACAATACATTGGGTTGTTTCCATGAAATGTCAATTCCATCTATTTTGGTGGAATTGAGATTTCCAAAATTTAGGTCGAAAATAAATATTTAGGAATTCCAAAGAAATCTCAATTCTAATGGAAATGTTAATTCTAAGTGAACCAAATATGATTGACTGGCCTTTTCCAGAAAAAGTAACTTCTAAAAATATGAATCCAAAGAACCAAACGGGCCCTAATATTATCCCTTCCTTTGGTCACATTTGCTCCCCGTTAATAATCCATCTATTTCATTAATTCAACCTCACCCCAAAAGCTTTTAGAGATTTGTACCTGTTTTATTTATTATTATTTTGGAATTGCTATGATCTAAAATTTTTTCTATGAAAAGTTTTCTCAGAATTTTCGGGCTAGACCACCTGTTTATATAGTCATTTTAGATCAATGGTTCAAAAATAATTGATTTGGCTCGAAACTGCCTAAGTCAAATTGGAACCAGTAGGCACCCAGTCTAGTCCAAGCCCCTCCTGAACCAGGAATTGGATTTCAGTATTTATAAATCATATTAAAAAAAGTTTCATTATATTGAAGCTTAGGATTTGAATTTTCTAAACTTTTCTTGACAATTTTAAAGTTTTAAAATTACTTATATTTTTTATTTTAAATTAGGTTGAAATATCATTATTATCATTATAGTTTTTTTCCAACTATTTTGGGGTCTGCTGCACGAATATTAATATATCATTCAGTTCTATCAAGGGCAATACCTTAAGTGAGGTCATAAGTCCTCATATTTTTTCTTGTTACTTTCAACCATGTCTTGTCGAGCTAACTTTCCTAAATGTCTTAATTCAACTCATACCCATTTGACCTACCGATCTGATATTTAAAGTAGTGCACCTGACCATATAATCTTTTTGGAAAAACATATAATTAGATTATTTACTTTTAGTATAAAGAGGTCACAACTTTTTTTTTTCTCCATCAAATTTCAAATCAAACAATTGTAAGTGTACTTGTGACTAAACTCAAAGCCCAACGATAAATTGTTTAAACGTTGTGAGACACCCCAAACCATCCAATTGAACATCTAATAATTAGAATCATTTGTGACCTCGTACCAAAGTTAGATGGTCTCTTAGGATACAATCCCTAATCTTTTTGCAATTATAAACCAAATGGAGGTGAGGTCAGCTCCATGTAAAAAAAAAATGATTCGAGACTTCGCCTTCAATAGAAACGTTCAGAATCTCAAACTCTCATAGTATATAAAATGCCTAATCCTTTTTTGGCAATCCCTAGTCTTTTTGCAGACAAAATAGCACATTTTAACCGTCCGATTTTTCATCGGACTGCTCAAAGCCTTTACAGTTATTATGTAGGAAAATCATTGTGTACAGCAATTTTTTAAAGTCAATTACTCCCATATTTTCCATGAAGACCTTCATTCATGTCCTCTCCTTGTCGCTCTGAAAGCAAAGGAAGAGTTCGCATTTTTTGGATCAACCCCTAGAAGAATGGAGTTTCTCTTTCCCTTTGATCAAAATCCTAAACCTTTTTCTCTCCGCTAAGGAAAAAAAACCATCTCTGAAACCCTAATATCTCATTCCCAATCCCCACAAAGACCTAGTTTTCAATGGCCAGAATGCGCAGACAGCTCCTCAAAGAGCTCTTTCAGAAAGGCCTTTCATCTCAGAATTCGCCATTTCTAGGGTTTCGAAGGCCTGTAACCTATATGCCCCGACCTGGCGATGGAGCTCCTCGACCTGTAACCCTGATCCCAGGTGATGGCATAGGGCCCATGGTTACTGGTGCGGTGAAGCAAGTGATGGAGGCCATGCACGCCCCTGTGTATTTTGAGACATATGAGGTCCACGGAGACATGACAATGGTTCCTCCAGAGGTGATCGATTCGATAAAGAAGAACAAGGTTTGCTTGAAAGGGGGTTTGGCCACGCCAGTCGGAGGAGGAGTTAGTTCTCTGAATGTTCAGCTTCGAAAGGAGCTGGATCTCTATGCTTCTTTGGTTAATTGCTTCAACTTACCCGGGCTTCCCACCAGGCATGAGAATGTTGATATTGTGGTGATCAGGGAGAACACAGAGGGCGAGTATGCGGGGCTCGAGCATGAGGTGGTTCCAGGTGTTGTCGAGAGTCTCAAGGTATGCATAATTCTCATTCCTCTCTCTTTCTCTCTCTTAAGAAAAATGGTTTTTGCTGTGGTGGCCATGTATTTGTACTCTGGTGGTGAGATTGATGTCTCTCTCTTTTTCTTTTTTTTTTCTTGTTGGTTATATTGTTCATGTGAGTTATATGGATGCATTACTTTGCTTCGCATTTCTCCAAGAAACTAAATTGGTTCCTGAAAAAGGGCAGAACCATATTGTAGATTTTCTATCATCTTTATAGCCTGCCCATTCTTCATTTGAGAAAACAAAATTAAGTAACTTGACTTGTATTGTGATTACTATGCAGCAGCAATTGGTTCATTATTCCTTTGAACATGGTGCAGGATTATTTTAAATGGGTCTTCAGGGCATCATATGAATTGTTAGGCCACACTCAGAAACGTATGTGGGGTGGAGGATCTCATGAGGTTTTGGTGGTTTTAGATATGAAAAACTTTGTATTCATTTCCATTTTTCTTTCATGAAATCCTACTACTTTGCAATTGTTGTAGGGGATCTCTATGAATCTCATCACCATTCACCTTTAGCTTGTTTTTCAGTCAAAGGCCTTTAACTAGAGTTTGGACAAGTGGACCAATCCATGGAAAAAGTGAATTTGTGCCTATTTTCATTAAGAGTAGTGTCCTTACTATAGTTAGTTATACGTATGCCAAGATTTAGATCAGGTACATAAAGTTTTTGGGTAGGGTGTTGGTGCATCCTAGGACACACCTATTCTACTGCGATCGCCTTCCAGATTCCATTTTGAAAATGGATTTTGGATCCAAAACTTCACAGCTCTATCATCTCCACTGCCAAGGCCATGAACATGAAGAAAAGAAATCAGCCTTAAGAAATAGTTCATGTTGTACTATATTTTTGGGATCACCCATTTCAATTCTGTAAAGATTATCATATCTTTACTATTTTTGGTGCTCCAAATTCATCAATCTAAGGTAGAAATGGATTTTGCAGTGATTTAGGATGTGTTTTGGGTCCCAAAATCCTTGAAAAGCAGGGTGGACGCATGAGTAGCTAACTCACCAAACTTTTTAATATTTCATCATTAAATTGATTGAGAAGTTTGGGGGGAAGGGAAAAGACCTCCACATAGTCTTTATCGATCTAGAAGAAGCTTATGATAGAGTCCCTCGAGATTTGATTTGGTGGGTGTTGGAAAAGAAAGGAGTGTTCAGACACTACATCGATTTGGTGAGAGATATGTATGATGGAGTGCTAACTAGTGTACGAACAACTATTGGAGAGCCGAGTGAGTTTTCGGGGACAATAGGTCTACGTCAGGGGTCAGCATTGAGCCTATACCTCTCTATCGTAGTTTTGGATGACGTAACTTGGCACCTACAAGATGAGGTACTGTGAAACATGTTGTTTATGACATAGTTTTGATTGATGAGACCTGAAACAATGTCAATACAGAGTTAGAACTTTGGAGGGATGCTCTAGAATCTAAATATGCTAAAATTAGCCGGACTAAGACAAAGTATATGAAATGCAAGTTTAGTAATAATAGAGTAAAGACGAGAAAGTAGTTAAGATTGACGACCAGGAAATACTAAAAAGAGCGGACTGTGGATATCTTGAGTCAATAATCCAAGAAAATGGAGAGATTGGGGAAGATGTCACACATAGTTGGAGCTGGGTGGGCAAAGTGGAGATGTGGAACCAGAATTTTATGTGATCACCGCATACCAATGAAGTTGAAAGGCAAGTTTTATAGGATAATTGTGAGACCAGCTTTGCTCTATGGGACAGAATGTTGGGCGGTCTAAAAACAATATATCCATAGAATGAGTGTAGCGGAGATGAGGATGTTGAGATGGATGAATGGCAAGACAAGAAGGGATAGAATTTGAAATGAATACATTCGGTAAAATCTAGGTGTTGCACCAATAGACGATAAGATGACAAATAGTAGACTTAGGTGGGCTGGCCATATGTAGTGCAGATCCAGTACAACACCTGTTAGGAGGTACAAGTTAGTTCAAGTGGAAGGCTCAATAAGGGCAAGGAGTAGACTTAAAAGGACATGGTTGGAAGTAGTGAGAAAAGATGTGGGGATTTATGGCCTCACTGAGGGTATGACCCTTAATAGAGCAGAATGGAGGACTAGAATTCATGTAGCAGACCCCAATTAGTTGGGAAAAGGTTTTGACGATGATGATGATCATCATCAATATGGGATACCATGATGCTCTTTATGTTGTCTATCCTTGCTTTGGCATTTCGTGTCATACAATAGGAACTACAATTCACACGCACGCCAATGTTAACAGGGTTTAAAAAAAAAAAAATTTCACACACATGCGCTCGTGCTCACACACTTGCACACACTTACACTTTGTAAGCTAGGGGTAATCAGCCACGCTTTTTCCAAAATATGGCCTTAAATGGAACTATAATAAAGTTATTTATTCATACTTTTTCAGGGCTATGATCCTTATAGTGCCATCCTCGGCTACTTTCTTGACTAGAATGAAATGGTGTAAAGATGCTCATTGCAAGAGACATCGTAGCTCTTTGGATAGCCATGTTAGGACATATTTTTCACAAATCACAACTAGTTGAAATGAAGCCCCCTTTTTTCATGGTGGCCAAGGACAATGTGTTATTTGGTGAATGTCTCATTGTCTCCTGGTCTTGAGCAGGTGCTAGTCTTTGCTTAATGTTGATGCTTTCCAAATTTCAATCTCTAAATTCTTTCCCATTTCAAGCCTTAAGATTCCCTTTGTAAAGCTTCTTTAGGAATTTGAACCAACTCTTTAGGGATTCACGTGATCCTTGACAACTCAGATGATCTGAAAGTATTTCCTGGCTTTCAACTCGACACTATTTTCACCAATCCTGAACCACGCCAATTATGTTAGCTTGATATGATGTTGCGACTCCCTACTTCTTGTGCGTGTCAGTGGGTAAAAAAAGTGGTTGGTGGTGAAGCAATGGTTTAGGAAGAGATCCTTCGAATATCTTCAAGTCCATTCAAGGGAGATACATATGTCTGTCATTACTAGTCATGCTGGAGTTCTCTTGGTTATTTATCCATGTGGGTCCTGCTTCTTCCAATAGAAAGTAAATGATATTATTGATCTGTCTCTCTCGCTCTCGCTCTCTCTCTCTCTCTCTCTCTCTCTCTCTCTCTCTCTCTCTCTCTCTCTCTCTCTCTCTCTCTCTTTTTCTCTCTCTCTCTCATAGTGGACTGTGAAAAAAGTTTTCCAAGTTTATTGACTTGTTATTTTTTTCACTGATGTTTTGCATCACTCTATTTTTCATTGTTCCTTCCCATTCTTAGCTGCCTTATGAACTCATGAGTTTTCTCCCGTGGTTAACATAAGTGCAATCAATATCATCTAACTTAGCTATTGATCCTTTGTTAACGTCTTGTCATTATTTCCTTGTCCAAACTCCAGCTATAGTACAAATTAAACTTATTCTGCTCAAGTACAATGCAATGGCATCCTTTTGCTTCTTTTGGATAATTGGTTTCACCATTTCACTCGCTTTAGTCGTAGTCTGGCTCAAGTATTCCAGCATTGTTTTTTCCTCCTTAACCATATTTCCTCCTAATGGATTTTCTTTGACTTCATATTAGAAATTAAATTATCTGCCAGCGCAATCGTTTTTTGCAACTTATTTCGTGTCAGGCATACATCTATTCCCTCTGTCACCCACCCTGTTTCCTGTTTGTCTCTGCAATTTTCTCTTTCTCATTATCCTTAGCACAAAAATCTGTTTATACCACTGCCTTCTCATTCCTTACCACTTGATTTGTATATGTTAGTGCACGTGCTTGTATTTGTGTGTGCAGAGTCTAGAATTTGACCCCAAGGTAAAAAATTGTCCTCCAATCACATGTATCCTACTTTTATAACTTTAGAATGGTGATGTTTTTTTTGGGGAAATTGATTAGATCATTAATTTTTAACTTGAAAAAATAATTCTCCACTCCAATTCAGAGTCTTTGGTTGTAGTCTTGGGTTAAAATTTCGTTGAGCAAGGATTCTAACTTTTATTGTCTCCATAAGCAAGTAGAGTGCTGATTTACAAGACAGTAATTCTTTACTAGGATTGAGACCTTTAAAATTTTGGGGCTGATGTTGAAAATGTGTATTATTACCAGACTAAAATGTAAATATTAACATTAATGATTTCTTTTGTAATATTTATCATTTTAAGTGTGACTTATTAAGTGATGGGTGTAAAGTTTCACTGATTGTGAATGATTGATGGTTAATATACACACCTGCATACTTGTAAATTTTTCAATCTTATTACACGCTTTTTTTTCTTTTTACTCAAAATCTTATATACAAGTTACATGATATATATTGCAGAGATGCATGCATATTGTATGTTGAAGAAGTGACTAAAGATCCAACTATTATTTCTATTATTATTATTTAAAAGGAAAGAGCCATCTAATTGCTTTTAACAGTTTCTAAAAGGACTAAGTGATTTTATAGCTGGTGATTAGAAAAAAGAACTAGTGATTTTATAGCTGGTGATTAGATATTGGTCTGATGGTTTCCTCTTTTTGTTGAAATACATGGTTTCATTAATCAACTGTCAATCATATCTTTCGAATAACATAGGCAATTGTTTTAACAACAGTTTCTATTTTATGAATAAGCAACGACCATGATTTCTGCGAACAATCTTTAACTTCCTTGAAACTTTACCGATCATTTGGTTTGCGTCCAATCTAATGGAAAATACGCTTCATTGTTTCTGAACTGCTTTCTATGAAAGTATGCACATTCTCATTGAGCAACTTTGCTAGGTGATTACCAAGTTCTGTTCAGAAAGGATTGCACAGTATGCATTTGAATATGCTTACCTCAACAACAGGAAGAAAGTAACAGCTGTGCACAAGGCCAACATTATGAAATTAGCAGATGGGCTGTTCCTTGAATCATGCCGTGAGATCGCAAAGAAGTATCCTGGAATCAAATACAATGAGATTATTGTGGACAATTGTTGTATGCAGCTCGTTTCTAAGCCAGAGCAATTTGATGTTATGGTAATTTTCTTTACTTATTCAGTATTGCTCTAATAGGTTGTTCATGGCATCATAGGACTGAATTGATCTTAAAGATTTTTCTGGAGATTTGAGTAAGGATAATTTGACTTCCTTATGATGGAATTTTGGTATTTCATTGATCACCTAGGCAAGCAACTTCCTACATATGATAATATTTAATTCATTTAAATAATTGCTGTGGTCCCTGTACGCTTAAGGTTAATGCTGTTACCTTCGTTTCACAGGATCCGTGGAATCTGTTTATTTATTTCAGGATAGTGGACAAATTTAAATTTTTCATGGCTACTTAACATCCAATATCAGTATTTGAAGTTTTGAAGAACCAACAAGGCTATATGGGCATCACATATGTCAACTTCCTGTCTGTTTCTCCACATGTTTTTGCTGGCAATCGTTATTTCTAACATAGAGCATGCTTGCTTCAGTTGCATGCTATTAGTTTATAGTGCTGGTTTGTTTTCCCAAATGCCTTTCGGAGCTTGCAACAATATGAGTAGCTCAATTTGTAATTGGTTACTCTTGTAAATTATAAAGTATACTTATGTGCAGGTTTTTCCTTTTTTAGTTTTGTTTGGAATGTTCGGGTTTTTTTTTTTTTTATGATGGTTTCTTCTCTTTTTCCTTCACATTCTGTAGCTTGGGTTTTTCAAAAAAACATTGTTAAAATGAGCAACTATGTGACATGCTCCTATGAACAATAATTTTAAAGAGAAAATGTTATGTAGGATGCCTCAGACCTTAGAGGGTTGTGAATCCACATTAACTCTTTCTTGTTGATAACTTATTTTTTCTTGACCGATATCACCCATAAGTATCCCACTAGTTTTATGTACTAATTATCGTTTTGAAATTTATAGAAAGGGTAGGGAGCTACTAAATCCCGCTTTATCAAAGCCTACAAAACCGGAAAAATAACCTTAGTGTATATCAAATCACAAAAGCTTTTTTTTTTGCATCTGAATTTATCCCCGAAGTTGAATTACCACTGCTCAGCTTTTACCTTTGACCATCCTGGTGAGTAACTCATCCTCCTCTCTTCGAAACAAAACCAATAGGAACCATGCTTCAATCTCGCTGAGAAATGTCTGATTAAGACATCACAGCAAATATGATTAAGACATTCAAAGACCAAAAAGGTATGCGTAAAATTCTGGGGAAACGTCAGCGGATGCTGGCTTATTTGTCAAAAAAAAATAAAGGACGTTATAAGAGTCAAATAGGGGACGCACATGATTAAGACATTTATTCTTTACCTAATAAGTTTAAGTTTGCGTATAGAAATCGCTGAATTGTTATTATTAATTGTTATTGCTATAGAGTTTCTTGTTAATTGTTCTATATCTATAGTTCTATAAAATAATATCTATAGAATAAGAATCTATAGTTGTTCTAGAAGATAAAGAAGATAAGATTAAGTTAAGGGTTTGTAAGGCTTTCTCGGAATTCAACGTCAATGCCAATTAAGTGGAATCCGGGACAAGTAAAGAGAATCTTCTGGTTGTATAATGAGAAATGTCTCTGGTCCACTTATTCTCAAAAAACATTTTTCTGGTCCCCCATTTAAAAAAGAAAAAAGAAAATTCTCTACCTTCATTCGTATCTCTTCTTCAGCTTCTTCTACTATCTCCTTTGTACATTTAATTCTAGCTAACTGATGTTAATGTATTACTACCCTTGTCCATGGCTTTTTTATGCATGCTTTCTGAAATTTGCAGGTTACACCAAACCTTTATGGTAATTTGGTGGCAAACACTGCAGCTGGTATTGCTGGGGGTACTGGTGTTATGCCTGGAGGTATTATCACTACTATTTTGTTCAGTCTGAAAATGAGAAACATTTACTTCTACTATTTTGCGTACCAATGTTTAGTGGTTATACTCGCATGAATTACCATATTTTCAGTGTTTTAAGTAGAAAATTTGGATGCCTGACTTAAAATTTCGGAGTGTTCTCCTGAATCCTTGCTTCTTCAATGAAACTGAAAAAAAACCACCTGTCCTGCCCAAATCAGCACCAAATGAGGACTTTTGTTTGGCCAAAACTGATTTTAAAATTTTAAAATACTGTCCATGACAATGTCTTGCCAAAAAATCATCTTTATTTAAAGGAAAAAGTTTGGTAATTTCTTATTTAGATGCGGTCTCCTTCAAAATCCATCTGAGAGTTAAAAATTTAGAGGTTCATTGTCTCAACCACCACGGTCATGAATCTGCCAAAAAAAGGGGGAATTTAAACTTTAAAATTTAATTTATTTCCAGATTCATGATCGTTGTGGGTGATATTATCAACCTGTTAAATATTTGATCCGACCTCCATCTCTAAGATGGATCTTGGAAGAAGACCACACTGGCGCACCAAAATCGTGTCCCTATTTAGAATGATGACTTTGTTTTTCCGTTTCAAATAAGAAATTTTTGTCCCAGAATTTGAATAATGGTCTTATAGCACTTCCATCTGAATTCAGGCTGTGAAATCTGCCATTTCGTACTCGAATTTTGGCCAGGAAAAAGCCCAAAACGAATGATTTAGAATCTGGAAATTTGAACAATTTCCTTGTGTGTGTATGTGTGTGTGTGTGTAGAAGGTTTATTTTAAGAATACAACACACTAATGGTGAACTTGAAATTTGTCCAGAAAAACCAAAAAATGATGATATGAAATCCAAAAATTTGAACCATTTCCTCTGTTTTTTTATATGGATTTTAGGTAATGTAGGAGCCGACCATGCAGTGTTTGAGCAAGGGGCATCAGCTGGAAATGTGGGGAATGAGAAACTAGTAGAGCAAAAGAAGGCAAACCCTGTTGCTTTGCTTTTATCATCAGCCATGATGCTAAGGCATTTACAGTTTCCATCCTTTGCTGATCGCTTGGAAACTGCGGTTAAGCGTGTGATTGAGGAGGGTAAGTATTGTACTAAGGATCTCGGTGGGACCAGCACCACCCAAGAAGTCGTCGATGCAGTCATGGATAAACTCGACTGATTCTTCCCTCTCCCTCCCTGCTGCCTTCTTGATAAACTCGACTCGTTCCTTCTCGCTCTGCCGCATCAATAAGCTCAATTGATTCTTCTCTCTCTCTCTCTCTCTCTCTCTCTCTCACACATAAATTAGCTCAATTTTAGAACACCTCATACTCAATGTTGTCCTTTCCAATTAGCTCTCTCTCTCTCTCACACACACACACATACAGACCCCTGCCACCCTGGCTGTTGATTTGCTGGCTCTTGTTTTGTTCCTTATAGTTATTTTTACCTGTGTTTTTCGTTGCCTGTGGAATGATCCTGAAATTTTCTTCAATAATTGGTACTTGGTATTTTTGGAGTGTATCTGATAATAAGGCATCATGATTCTTCGAAGGTGATTTTGCAAGTCTTGTTGCGGCTTTAATTGTGTTTGATTTTGAGAGAGAGAGAGAGCTCAACGACCGAACGTTTCTGTCAATTACAGAGTGAATGTACAAGCCTTGTTAAGAGCCAAAAATTAAATACTTTTTTATCTATTGTGACTATTGCTTATGACAATTTCATTTATACTTAGGAGTCCTTTGTGGTTTTGGGAGGATGATGCATTTTATTCTATCTTTAGCACACTAATGAAATTGGTTTGGCCTGGAGGTGCATTTAGTTCTGTTTCGTTAACAAACTGCTGTGAGATTTATTTATTTTGAACCCCACCTGTCTGAGTAAAACAGTCAATGAGCTCCAAAATCTTGTTTTTTTTTTTTTGCCTTTTTGCTTTGGTTTCATGTTTGAAACGGAAGTGTTAATGTGTTATAGTTTATATAATGTATTTGTATCCATTTAATGTTATTTTTAACATTGAAAAGTTGATATTGTGGAACCTTAGAAGACGTTGGTCTTCCAAAAGTCGAACACGCCCTAAGTGTTGCGATGATGGATAAAAGTATCCATGCAATTTCATAACCCATCAATAATGGGTTAGAAATTGTTGGAAGACAAGTGAGCTAGAGATACTATTGTTTCACTTTAAAAAGTCAGTGAGATACTGGCATTTTTTAACACTAATATTTCACTATGTATGTTGCAACTTAATCATATGCTTAAATGCCAATATCTCACTAAGTCACCTCGTAAGATGTTTATATTTTTGAATTGTGTTAAAAAATGAGTGTATCACTCGGAAACATCTTGAAATATTCCTAGTTTTGATAATCAAATCTCACCGAAGAGTCACCCCAAGAGGATCTTAGTATTGTTTTTTGTAATATGAATATCTTACACTTGGTAAATCATCTCATTGGTGTTTATGAATACTAAATTCTCATAGGGGTATCCAAAGTAAGATATTCTTATTTGAGAAACATCAACATCTTACATTAATTTTTTTATGGGAAATTTATGTAAATATCTCCTATTTTGAAAAGTATTTTATATTTTATGTTTGTCCAACTTTTCAAGAATATATCTAGTGTTTCAATTTTATCTTTTTTTTCTATTTGCCGGATTGTGTTCAAATTTTGGATGCTCATACTTCTCATTATAATACACTTTTTTAAAAATATCAAAGTAACAATTCTAAAATATCAAAATACCTTTAAAATATCTAATTATTTTTTTATATATTTCCCAGATGCATACATGTGAGAAGTACAGGGACACAAAATTTGAACTCAATCCGATCAATAGAATGAAAGAAAAAAATTAAAATGCTAGATTTGCTCTTAGAAAGTAAGGCATGAACGTTCACCCGGAAATTAAAAAAAAAAAGAAAAAAAGAAAGGCATATACACCTCATTTATTTAAAACCAAAATGCCGTAAAACGAAATTATAAAACAAGTGACCTCCTAATTTGTGGCTTTTGAAAATAGGACAAGAGAATGAATTAAGATGTTAAATAGTGAATCTTTGAGCTTGGTTCCCTAAATTTCATCACATAATTGGTGGTGGCTCTAAGATAATTTCTCTAACTTTTTTTTGGGTATTTTAGATTGGGGGACTTTCTATATGACCCCAACAATATATATGACCCCGTAACTTAGCCGTTTGATCTGAATCGAATGGCCATGATTGTTCATATCACAATGTCACGTCAAATATTGTTTTTATTTTTCATTTTTTTTCTACTGAACCTTTTTAGATGAAATTTGGGGCAACACATCATAAAAGTAGGACGAACCTGAAAAAAATAAAAATAAATATTTCCCATAAAAATAAATAACCAAAATACCCTTATAATTTTTTTAGGGGTATTTTGGTAATTTTTCATCACAAAAAATAATGTTTTTTTATGTTTATCATGTACAGCTGTGTCAGATCTATGCATGCTCCAAATTTGGATTTAAAATGATTTATAGAATAAAAATAAAAAATAAAAAACTCTTAGCCACCGGATCAAGATCTAATAATTAAGAGCAAGTTTGAGACATTATGAATCAAGCCATCTCGATCATCTACTCAGATCTGACGGCTGAGATCAGGGTGAATGGGTTCTATAGAAATATTTCCCTTTAGATTGAGCAGGTCATTCAGGCGACCAAAGTAAACGGAACAGGGTGCCGGCAGAAACGTTTGGACAAGGGGACAAAAGTCGGCGAAGACAAGGAAAATTCTCTAAAGGAAAAAGTTTATATGAAGTTGCAACCTTAAAATGTAGAACCATGGATGCATCTAAAAAATCCATCAGAAAAGTTGTTTTTATGTTTTTCAACCCTCGAGATGTATGAATATAACAAAAAAAAAAAAGACTTTGAGTCTAGTGTATCTTGCAACACATTATCTACACCATTCATCTTCAAGATTTTCATATATTTATAGATCTACTTGATTTTAACCATTTTTGGATTTTAAAAGTTTATAATTAGATATGAAAATAGATTTTCAGATAATCATAAGAATATTTTACACCAAAATTACATTTTATGATAAAATTTGAAGGCCCACCTTAATTGGATTGTTTGAGGAAAAAGTTTATGTTGCAACCTTAAAATGTAGAACTACGGATGCACCTCAAAATCCATCGAAAAAAGGTTGTTTTAATGTTGAAAAACCTTGTGATTGGTCATCTTGACATCGAGATGTATGACTATGAAAAATAAAAGGATTTTGAGTGTAAAAAATAGTGCATCTTACGACATATTATCTACACCGTCAATTTTCAAGATTTTCATATGTTTATAGATATACTTGATTTTAACCATTTTTGGAATTTAAAATTTTATAAATACATATAAAAATAGATTTGAGATAATGCTAATAATATTTTACATCAAAAATATATATTATAATAAAATTTGAAGGTGCACCGTAGTTGGATTGTTTAAGGTTGAAACCTTATGGAAACCACACCCTTCTTTAAATGGAAAAAGTTTATATAAGGTTGCAAATGGAAAAAGTTTATATAAGGTTGCAACGAAGGAAGGTGCACCTCAAAAATCCGACAGGGGAGAGTGTTCCGGCATAGGAGACCCCTCCAACTAATCATCTCAACATTGAGATGAATAGACAAAGACAAAAAAATAAAATTCGAAGTCTTAAAAATAATGCTTCTTGTAACAAGTTATCTAGACTATTTATTTTAAAGATTTTCACATATTTATTGATCTGCTCGATCCATGCCATTTTTTAAATTTTAAATTTTATAACTAAGGATAAAGTTGCAACCTTATACAAACTTCACCCTACTTAAATTGCCTTGGACTCTTTTTTCTTTTTCTTTTCCAAAACGAATATTGGTTTGATGGTTTACTCAATGTTGCCGGATTCATTTTTGGGGTTTTGTTTTGGTTTGGTGAACAAAATGAAGCAATTCGGTGCTTTGACCAATTCGGAAGAAGACTTCGGATTTTTATAAATAAAAAAATAATATATATATGTGTGTGTAAAAATAATAAAAAATAAAATAAAATTTCCAAAAAAAATATATTTTTATATGGATATTTATTTGCTTGGGCCGAAAAACAAACCCAAATTTGACTAAAGCGACATCGCCAACATAAAGAAAATAATTAAAAATTAAAAATTAAAAATTAAAAATTAAAAATTAAAAATTAAAAATTAAAAATTAAAAATTAAAAATAAAAATTTCAAAGAAATAAAAAAATAATTTTGTATAGATTTTTTTTTGCTTGGGCCGAAGAGGCTAAAGCTTCGATTGAATCTGCTAGAAGCAGTCCGAATTTGACCGAAGCTAACAGCATTGGAATTCTCTTTACTGTAGTCTAGATCTAAAATCCAAACGCTTCAACCTCTTCGGCCGAAACAAAGCAAATTTGACAACACCGGTTTTACTGTCGTAGGTGGGATTGCATATTATGAGACTATTTGCCGCTATTACGATGCGGTTACCCTTAGCCATTAGCTAAATTATGTAGAAAGAAATTTCAGCTATTAAAACGATGGCTCGTCTAGAGAGAGAGGAGACGTAGAGAGAGAGAGAACTTCATCGTGAAAATAAGGAAATTGTGATACAAAGGGAAAAGGGTAGGGAGAGGAATGGGTCAAAATAAAAAGAATAGAGGTGGTGGTTGCAATCACACCTACTAATTATCTGAATTACGTAGAAAGGTCGTAAAACTCGTGTAGCCATTAATATACCCCTCATGAAAACCCAAAGCCCTTTTCTTCCTCTCTCTCTCTCCTCACCCTTCTCAATGTTTCTTGCCACCATACTGAAAGATGGATTTGTATGATCTAACTAGAGTATATATATATATATATATATATTTATTTATTTATTTATTTATTTTTTTATTTTTATTTTTATTTTTATTTCTTTTCTTTTCATCACGGCTTTTACAATAAATTAATTTCAAATAAAATAAAAGAAATAAATTTAAGATCTCCAAACTTGATACTACATAAAACTTTTCTTTCAATAACCAAAAGAAATACACAAATCATACTTAGAAATAATAAAAGACACAAGAAATAAATATGCAAGAAACAAAAGAAAGTGACGGAGATTACACCTCAACCAGACTTCTTACACACCATACCGATTCACCACCTTTCAATGAAACGGGATCAATAGTCAACCTTCAATCTCAATCATGGGAAAGCAATTTAGGCCAAAACCCTCGAATAGAACAAAAAATCATTTTCCAATCAAATCTTAAGCTTAAGTAAAACCCCTTTATAACATAGTTAAAAGAGATAACATCTTCTTTACTATACCCTTACCTTTATATCACAAGATGGGAGAGAGAAATCCAAGAGATCAAAAGTGGGGCCCTTACCTTTATATCACAAGATGGGAGAGAGAAATCCAAGAGACCAAAAGTGGGGCATGCCCCTATGTTTAGCAAAGGGGGTGAGAGAGTTTCTAAGAGAGGGGTGTGCCCCTTATGTGGGCTTATAAGAGAGAGCTTTTCATAAGAGAGTGAGATAACATATATGGTATAGAGAATATTGGGTAGGGTTTATCCATTTTTTATAGTGCTTTAATAGGTTTTAGGGTTTCATGGGTTGCCCCTTCTTGTAAGATTGAATATGCACTATTGATCTTGAGTGACTTGTAGTATGATCGATATAAGTCATCCATTCCATAAATAGGTTATCAAGATCATATGGAAATTGCTAGAGCCATTATCCCCCATTTTCTAAACCATTTTTTCATAAATTAATTTAAATAAAAAAATAATATATGATAATATGGTGTTTTTTAATTTTATGCACAAATCTTCTCACACATAAATTTGATTCAAAGCTTCCTTAAAACAAAAGTTTTTCAAAACACAAGATATCTTTTTCCTCAAGCCATATACTTGATATCACAATATTAAAAGGCTCCGTAAGGTGGGGCATGCCATCCTATGTAGCACTTTATGAGCCCCACCCAATTGACATGGTGGGTCCATTTATCTTATTGGGCCTTTCATGCAATACAAATATTAAAAATTAATATTATGATCATTTGAAATTTATAAAATCATATTTGAATAATTAAATCAATATCTTTATTTTTACAAATCCAAATTTAATAAATAACATATCCTGAGATTTAAAAAAACTCAACTAACAATTCTAAAAATCATGTAACATTAAAACAAATATAATTAAATACTTTGATAGGAAAATGATTCATATGTTCTAAAAATAAACATATATCAGGGCACTTCATCTTCTACTGTAGACTACGGTCCACATTTGCTTTCTCAAACCGACTCAGTGTAACCTATAATCCACAATTCATACAGGAGCTCATTAGTGGGTCACCAAAATCTAATAAATAGGCAAGAGGTTGTAGTTTCAATTTATGGATTTCAAGTTCTCCCCTAAAAATAAAACCAAAGTCATCTATACCTGATGCAAGCTATTGCTCTATGGTGCATAGGGGTATTTCTCGCACATGCATAAGCTTCTCCTTGAAAAGTGGTTTGCTTTCCCGAAAACGGCTATTATTGTGTATGATGTGTCTCGACTCACTCTTCCAAGCATATTCCGACCTCATCACGGGATGACTCATTATAATTCTTATCGGTTTATTCTCTATACCCAGATAACATGGGTTTTTCCTAACTAGACTGACCTAATTCGTAAAGCTCGGCCTGATATCAGAAAACAACATTTGTTTAATATTATCCACATATGACCACACTCCTACTGAGTTCATGTTCCATTATATCAATAAGTTCATGTACAAAGAGTCATAAGGCCTTTAATGGCCACACACATCCAACACACAAGTGAGTTTCTCTCTCTACCCATTTTACATTGGCTACTAACCCCTTACTGTATAATATGTTTTTGCTTCTACTGACGGTCTTCTCTATTTCTTCATTTGTAGGAGGAAGAATGAGCATTGAAGAAGAGTGCATAGGGAAACAGGGGACAGTGGGTTCACATGTTAGCCACATTACAAAATGCCTGACATTGTTTAAATTTTAATATTTTTTTTTTACAAATCATAATGATATGAAAATTTTTAAGTGTATGCCCCTTAATGAGATGCACCAAATAAAATATAAAACAAATAATTTGAATGATAAAAATTATGTAAAATACCCCTACAAAGTTTCAAGGGTAATTTCGTTATTTTATGTTATGACTATTATTTTTTTAATATTTTATTTTGGTGAGAGTTGGTCACATGTACACACATCCCAAATATTAGATAAATTTGATTAGTACAAAAATTTCAATACTACTAAAAACTGTGACCATGTGATGAACTTTGTACGGTGTTGAGGTGTAAGTAAAGTACTGTACAACTTCACCTATAGGCGTTTTGTGGATGCTTATAAATAAATAAATATATATATATATATATATATATACAAGTAATGATCATATAAAACTCTCCTCCACCCATTTGTGTAGAACCCTAAAAGATCACTATTAAAATTGACATGAATCTCTAAAAAAATTATCACATGGGTGCGAGACTTGACTTTTCTAGATATTTGTGCCAACTTTAATGGTGATCCTTTAAAGGTCCTACACACATAGGTAGGAGAGCGTCCTATAGGATCATTTCTCTATATGTATAGGCAATGATTTCATGCAACCATTGTATAGTAATATGATGCAACAATCTTAAAAAAGCATCTTATGGTCATTTGTTTGATCCAAATTTTGAAATATTCACTCTTTTCGTTCTAACGAACAATCACAAAAAAAGAAAAAAAATTGAAAACACAACCTAGAAACCATTTTTTAGCCCAAATAACATAGGCCGTTCATTTTGGTGAGATGCTTAAATTTAGGCCTTAAAAGGATTTTTTCATTTCCATTTTTTTTGGATGGCTTTATTATCGTTAGATGAACAACGTTAAAAAAGCAAAAAAAATGATTTTGAGTTTATAATGGCTAAGATCTTAAAATTCACAAAATGAATGGTTTAGATTTGTTTTTGGATAGGAGTCATTTTGACCATATCTAGGGTTCAAATTGAAATTTTTTTTGGGGGCGATTGATTATTGAGATGAAGAGAGTATGTATGCAAAATTTGGAGTCATACAAATACCACAAACATTATTTTCTAGAAGTGTCGTTTCATTATACCATGATACAACCGTTGCATTGGATCATTGCTCATATATATATATAGATATATATATATACATATATATATATATACATATATATATATATATATATATATATATGTATATATATATATATATGAAAAAATCTGGGGTTAGCCCACTAGCTCATATGAACATATATATATATATATATATATATATATATATATGTATATATATATATATATATATATATATGAAAAAATCTGGGGTTAGCCCACTAGCTCATATGAACACATGAGACCAATGGCCCAAATTGAATCTGGGCCGATTTGACGATCATGGAAGTCCGGTAGTGCTTGAATATATATATATATGGAAAATACTACGCAACGCCTATAGGAGAAAATGAACACTGATCTCGCTTACCCTCATCACCGTCCAAAGTTCATCGCGCGGTCACGATTGTCCGTTAGTGTTTCATTTTTAATTTTTTTTTTTTTTAAATCAGAATGACAAAATTTGGAACATGTATTCATCAAAAATAGGAGAATCTTCAAAAAATACAAAAAATATATTTTATATGAAAAAAATTGACCAAAATACCCCCCAAAATGTTTTAGGGGTATTTTGGTCAATTTATTTTTACGAATTTTTTTATTATTATTATTAGATGCACCTCAGTAAGATGTACATACCCTCCAAATTTTAGGTCATTCTAATGTGTTGAAAATAATTAAAATAAAATACTATCGGATAATCGTGACCGTGCGATGAAATTTGGACGGTGATGAGCGTAGACGAAATCACTATTCATTTTCGCCTATAAACGTTGGGAAGAATTTCCAATATATATATATATATATATATATATATATATATATATATATATATATATATATATATATATATATATATATATATATATATATATATTGTGCAGTAAGCATACGGACGCCTCCGTAGGTGTTAGGGTACGGCGATTATCATGGTAGATAATTTTGATGTAAAATTTTATAAGGATTATCTCAAAATCTATTTTTATATCTAATTATAAAATTGTAAATATAAAAAATGATTAAAATCAAGTAGATCTATAAACATATGAAAATCTTGAAAATGGGCGGTGTAGATAATATGTTGTAAAATGCACTATTTCTGAGACTTAAAATATTTTTATTTTTCATAGCCATACATCTCGATGTTGAGATGATCAATCAAAGGGTTTTTCAACATTAAAACTATCTCTTTCGATGGATTTTTGTGGGGCATCCGTAGTTCTACATTATAAGGTAGCATCCTTATATAAACTTTTTCCTATATATATATATATATATATATGGAAAATTGTTTCATACGAGCTGGACCACATTTGCCGGACCACATTTCTACATATGCAGTCCGGAAAATGTAAAGCATCCATCTTAAAGATGGATGCAAGTAGGTGTTCCATTTAAAAACAATGTAAACTAACCGTTCAAATGTTTTCTTATTAGAATTATTATTTTTAGTTTTAAAATTTTATTTATTTTTTCATATTCATGATCTCTATGTTAGATATTACATGTCCGTAAAAATTGAGTCTTAAAATCCATTTCAAAAATAGATTTATTAAAAGGTCTGCATTTCTACATACCCGGGCTTGCCTGTATAGAAACCGGGTCCTATAAAGATGACCTTTATAAGAATGAGTCCAAACCCAAGCACTAGCACAACATCATTCTTTACAAGTTCTACCAACAAATTCAGCCCAAAAACCTGAGTGTTGTGTCTAAGGGTATTTTTAAATTTTTATAAAACAATGGAAAAATGTAAAATTAAGTATTAATAGCCAAAACAATTTCCAATCTTTTTCAAAATGATGAAAAACATTAAGAAAATATCTATTACAAACAAAATCCCCTATTTTTTTGGGATTTTATATCATTTTTAAATTTTTAAATTTTTTGAATACCTGACCGTTTCACCAAACCGGCCTAAACCAAAACAGGTCAGTTCCACTCTAACTAGGAGGTTACGATTTGAACAGCGTATCTGAAACACCCTCCAAAACTAACCATATCAACTCTGAAACACCCTCCAAAACTAACCATATCAACCATGTAAAATTACAGAGTCATTGATCCTCAGTTAGAAGTTTGTAGGAAGCTAAATATGTAAGTTCAAAATGTTCTGCAGTCGAAAGTGGCAAATTCAAGCTGTTGCAGCCAATCAGTTTGATGTCTTCAAAATTCACATAAATGTGCTATATGCGATCTACAAAAAAAATCTTTAATATCTTTTATGATTAAAACTTTAGCAGTGCTTTGCTAACTGTGTTCTACTTCGAAGAGAAACTAGGATGTCTGCTGTCAAAATCCAGCAAGCATTTCTTTCTCCAGACAAGTAAGTATAAGAAACTAAGAGTTGTCTCTTGCACTCTTGCTTAGGTATAAACTGCAACTAAACTCACTTAATAGTGAGGATTCATGGTGAGAGAAAACTCTTAAATAGTAAGAGCAAACCTTTAAAGCCTAAAACAAGGAGAAGTTGATTTAGGTCGAAACCTCTTTATGATCGTAGTATTATCATCATCATCATTAAAGCTTTTTTTCAACTAATTGGGGTAAGCTGTATAAATTATGGTATGTCATTCTACTCTATTAAATGTCATACCCTTACTGAGGATATAAGATTTCATATCTTTTCTCACTACTTCCAACCATGTCCTTTTGGGCTTACCCTTTGCCCTTTTTGAGCCTTCTACTTGAACTAATTTACACCTCGTAAGAAATACTGTATTGGGTATGTGCCACACATGGCCAGCCTACCTAAATCTACTTTATCTCATCTTATCACTTATTGGTGCCACACCTAAATTCTTCCGAATGTATTTATTTCAAATTCTATCCCTTATTGTCTTTGCCACTCATCCATCTCAGCTAAACCAATTCTATGGGTATGTTGTATCTTAACCGCCCAACATTTTATCCCATAAAACAAAGCTAATCTCATAACTGTCATATAGAACTTACTCTTCAGCTTCATTGTTATATGGCAATCATATAAAATTGGTTTGCACATCTCTACTTTGCTTACCCAGCTGTAATTTTATGTACAACATCTTCCTCAATCTCTTCATTTTCTTGAATTATCGACCAACGATAACAAAATTATACTCTTCTTGGTATTTCTTTGCCGTCAATCTTAACTACTTCTTCATATCTACTCCTATTATTACCAAAAACTTACATTCCATATATTTTGTCTTAGTCCGGCTAATTTTAAATCATTTAGATTCTTGAGCATTCTCCAAAGTTCTAATTTTGTGTTGAAGTTGTTTCGAGTCTCACCGATCAAAACTATGTCATCCGCGAACAACATGCACGACGCTACCTCATTTGTAGGTGCCTAGTTAAGTTATCTATAATTAAGACAAAGACGTATGTGCTTAATGTTGACCCTTGATATAAATCTATTGTTATTGAAACTCACTTATCTCTCCACTAGTGGATCGTACATTAGTTAGCACTCTCTCGTACAGATTTTTCACCAAGTCGATGTAGTGCTTGGAGATTCCTTTTTTTTCCAACACCCACCAAATCAAGATTCATTTCTTTTCCAACACCCGCCAAATCAAATCTCAACTTTCTATATATCAATAAAGACCTAAGGTCTTTTCCTTCGCCCTAAACTTCTCAATTAGTTGTCTAAGTAGGAAAATTCCTCAATTCTTGACCTCTCTGACATAAAGCCAAATTGATTTTCTGATACACTCATTTTATACCTTAGTCATTGCTCAATCACTCTCTCCCACAGCTTCATAGAGTGACTCATAAGTTTGAACTGTCGATAGTTCGCACAATTATGTATATGTCTAGGGGCGTGCCGAGATGAAGGTATGTAATACCTCATGAATAGGATCGACAATTGTGTGCTTATGAGTTGTCCTGACGCATAATCAAAACAATTTTCGAAAGCTCTAACTCGAGAGCTAGTTGTTGTATTTGATGTGCGCACAGGTAGTTTGAGCATTGTGAGCGGTGTGGAAGGCTGTGTTAGCGGGAGACTGAGTGTTATGGTATGGAATTGCAGCTTGGTGTTTTTCACTTTCATAACCTAGAGTTGCTTTCTGCAAGTTTTATATGAGATGCCTTGTAGGCAAAACTCAAATTGAATTATAAACCATAGAAGACTATGTTCATAAGTAGATAAAGTAGATTCCGGATTCATAGAAAGTTTTGGCAAAGTTCTATGTTGGTTGCTTACCTAACACAACCCACCTCCTGCCCAAGCTTGGGACGGGTTAAAGAAAAGTTTAAAAATCCTTACTCTTCTAAGACCAACAAAAAGTGAAGAGTGTATTTTACAAAATTATTAAATGACGAACAAGATGGGAAAAAAACGATAAAAGGAACCATCGGCATAAATGATGGTAGAGGTCATATATGCATTCATAGTATTAGGATATCAAAGGTGAAAGAAGCTTTGAAGAGAATGAAAATAGGAAATGTTGTAAGACCAAATGGTATACCAATAGAGGTTTAGAAGTACATGGAGAGATTGGAATTGACTGGCTGATCAAGTTGTTCAACATGGTGTTGAGAACAAAGAAAATACCAAATAAATGGAGAAAAAGTATTGTAGTACCTACTTACAAAAACAAAAGACTAGACAAGCAACACATTTCTTTATTTTGAATCACCTCCCGAGATTCAACTGAGCCGAGTAACACACTCACTCACTCAAGTATTATCTGAGTTGAGCTCTTGAGAGAACCTTCTAGGAGTACAAGGATACGTTTGACTTGGCCTATCTTGATTTAGGTTCTCAAACGATTTAAGCAATCCTTTCTCGAAAAAAAAAAAAAACTTAGAGAAGCTTGCAAAACTCAACCTTCAAGCTGAGTCCAAGTTCCTACACAGTTTCTTCTCTATAATAAGATTTCTCTAAGACTCTTGTAACAGAAATGATAGTTGTTTATAGCGAGGGCATTCACAATATTCCATTATTACTCACTTTAAGTGGGTAGGTATTAAGAGGAAAAGTACTGACAAAAAGTACTGAGTGACTGAAAATTTACATATGAAGCCAACTTTTGAGCTCACTCAATCTATGTCAAAAATCAACAAAGCCATCCACAGTAAGAGGACATGCATCACTGATCATGTCAACTTGTCTAAAGTGAAAGATGAAGGCGTGATGCTTGTGCTTGAGGTTTCTTCTGCAGTTAAAAGTTGCTCCAGTAAAAAACCACAAACATATTTTTGCATTCAAGAGTGTTTGGAATATAGTTTGTATAGAAAATGTTTCAAAATCAAGCTCGAACTCGCACACTAGCACATGCATTTTTCCTCACAAATTCTACCAACAGATTCAGCCATAAAACTTGATTGTTGATCTGTACCGCAGTAAGGATTGTTAACAAGTCTGGGGACAGGGCTAGCAATTGGCAAGGCAGCCCAGTCAGCCCAGCCCTAAAAAAGTAGACCTTGGCTACAAACCATGGCCCGATGACCAGGCCAGGGCTAGTGCTGGCCCGGTTGGCCCAGCCTGAACTTTTTTTTTTTTTCTTCATTTGTTTTTGGCCTGACCTGGCCCTAATAAAGCTAGTCCTATAGGGATAAGAGCCGGACCAAGGCCAGGGCCGGCCCAGCCTAGCCCCAGCCCATTGCCACCCTTAGGCAGGGCCCAGTTCCAGCCTAGGATCAAGCTACATGTTAAGTCTTGCTAGCCGGGCCGAGGTTGGCCTTGGTAGGCTCAAGTAATTTTTAGGCATTCTAGTCTAGCCTGAACCCACCCCAAATTTTTTTAGAATGAGTTTTGCATAAGGTGGCAAACGCCTGAAAATCCATGTTGAATCTTAATTATGAAATTTAATATTTAAAAATCATTCAAGATCGAGCAAATCTATAAATAATTAGAAATAGAGAGAAGACTTGTTAAGATGCACTAATTTTAGTACTAAAAATTCTTTTTCTTAATATCCATAAATCTCGAGGTTGAGATGATCGCTTAAAGGTTTTGCAACTTTAACACATTCTTTTGTACTAGATATTTGAGGGAACCTTACTTCTATAGTATAAGGCTGCAACCTTATTTAATATTTATCCAATTTTTTAATACACTTTTTTTTTAAAGAAAATCCATATATTTATGCCAGGCTAGCTGCATATTTTGGGGGTCAAGCCTCATCATCATGAATTTGGGCCTAGCCTGGGCCGAGCTTAGAGTTAGGCGGCCCACCCTATGACAATCCTAGTGGCAATTTAAATAAAAAACGTTTTAAAGTTGATCCTTTAGAATTAGGAAAATGTTTTGAGAGGGTTGTAGTCCAATCATAAGAAGAAAAGGCTCACCCCAAAACTAACCAAAGATGGCAATTCTCACATCGAAAAATCTTCAGATCGATCATCTTGGCCCTGACCATTGTGGTTATGAAAATAAATAAGATTTCAAGCACTAAAAATAGTTTATATTATAACGCATTATCTAACCCGTTGATTCTCCCTAAGAATGAGTGCTCATAGATTTGCAAGATCTGTATTATTTTTTGTTTCAAATTTTATAGTAAGTGTCGAAAATTAATTTTATAGCTCTCATAAATACTCAAAGTGTTTTCCAGAGGAGAATTCAAAGTGAGGCTTTACTATGTTTTCCCAAAGCCTAGGGTTTATAGAAACTACACCTTTAAAATCATTTTAGAAGCTTACAAGTGAAGATGGATTGTATGCTATGAGAACATTTATTTTGAGCACAAGGCGGTCACAATCATTTTGTGTCATTAGATGTAAAATCCAATAGGTAAAAATATGTTACAACATTCAAAAAAATTTATTTTGGATTTTGTGCTTAAACAATGACACATCATCAACCACCCAATTTCAAAACTAATAGTCAATGAAAATTGTGACCCCCTAATATCAAAAGTAAATGGTCTAATTGTATACATTTCCTATTGATTACCACGAATCTCCGAATCGTAGCCGTCTATCCACAAGCCCAATAGTGGCATAACTCGTAGGGGTGGATCAGGTTGGGGACCTAGACCCGATCCGTCTAGGTCTAAGTTAGACTCGGACCCGCTCTCAGACTCGACCCAACGATTTGGGCTGGGTTCGGCCAGATCCAAGTCTATAAATAAAAAATATTAATAAATTATTTTATATATTTATATTATATAATTAATTGTATTTATAAATAATTTATAGTAATATATTCCGTTTGGTTAATCAAGGTCAAGTGACCTAGACCCTATCTGGACCAAGCAAGGTCAATGCTTATTTTTCAGAATTCTCTCTCTCTCACCCCTAACTCGAAAAAAATAATCAAAGCGAAGAGTGAGAAATAATATAATAGTACATTTATTAAAAAGAATTCCTTTGATCTTTTGATGATAAGATATTATTATACGATGGACCCGGTTTCTATGCTGCCAAGCCCACATAGATAGAAATACGAGCCTATTAATAAATCTATTTTTGAGATGGATTTTTACACTTAATTTTTAAGGACATGTAATATCTAACATGGAGATCATAAATATGAAAAAATAAATAAATTTTGAAAACTAGAGATAATAATTCTAGTAAAAAAACATTTAGACTGTTAGTTTAGAAATACGGGCCTATTAATAAATCTATTTTTGAGATGGATTTTTACACTTAATTTTTAAAGACATGTAATATCTAACATGGAGATCATAAATATGAAAAAATAAATAAATTTTGAAAACTAGAAATAATAATTCTAGTAAAAAAACATTTGGACTGTTAGTTTTCATTGTTTTTAGATAGAACACCTGCTTGCATCCATCTCAAGCATCCATCTTTAAGATGGATGCTTTACACTTTTTGGACCGCATAATGTAGTGATGAGGTCTAACCCACATGGAAAAATTTTCCTTATATAATAGTATGTTTATTAAAAATTATATCATATAATCTATAATAAAATAATAGTAGATTATATAATATACAGTATTATTATAATCAATAGTGCATCTAAAATATTCAAGTTGGGCAGGTTGGGCGAAGCTAGGCCAAACCCGACTTGACTTGATGTCAGGTCCATACTTTTGGACCCGTACCAGACCAATGGGGTACATAAATATGACCCAGACCTGGACCCCAAGCCCGTCGATCCGGGCCATTACCCACCCATCCCTATGTAACCTGTATCGCACGTGCTTGTCTTGCACGTGAGAGGAAAAAATCTTAAATTAAGCTTATAGAGTATTACATAGGCCAGTCAAAGAAACCACCGTGTATCCTCTGCTTGGAGCGAAACTTTGCTGTTTTCTTTTGAGTAGGGAGGTTTTTTTTTTTGATGTCGTTCGTATAGAACCGAGGATCTAAACAATCAAAGTAAAGTGCACTTTCAAATAGTATCGAGAACTTTGGTTTTAATATTAAAAATATTTGTGTCAGTTTTAAAATATATTTTTATTTTTAATTATAAAATTTAAAACTTCAAAAATAATATAAATAGAGCATGTCTATACAAATTTGAAATTTTTAAATATTGATTGTCCAAAAAATACATTACAAGATGCATTATTTTCAAAAATTGAAATCCATTTTTTTTTATGTCTATACATCTTGATATACGGATAATCATTTTGAAGATATTTGGACTTTAAAACGAGCTTTCCTAGTAAAATTTTTGAGGTGGGATCTGATTTGATTGGTTAGAGCATGAGGCTCCATGTCCACTTTTTACTTTCTTTTTTTTCTTCTTTCTTTTTTTGTGGTTTTCTTGTGAGAGAACGTTAGACCGTCGTCGAAGCGGTCAAGACAAGACAGCTTAAATGGGTTTCGCACATCGTTTTTTCAAGAACTTTCTCTCTCCCTCTCTCTCTCTCTCTCCTCACATTGTTTGAGAATTCTGTCTCTCTCATCACTTCGTTGTTGAAGAATCCTCTCTCTCGCGTCCCTCTCTATGTATACAGAGTCGTCGCACCAACGAATTTTTTGGTTTTTTGTTGGAAAACCGATATGGCCCTCCTCTCTCTCTCGCAACGAATTTTTGGATTTCCTCATAAAACTTCAAAATCGTCGTTCCCCCCTCTCTTATAGAAGAATCCCCATCTCTCTTCTTCTTTTTTTTCTTTTTTTTCTTTTTTTTTTTTTTTTTTTTGGAATAATTCATATAGTAGTCCTCACTTCGTTAGTAAGTGAAGTGAATGCTCTCTCACACAAGTGTCTTGGAAAACTTCATATCATCGCACTCCGTTATTGAATAACTCAGCAGTTTTTTATATATACGCATAACCGGAACAGGTCGATTGATTCTTAAATCGGACCGGATAATCTTGTACCGACATAAATTTTTAGGTCGGATCGAACGATTTTGTACCGACATTTTTTAAATTCATTGATTTAAATCCATCATAAATATTTTTGTTACTGAAAGTACAAAATAGATGAGGATTTAAGGTGAGATTTTATTTTACTTTCATAAAAACATATTATAAAAAATATACCTTAATTTATCCTGAGCCTTATAGAAACTTCAAACAAGATGTCGCAATTAACGCGGCTCTCTCTCTCGTACCACACGCAACGACACAGGCAAATTCCCACGCGTGACCTTAAGTGTTTAACCCCAAATATCGAATGGGTACCTGGTATGATACTCACTTTACAAAAAGAAAAATGCTAAAATTAGTGGGGGCAAAATATCTGACCATATAACTGCACCCCAAAACAAAAGCCCTTGCATTTTGGGAAAGGAAAAAGTTTATATAAGGTGTCAAACCTTAGATTGTACGAGTAAGGTGAGAGAAGGTTGATCCTATGCTGAAAAACCTCCCAAATTGAATATCTCGATCAGGTTCAGATTCATATAAATGAAAAAACGGGATTTTTAGTCCTAAAAGTAGTTCTTCTAAAATATTATTTGGACCGTCAATATTTTTTAGTGTTTATAAATCTGCTTGATCGTCACTGTTTTTAGAACTTTAAATTTCATAATTAAGGACAATAATAGATCTTTGTATCCTCACAAGTCTTTGTGACACCGAAAGCGCATTTTCAGCATAGTTTTAGCGTACACCTTACGTCAATAATATAAGGTTTACGCCTCATACAAACCTCACCGTTTGAGAAAAAACCTATGTAAATGCCAAATCTCAATATAGCGTTACCATGTTTATTGTTTTTTGGTTGGAATATTTGGAATTTATTTTGATAATCCCACTAAATATGGCGAATTCATTTTGAAGCATTAGCGAAAATTTTGGATTGTATTATGCGTTTTTTTGGATTAAGACCTCAATAAAAATAATATGCCAGTCTAACAAACTAAAAATAGTATTATCCAAACTCTAGATATTTTAATCCCTCATAACAAATAGCACCATGAATATTAACCCAACAACCAATTCGTTTTTCTAGAGCGAGAGAGACCTGCCGTAGAGAGGGAAAAATGAGGTTCCAATAGAAACTCGAGAATGAGAGAGAGAGAAGACAGTTTATGAATAGAGTGCCAAATTTCAGGACTGAAGAGGATGAGTGAGAGAGAGATTTAGGCCTACAATGAGATGGGTAGAGAGAAGTTCAGGCCTACAGAGAGATGAGTAGAGAGAATTTCAGGCCTACAGAGTAGGAGAGCGACAGAATTTCAGGTGCCCAGCGAGAGAAGAGAGAATGCATGTGTGTTTTCAGGCCGGAGAGAGCACGAGAAATTCAGGCAGGTAGAGAGAGAGAGTGCATGTGTGTTTTCAGGCCGGAGAGAGTACGAGAAATTCAGGCAGGCAGAGAGAGAGAGTGCATGTGTGTTTCAGGCCGGAGAGAGTACGAGAAATTCAGGCAGGCAGAGAGAGAGTGTCTGTGTTTCAAACCCACAGTGAGAGAAATTCAGGCTACTGAGAGAGAGAGAGAGAGAGAGAGAGAGAGCAATATCGGGTTTCTTCGGAAGAAATTCGAGGAATTCATGCCTTTTGAGCGAAAGCAATAACATCATCTTTAACATAAACAGTAAAAAAGAAGAAATGCAAGGATGTAACGGAGGTTAAAAAAGGGGTAAAAAAATAAATACCTCGAAGTTAGACAGGCCTCTGAAAGTACTGAACTCGACGAAAAGCTGTGTCCTCTCTTTCATCGCGTCCTCGAATTCCTCCATCCCTATGGGGAGAATATAAAACCCTAACTGATAACATGTTGAATGAAAAGGAAGAATGGCGACCTGATAATGTACGGCTCCGGAAATGGATCCGCAGAATATGACGGCATTTGAAGGAGAATGAGAAGGCGAGATCCTTAGGGTTTTGAGCTTGAAACCTTAGCGAGGGAGCCTCTTCCATGGCTCGAGAACAGAGTCTCTATACTTTCTTGGAAGGACCTGGTTCCTTCCTCTTTTGGACTTCACGACTGGAGCGAGTTCAAAGTCCTCGAACCCAGAGTAGAAATCCACCATCCAACGGCGCTTGTTGTTTCTCGACGCCTTTGCTTCAATCTTGACCGCAGGATCCTTTGTCTCTCTGTTTTCCTCTGGTTTTTGCTCCTCTTCTCCGTCGTTGGTGTCCAATGAATCATCAAAATCACCTGAAACTAGACGAACAGCCTCTAAAAGTAACCCTAGACAGCCTTCTTCACTAACTTTCTCTTTGCCAAGCTCGAAACTAGAGGCTCTAATGGCTTCTTTTCGGACTTTCTCTCTCTTAAACTCTCTTACTTTCTCACTCTGGAACTCGAAACCAGCGGCCATATCGGCCTCTTCTCGAGTCTCTTCTCTCTGAAACTCAAGGGAACAGCCCTCTTTTGTAAAGGAAGAGGTCAAAGTCAGTGTGCTTTTTCCTATATCAGAAGGCTCGAGGTCGTCTTGATAAACGATCCTGACCGTTTGATCAGAACAGGGGCGTGAATCCGTTCCGTTAAAGCTCTCTCCAATTACTGGTTTGGAGACTTGGTTCGTGACCCCGGAAAATTCTCCGACCGTTTTTTCCGGTGACTTTTGGCCGGATTTGGGATCGCATTCGCCTTCTGACGAGCTTTTTTGAACGGAAATTTGACCTGAATCTACAGAGGAGTAATGGACCTCGACGCTTGATTTCTCTTCTCCTCCTACTCCACTCCAAGCTGAATCACTACATAATACTCCCTCTTCTCCAATAATCCCGACACCTTTATCATCACAGAACCCTAGCCTTAGGTTAAGGTCGATTCCCAGAACATTTTTCTGACGATAAAACTCATTTTCCGTCGCGTTTTCCGGCCACTGAGTCTTAAATTTCAGGGAACTTGATTCTTCCAAGAAATTTTCGGGCTGTGTTAAATTCCCTGAACAAGAAGAAGATCCAGCCAGCAAAATGGTGCTTATGATCGTTCTCAGGTGCGTTTGAGCACTGGAATGGCCTTTGATGAAAGAAACACAGGAATCGGCACCAGAAACCAGGAACTGAGCGGATGAAGAACTTACCTTTCTCTGGTGGATACTTTCCTCCATTTCTTGTACGCCTCACTCCTCGATCAAGCGCTTCGTCTTAGGTTTCGATACTCTGGTTTCTTCGCAGAAGTTGGTTTCTTCAAAAGCGGTTTTCTCGAGTGGTTTTCAAAGGCCGCCATAAAGTTTCAGATAATAGTTTCTTTAGAGAGAAAAATCGATGGAGAGAGAGAGTTCTTCACAGAATGAGAGAGAGATCTTCACAGAGAGAGAGGTTCTTCAGAGAGAAATCTAGAGAGAGAGAGAGGTTCTTCAGAGAGAAATCTAGAGAGAGAGAGAGGTTCTTCAGAGAGAAATCTAGAGAGAGAGAGGGGTTCTTCAGAGAGAAATCTAGAGAGAGAGAGAGGTTTTTTTAGAGAGAGAGAGAGGTTTTTTTAGAGAGAGAGAGAGAGAGAGAGAGAGAGCTCTTTTTTCTGCAGGCGTCTTAGCGCCATCGTGGGGTAAGTATCGCCCAAAATTAAAGAAGTGGAAAGAAGGAAAATAACAAAATAAACTAAATTGAGGCGAAAATAAATGGAGGAAAAAAAGGATTTAAGGAAAAAAAAAAAAAAGGGGGCAAAAAAAAAAACCTAATAAATAAGAGGGACATGCAAAGAACACCCGATTCCTTGGCCTTTAATGCCATTTCGCCAGCGCCACGTGTCAAACTACCTCTCTATGAGGTGGCATAAATGGCCATGTCATCGCCTACTCGGCAAAACGCCAATGTTTTATCGATTGTAAACCTTCGAAGATAGGTAAAGAGTTCCACGTAGGACGATTGGTACGCTGGGACGGGGCACGTGTCGCGTTGTGTGGGCGTTAGCTTCCATGACATAGAAAGGACGAAATTGCCCCTACTTCGGCCCTTTTGTCGAGTCCCTTTCGTTAGGTTATCCTGCTGTGCGTCAATCATCCTGCTCTCCTCGTTTGAGGGAAAGGTCGAAATTGCCCCCTTTTTTTTTGGTCAGGTCGGTTTGCCCCTCACATTTTTCGAAAAAATGGAAAATGTCCCAATTGTGAGGCCACATAGGCGTTTGCAACAGGTCGGGTCGGATCCGGGTCTAGCCAGACTCGAACCCAAAAATATTATGGAATCCAGACCAGAAAATATTATGTGGGACCTGGACTTAATCGGGCTCAATTGAACCTGATTCAAAATTAAAATATCTATATATTTAAATATTTTTCATATTTTTATAAATTGAAAAATGTGAGACCACATTCCAAACAATAATTGGGTCCAAGATTTGAATCCGAACCTAAACCTGTACCCGGAGCTGGGTTGGTTCTAACAATTGGATCCGATTCCATTGCCACCACTATCCACATTCATGGTAGCTCTTGAATTAGAAGACCGCTTCCTTTGAAAAGCGTGTTGAATAAAGTATTAAAATGACTAATATACTTAGTTTTTATACCACGAGGCATTTTATCTTTTATTATAGGGTGTGGTTTGTATAGAGCCCAGGCTCTAAACAATCAAATTAGAGCCTATCTTCAAATAGTATTGGGAAATATGATTTTAATATTGGAAATCTTTGTAATAGCTTTAATATATATTTTATATTCATTTATAAAGTTTAAAGCTTCAAAAATAGTGTAGATCGATAGATCTATGAAAACTTGAAAATTTTAAAAATTGATGGTCCAACAATACATTACAAAATACACTATTTCCAAAACTTGAAATCCATTTTTTTCTCATGTCTATGCACTTTTATGTTGAGATGATCAATTTGAAAATACTTGAGAATGAAAACAACCTCTTCTAATGAAATTTATGAAGTAGGCTCAAATTTAATTGTTTAGAACGTTGGCTTTAAATGAACTTTTCCTTTTATTATAAGGAGGCCACAATTGCTAATTGTCCTTAGTTTGTTCTTAGGATGGCTTAAGGTGTCTTATAAAGTTTGAGAATTTTTTTTTTAATTTTGAGTATAATCAGTGACATAATCACAGTTATCCAATTTGAAATCCGATAAACAAGAGTGATTAATACATTGTTCATAGGTAGTTTGATAAATCCTTATAAGATGAATTATTTAATTATTTCAAATACTTATAAGATGAATTATTTAAATTTTTTTTATATACTCATATTTAATTTTTAAATATCTATCAAAACACATGAGTTTGAGTTGGAATAGTTTATAAATGTGTAAAATATTAATAAATTGTTCATAGGTAGTTTGATAAATTTCTTTTTTTTTCCCTATTTCTTTTGTGCCGCAAATTTATATACTTTTGATGAAGCCGCATCTTAAAACTAGGGCTAGTAGCTACAGACCCAGCCACCCCTGTCCTTTGGCCAAGCTAGTCCCTTTGGGGGCAGCCCAAGACTGGCCCACCCTTAACCTAACCAAAGCAACCTCAGCCCAAGCCTAGCCCTAGCTTATGAGGGCCGGACGAAGCCACATAGAATCAAATAAAAAATAAAGGAAAAAAAAACGGTAGGGTCAATCCAAGCCAAATAGAATCAAAGAAAAATAAATGAAAAGAATAAGTGTCGGGCCGAGCTGAACTAGGCCAGACATCAGTGCAACCTAAACATGTCATAGTCCAAGCCCATGCCTGGCCAGACCTACCTTTCGCTTGTGATGACCCGCCCTCAAACCACACTTTTTATCCAAGCCCTAACTATTCAGGGCCACGTGGACCACCCCTACTTACAACTCCCCTTGAAAATGAAATTGCGTAATCCAAAGGGTGCGGTTCTAAACAATCAAATTAGAGCCCCCCATCAAATAGTGTCGAGAAATATGGTTTCAATATTGAAATTGTTTGTAATAGACTTCAAATATACTTTCGTTTTTAATTATAAAATTTAAAACTTAAAAAATAGTGTAGATCAAGTATATCTATGAAAATATGAAAATCTTGAATATTGACGGTCAAGTATAAGATGCATTATTTTCGAAACTTGAAATCTATTTTCTTCTCATGTCCACGCATCTTGATGTCGAGATGATCAATTCAATGATATTTGAGCATCAAAACAACCTATTCAAATGAAATTTTTGAGGTAGAATTTGATTGTTTGGAGCTTAGGCTCTACACAAACTTTTCCCTTAACGAAAAGGAAAACGTTGACATAAGGATGTAACCTTATAATGTAGAACTGCAGATGCACCTCACAAATACATTGGAAAAGTTAGTTTTAATGTTTAAAAACCCTTTGATTGATCATCTCAACATCGAGATGTTTGACAATGAAAAATAAAAAAATTTTAAGTCTCAAATAGTGCATTTTACAACATATTATCTACAATATCCAATTTCAAGATTTTCATGTCTATAGATCTACTTGATTTTAATCATTTTTAAAATTTAAAATTTTATAATTAGATATAAAATTAGATTTAGAGATAATCCTAAGAATATTTTACATCAAAATTATATGGCATGATAAAGTTTGAAGGTCCACCTTACCTTTACAGCAACGGACGCATCCGTGTGCGAACTGTCCCCTTAACCTAAACCTTGAAATGGCCTGCGATTTAGTTAATGTAGAACTTGAAGCTCCATAGCAGTCATGTATGGTGGATATGAACAACCTAGAGAGGCGGTAGCAAGATTGACAAGCTTAATTTTTTTATTTATTTAAATCCACGATTCATGAGGATGTGATGATTGAATATATATAGGAAAATTGTTTCATGCGGGATAGACCACATAACTACATATGCGGTCCAAAAAGTATAAAGCATCCATTCAAAAGAGTATAAATCATTCATCTTAAAGATTGATGCAAGTAGGTGTTCCATTTAAAAAGTTCCATCTAAAAACAATGAAAATTAACGATCCAAATGTTTTCTTACTAGAATTATTATTTTTAATTTTTAAAATTTATTTATTTTTTCATATTCATGACCTCCATGTTAGAGATTACATGTCCTTAAAAATTAAGTCCAAAAATCAATCTAAAAAATAGATGTATTAATAGGCCCGCATTTCTAGCAATGCGAGCTTGGCTGCATAGAAACCGGGTCCATATATATATATCTATATATATATATGAAAAAGTTTTATATAAAGATGCTACCTTATAATGTAGAACTACGGATGCCCCTCAAAAATCCATCGGAAAAGGAAGTTTTAATGTTAAAAAACGCTTTGATTGATCATCTCGACATCGACATGTATGACTATGAAAAATACAAAGATTTTAAGTCTAAAAAATAGTGCATTTTACAACATATTATCTACACCGTCCATTTTCAAGATTTTCATATGTATATAGATCTACTTGATTTTAACTATTTTTGAAATTTCAAATTTTATAATTAGATATAAAAATAGATTTTAAAATAATCCTAAGAATATTTTACAACAAAATTATATACCAGGATAAAATTTGAAGGTGCACCTTACCCCTACACCTACTGATGCATCGGTATGCAAACTGCACCCATATATATATATATATATATATGAAAACTCTTCCCAGCGCCTATCGGTGAAAATGAACAGTGATTTCGCCTACCTTCATCACCATCCAAACTTCATCGCACGATCATAATTGTTCGGTGTTGGTTTTTGTAGCAACATTTGAAACACAACTGTATAAAACAAATGCTTTACTAGGGGTGGCAATGGGTCGAGTCCGGTCCCAGTCCAGACCCAAACCCATGATATAGGACTTGAATCCTGACCCGAAAATATAGTAAGGGACTCCCACCCAAACCCAACCTAAAATTTAAATATCTATGTATTTAACTCTTGGTCCTAGGTTCAGGTCCCAGAAAATAACATTCAAGGGATAAAACTTTTATGTGGGATCACAATGGGGGACCAAAATATCTAAATTACTATCATAGGTTTTATTTTTAATTTTTTATTTGCATCAAGTAAATAATATATCTAAAAATACCTAAATTGCTCTTATCTATGGTTGGGAAACTTGAATAACCAGGACATTCATGAAAGTTGACCTAAAACAAGCAAGGGTACTCCTCTCATTTCATTGGAGTCTCTTAGGTGGGCAAAATTATTGCACCGCACCTTCTTGTTTAGGCTTTCTAGTTCAGAGACATTTTTTTAATATATTTTTTAAGAAGGTACCTGATTGAAATGAAAATTAAAAAGCAAATTCGTAAGTGGTAAATGTGATCTTTTGACCCTAATGATTTTGTTAAAAAATTTGTCTCCTTAATTATATATTTTCCTTGTTTCTTTTGAGGTAACTAGGTATATCTTAAGAGCAAAAAATTAGTTATTATCGTCTTTGCTTTCATTAAAAACAAGCAATGAAAATTGATTTGTTCAAGTTTTATTGCGTTGTTTTCTACTACTTGTTAAGTGAAGTCTAGATTTGTGAGCAAGGCGTAGTTAGGTACCAGGAATTTGAGCAGCCGCATAATACTGAAAAAGCGAACTGTGCACAATTAAGATTCCTTTATTTTTGGTTTGAAATGAGGAAAATCATTACGGGCTGAAATACTTTTCAATCCCATAATTTTGATCCAAATATTAGAAATGTCTCATCTCCCTGCAACACATTTCTAAAAATGTATTTCCAAACATACAAACGACCTCTTGAATTTAAAAACATAGCAGTGAAATGGGACAATATTCATAAATTTAAGAACAATGCAAGCCCTGGTTCCTACCTCCCTCAAAAGGGGCGTTTAAATAGCATCATGAAAATAAAATGAAAACACATTAGGACCACCATCGTATCCTCAAATATATATATATTTTTTGAAGGAGTTCCACAATATTATTAACTCAAAACGAGATTACAGAGTCAAATACAGCAGTCTCATATAAGAAAGTATCCCATTTGACAAGGTAATCAACCAACACATTAGCTTCCCAATAAACATGCATGAAGTGAAAGTAAATGGTCTTGAAATGTCCGAAATCTGTAGTAACGCAGATCTCGACTCCCAAGGTGCCTTCTGCTCCCTTTTACACCAATTTATAACATTCAAAGATTCACCTTCAATAATAAACCCAGATTCCTTGCCACCAAAAATCGCAGGCTATGTAACCGTCCATAGATTTCGGCATAATTTGTAATCCTCACCCCGAGAGGCCTTGCATATATAAAAATAACATCTCCATTCCAATTTCTAACCACTCCTCCAAAGTCCGCGAGACCAGGGTTCCTAACGAACTCCCATCTTAAGCTTGAAAACCCCTAAAACCGTAGCCACCCACATGCCTTTAAGTCCACATTTGATGAAACCCATATGGAAAAGATTCGGCAAGTATCCTCAAATATCTCTAACACTTCTGGGCTGTTTCTTAAAGGGTGTGGTTTGTATAACGCTGAAGCCCCAAAAAATAAAGTACCTTTCAATATTGTCGGAATATGTTTTTCGGTACTGGAAATCTTTGTGATGGCTTAAAACTTTATTTTTTATATCCAATTATAAAACTTAAATCTTAAAAAATAGTGTAGATCGCACATATCTATAAACACTTGAAAAATCGTGAAAATTAACGAGATACATTACAAGATGGATTATTCCAAGATTTGAAATTCAATTTTTATTATGTCCATACATCTTGAGGTCGAGATTGTCGACACTACCCGGTCCTAAAAAATGAGGGTTGGGCCATAAACTGTCACCCGAGGGCCGGGCTAGGGGTAATGCCAGCCCGACCCGGCCCTCTTTTTTTCTTATTTTTGCTTTTACTTTTTTTTTTATTTGTTTTCGGCTCAAAGTAGGCCGTAGGCTAGGCAAGGCCAAGCCTGTCACATTGCCATTCAAATTTCTTAACGATACCAAAATTCAATTTTAGTAAGAAATATATACAATAAGAATATTTAACTTTAATACAAGTCACGGTTATTTTCAGCCCTTAGATGTGAAATTAGGGGTTAAAGATATACCAACTTGGTCAAAGCCCTAAAATTTTCAACCTTTATAGTCCACCCCAATTAATCAGAGTTAGTACCTTAATATCGAGTAATTAGACCTTCTAGTAACAAAACTTCAAATAGTATCGATAAATGTGGTTTCAAAACTGAAAATCTTAAAATATATTTTCAACTTTATTTATAAAGTTTAAAGCTTAAAAAATAGTGTAGATCGACAGATCTATGAAAACTTGAAAATATTGAAAATTGATGATCCAAAAATGCATTACAAAATACATTATTTTCAAAGCTTGAAATCCATTTTTTTCTCGTATCCATGTATCTTGATTTCTAGATGATCAATTTAAGGATATTTGAGCATCAAAACAACCTCTTCTCGTGAAATTTTATCTTTTGGGTCGGTTCTGATCAAATCCAGGTCTGGGTCCCACATTATACTTTCAGATCTAGGTCCTGTGACTTCGGATCCGATCGGATCTTGATCCGAATCCCATAATACTTTTTTGGGTCCGAGTATGGGTCGGGCCCAATCCAGACCCGACCCGCTGTCGCCCTACTCATATCCGGAGACCGGAAAGAGAATACAATCGGATAGAGGGAGGGGGAATATTTGGTCGCTCGTGTCAACGACTTTGACACCAAACAAAGAAGCACGTGAAGTCAACAATGCTGTAAAAACAAACGTGTGAGGTGCATGGGCATGTGAACCTTGTGTGTTCCTCTTGCATGCCTCGCGTGAATATGAGTCTCTAATGCATGTATCATAACAACTTGTGTGTGGCCTATTGAGAATATGGAGAGAGAGGCTAAAAGACGGAGAGGATGTATACACTTGTTGAGTAGATTCAAAATCGTTCGAGTTGGCCCAAATTATGATATTTAGGAATTTTAGATAGTCAAAAATTAGGCAAATCTCTCTAGGCTAGGGATATTGTTGTTACTTCTTAAAATGTCCCGAGTCACATTAAAATATGTGAATTTATCTGACTCTGACTGGAATTCGGGGCCGTGACGAGTACGAGCTTGACACCATATTATTAAACTCTACTTGAAAGTTGAAACAAATCCTAAATGAGGCTGGTCCATTTCCGCATCAACCATGTTGTAAATTCTATGATCTTTGAAGTGGTCAAATGAATGTTTCTAATGAAATATAGGAGATAAATATAAGATTGTCTATAAAGATACCATTTATCTTTTTTACATGGAGGTCACAATCATTATTGTCCTTTAAATTTCAGAATAGGTGGTTGTAAGAATGTCATTGAATAGATACAAAATTCCCAAAAAAAAAAATTTGGACATTGTAACTCAGCCCAACCCACCCAATTTGAAATCTCATGAGTGGGAATGATTGTGATATCTATGTACCTAAAGATCTTATAGTCTCTTTGTAGACAATCCTTTTAATTATGGGTGTGGTTTCTATAAGGTTGCAACATTAAACAATCCAATTAAAGCACACGTCAAATTTTTATCATAATATGTAATTTTGATGTAAAAATTCTTAGGATGATATCAAAATCTATTTTCATATTTAATTATAAAATTTTAAACTCTAAAAATAGTTAAACTCATGCAAATATATAAACATATGAAAATCTTGAAAATAGACGGTCTAGATAATGTGTTGCAAGATGCACTATTTCTTGCACTCAAAATCTTATTTTTTTTCATATTCTTATACCTCAGTATCGAGATGATTAATTAGAAGGTTTTTCAATATTAAAACAACTTTTTCCAATGGATTTTTTAGGTGCATATATAATTCTACATTTTAAGGTTGCAACCTTATATAAACTTTTTCCTTTAATTATTGGGTTGTTTTTACTTATTGAACACCTTTTATTTTATTTTTAAAACTAAAAAAAAATTAACACTAAAAAATCTCCTTTCCATTTAATACACATTCAAAATATTAGTACAACAATAATTACTCAAGAAAATCCAAACATTGTTATTGTATGTTGGGTACGGTTCAGTTGTGTCCCTGGATGCAACCATTGTAGTGTTACAAAGTTCAAGAATTTTTTTATGAAACTTTAAGTCTATTCAATGATACGTTTACAACCATCCATTTTGAAATTTAAAGGACAATAATGATTGCGACATCCACATACAAAGAAACCATTTATCTTTTATACATAGATGACACATTCATTCCCACTCCAAATTTGGTAACTTGGGGTGAGTCACAAAGTCCGAGAGATTTTTTTTTTGAAAATTTGTGTCTATTCAATGAAACTGTTTGAGAGTTGTTTTTTTTTTTTGAACTTTGTGTCTATTCAATGACACTCGTATAACCGCCTATTTTGAAATTTAAGAAATAGTATTGTGACATCCATGTACAAAAGATAAATGATCTCTTTGTAGACAATCTCGTAATTAAAAAAATTATTAAAAGAACTTAGAGCGCAACAACCCCATCCCCATCCCCACCCCGGGGTGGGGGGAAGGTAGTTTTAGAATAAGAAAGAAACAAAAAATGTAAACGTAACATCGAAGTGGGGAAATAAGTTAGTCCAAAAACAAAATTATTAAAATAGCATAAAGGGAGGGGTTTGATCATGGATTCTATAAAGGTTTTTGAGACATAATTACTTGCCATTAGTAAGCACAAGTGGATGAAATCAATGAGATACAAGAACCATGAAAGTGCATACTATAGAGTATAGAAGTCTGACGAAATCCAATACTCTTTGTAATGGGCAAGTAGAGTTTCCGGTAGAAGCTAAAGATAGGTTTTGATAAAATTTGGGACAAAATATTTAGAAAAAGTATACAAAGAGACCATTGACTTTTAATATAAGGAAGTCACAATTATTCTTATCCTTTAGATTACAAATCAGGTGGTTGCATGTGTATTATTGACAGACTTTTAGTTAAAAAAAAAAAAATCTCAAACTTTGTAACACTCCTCAAGTCTTCTCATTTGACAAATGATGGCTAGGAGTAATTATGACCTATTTGTAAGAAAAATAAATAGTCAGATAGTATACAATCTCATATCTGTACACTCTTGTAGAGAGTGCAAAACAAAGGTGGACACAATCGCTATAAGAAATAACTATGAAGTCCTACCTCAACATTACACCTTTTTGTTGTCAATTTCTCGTTAAATTCGAAAGAAATGTGGCACTTTCTACAATGGAACACCAGAAGTGAAAGTTGCCTATGGAAGCTGAGAACAGTGTAATATCTAATAACTGAAGATGGTGAAGTCATTCACTTTTCTCACTTGAAAATGCCATATCATAAAAAACATTGGTTTAAGATAGTTTTTAACTAAATCCCATGCATTAATATGGTTATAATCTTTTTAACAAAAGAAATCATCATTAGGGAACTATCATCAATCAATAGAGAAAAAACAAAAATTAATTAACTAATTAATATAATCACATAAATAAGTAATCATGAATATCATAGAATCATACCAAAGAAGGATTGCGCATACAAGAAAATACACTCTGAGCACTCATGCTAAATACGTACAATTGTTTCCTCTTTCTAAAGAGATAATGTTAACTACTAATACATGAGATCTCATGATAAAATGATTCTTAGAATAGAAAAGGGGCTGAGGTCGTAGTGGTAGCCCACCCCATACTTTAGTTGCATGTTATGAATTTTATTCCCTCTGACAAAAAAAAAAAGATAGGGCCCTGTCATCTCCACTGAATTACCAATAACAGAGAAGGATTTCTAAAATCTTTCTATGCCTATTTTGATTATAGATTTTAAATCTTGAAAAAATAAGTATACCTCCTTTTCCAAAATCATAATTCCAAAGCCCAAAAAACCCCCTTCCAGTAAAAAGAAAAAGATGTTTACTCATTACTTTCTTTATTGTCTAAATTATAATATTTAACTTCTTTTTTTTTTTTTCCTTTTTCTAATAACTGAAAGTTGGACTATGCGATCAAGCACGATGTATATAATTGAATTTTTTCTTATTTTTCTTATTACTTATACCGGCAAGACCACTCACAATGTTAAATTATAAACAAATAACTTTTGAAACAAATAAATAAAAGAAAAGAAACATGTTCTCACTTGCTACCACTATTGAATATAATTTCTTAAATCAAAACCTTAACTTATTGCTTTATGGGAAGAGAATATCAAATCACAAATAAAGATTTAAAGAAGTAAAATTGTCAGAGATTGCCTCAATCAGGCTTACTACACCCCACACTGAGTCTCCTTCCCACATCGAGCCTCTTCCTCCCCGTGGTGCTCGGGATCTATAATCAGTCTCTTGATTCTCCTATATATGGCAAAACCCTCGGGATCTATAATCGGTCTCTTGATTCTCCTATATATGGCAAAACCCTCTCAATGACATATGGATCTCAATCTAAAACCAACTACCTAAAGCCTCTCATCAATGCTTTAGTCTTGGTCAAGCTTTTTTTTGTCCTTTTTGTTTGATCTTTAGATCCATGGATTTAAATCTAGAACCAACTACCAAAGAGAGTGGAAGAGATCTACTAGCAATGTGATCCTCGTTTTTGCTATCTAAAAATCAAACCACGATAAGCTAACCTTAGTAATGTGATTCTCCCCTTTGTTACCTAAAATCAAATATTGCTACCCAAAAATCAAACCACCACAAGCCAACATTAGCTTGGGCGTGCCACCTAGAAACGAGCTACCCAAAAATCAAACCACCACAAGCTAACCTTAGCTTGGGTGTGCCACTTAAAAATGAGAGAGAGAGATTAATTGAGCGCTCCCCTTTGGCTTGAGAGAGATTTTGGTTGGGGGCGTGCCACCTAGAAATGAGAGAGAGATTATGGCTTGAGAGATATTTTGGTTGGGGTGTGCCCCATTTAGAAAAACTTGAAAGAGATCTTGAAAATTTAGGAGAGAACTTGAAGCCTTAGGGGATATCTTGAAAACTTATGAGAGATCTTGAAACCCTAGGTGGGGGCGTGCTACTTATAGAGAGATCTTTGAGAGAGAGAGATAAACCCTTAGAGAGATGAGATAATAGGTGTTGAGATTTTATGAGGTGCGATAGCCTCTTTATATAGATTTTGTATGCCTTGGGTCTTAATCCACCATTAATATTCAAAGAAATGAGCTAGAGCTTTATCTTTCATTTCCAATATATATTTGCATCAAATCTTTATATAAAGAAATTATATATCTTATTTTCTATTTTAGTATATGCTATCCTTATTTCTTGGATCCATCAAGATTCAAATATTTACTAAATATTTCAAATATTCAACCTTATAAGTTGGCTATACCCAAAAGAAAAACCAACAAACAATGGGATAACTATCACCCAATCTTGGATCTTGGAGAACAAGTTAGTCCCTATGTGGGGCGTGCCACCCTTTGGTAGTCACACGTGAGCTCCACCCAATCCCACATGTTCTAAATTGGGCACTTATATTTATGGAGGGTCCCAGATAATTTTAAAAAATGTTTTATTTTGTATTTAAAATTTTAAATCTTATATTTTATTTAAAATATTTAAAAAATAATTTATTTTAATTTATAAATCCAAATGACAAAAATAAAATATCAAAAGATTCATAAAAATTCAAATAAACATTCTAAAGTTCATATATCATAAAATTAGTTAAAGCTAATTAATTTTGATGGGAATCAGATCTGTTAGATTTAAGAATTTATCAATATACGGGAGCACTCCACCTTCAACTGCGGACCACGATTCACCTAGTTTTTTCAAATTGACCCAGTAATTCCCATTACACACATTCCATTGCAGTGGCTCATGATTGAACCACCAAAATCAGTCAATAGACTAGGGGATGCAATCACAGTTTATGGATTTCAGGTTCTCCCCTAGAGAAAAAAAAATCATGATCCTCAAGATCATGATGAACCATGACTATATGGTGCATAGGGGTAATCTCTCGCATATATACACGCTCCACCCTCATTGGCGAATTTTAAAATGGCTATCTATGTATATACCGTGCAATGATATAATGATGAGGTTTTAGCCTTGTCTCTAAAAACTATTTATCACACGCAAGGGCCACACAATTCTTTGGCTCTTATCTGGGAATACTCCAACCTCATCAAGGGTTAACCCACTAAACTTTTCTCGGTAGATTCCTATGCACATGTATCTTGGGTTTTTCCAAACTCGGCTGGCTGAGCACGTCGGGCTTAGTCCGAGTATCGGTAAATCGTATTTGCCTAGTATGGCCCACAAGATGACTACATTCCCACTAACTTTATGTTTCACTATATAAAATGCTCATGCAAGCTCTCACAATGCTTTTAAAGGCCACATAAACCCAACAATAACCCCATCTTATAAATAAAATTTGAGATACCTCTTTTAATCTCTACTTAAAGTTCACGATATGAGAGCGATATGAGGGTTCATGGGAGGTTGAAAGAGAGAGAGGGACTAACAGGTTCACAAGTGAGGAAGAGAGAGAATGAACATGGGAGGTTTAACAGGGTTTCGAAAAAGAAAGGGTCATTAAAAAAATTTTAAAAAATAATATTGTAATCTAGACAATAAAAAAGGCACAAAAGCTTTTCTTTTCACTTGAAGGGTGTCCATAGGCTCTTCAAAGACCAGGGGTTAGTTTAGATATACTTTTAGATAGGGGATATACATCTTTTTCCCGTAAAATCTTTAACTTCTTGTGTAATACTTGTCAAAACTTTGTATGGATCAAAGAAATAAAGAAGCAAAATACCTTATCTTTTCTCACTAGAAATTGGCTCAAAACAAGTGGACTAACATCCTCCTAAATGTTGTTGTGGACCAATGGTGGTGAGAAAACAGCAAGGGTGCATCACATTTAACAGTTATTATGCATTACCATCACACAAACAAGCAATGAAACAATGTGCATCATCATACAATCAAAACCTCAATCATGAAAAACAACTATTAAAGACACAAGATTTGCGTGGTTCGACCACAAATCGTTACCTACATCCACAAGAGGATGATGTGAAACTTTACTTATTAATTTAAAAAATCTACAAGATGAATACAATGCCCAATACTTCAATTTACAGCAGCCTTCTTTCTGTTAATACAGAACCCAAAGCACACATAAAATGGGTTGATCCTTGACTCTCACTCACCAAAACAAAGCCTACAATAGGGCTTTAAAGACCCAGCAAAAGTAATAGAAACAAAATTCAAACAAGATAGGAAAGTTGTATCAGGAGAATGAAACAAGATAAGAAAGTGTCTATTACCTAGATAGGAAAAGATAGGAAAGTGTATATTGCCTAGATAGTAAATTGTATATTATACCATTGTATCACCATTACATACACAATGAAAAGAACCACCACAAATTAGTGTGGGGCATAATTGTTTCTAATCTTTTCCTATCTAGGCAATAGACACTTTCCTATCTGGTTTCATTGTCCTCTCAAAAGGAAAGAACAATACAACTTTCCTATCTTGTTTGAATTTTGTTTTTTTTTTCTCTACAAAGTAAGGCAAAACAGGGCACAACAAAACCCTATGAAAGCTTTCCCACTTTCTTCTTCTTTCACACTATTTCTCACTCTAAAACAATGTAAACTTATGAGAGAAAAGTCAAAAGAGAATATAAGACTAACACTTTTTCTCATGAATTTATCTCCTTTACTTTTATCGTTATTCATGAATTACCTCCTTTTTACTTGAAATGTGAGTGAACTACCTCCTTTCACCCATATTATCTCCTTTCACATATAGCATGAGTGAATTGCCTGCTTTCATGTCTCTAAACTGAGTAATAACATAGAACATAACAAAGTATAAATAAAAATATGAGTGCTTTGGATTCGCACAAATAATACTTAATTTCAACTTAGCAGAAGTCAGAGTGATGACTCTCGACAAATATATTAATACCACTCAGCTCTACTTGGTAAATAACAAAGATGAAGTTGAGTCAGAGCCCAATATGGTATATGGAATCTCCATGGAAGAACTCTTCATCTACTCTCTCCTCACCTTTTTCAAACCCAAGAGTTCTCTCATTTTCTTCAAACCCAATCAACTTCTCTTCTCTTATTTTGTGCTTCCAAATATAAATAGGTAAATAAGCAATCTACCAAAGCAATAATTCACATATTTAAAATTAGATATCAAATTTGAATCGAAAATGATGGCTTAGAAGAATCCTCATGGTTAGAAAAGAAGCCCAAAATCCTAAGCGACTTTGGAGCATAAGCAGCAGTACTAAGGGTCATAGCTGGTGCCATATAATGCCAGGGAAAAGTATACACAAAGACCATTTACTCTTAGTTCAAAGAGGTCACTATCACTCTTGTCTGTCAAATTTCAAATTAAGTGGTTGTAAGAGTGTCATTGATTAGACTAAAAAAAAAAATTATAGAACTTTGTGACACACCCTAAATCATCCAATTTGATATCTAATGGCTAGAAGTAAATGTGACATCCTCATAACAAAGATAAATGGTCTCATCGTATATAATCCCATACCTCAAAACTATACCTATTCAGCAAGAACAAATCCTAAGCTTAATCTAAAACATGAAGCATCAGCCCAAAGTGTCCATTCAACAATTTCAAAACCTAAATCTAAAACAAGAAAAATCAGCTCCCCAATTCATTTCATTACTCCTACTTGTACAAGTTTACCAGCATAATTTGAACTGAACGACTAAAAGGACATTATAGGGTTGGCAGTGAGCGAAAGTGCGGTTAAAAACTTCTTCAAATAAATAGTTATTCGCTCTCTAAAAGCGAATAACTAAATAGGGTAGTAATTTCATGCAATGGTTGTATCATAGTATAATGTAACTATACTTTTAGAAAACTATGTTTGTGGTATTTGTAGGACCCCAAAATTTGCATACACACTCTCTTTATCTCAATAATCAATCTCAAAACAATAAAAGCTCGATTTGAACCATCGATATGGTCAAAATGAGCCCCCTCCAACAACAAATCTAGACCATTCATTTGTTGAATTTCAAGATCTTAGCCTTTACAAACTCAAAATCATTTTTTTTCTTTTTTCACATTGTTCATCTAACGATAATATAGCCATCTAAAAAAAATGAAAAAGAAAAAAAATCTTTCTAAAGCCTATATCTAAGCATCTCACCAAAATAGGCAGCCTATGTTAATTGGGCTAAAAAAACACTTTCTAGGTTGCGTTTTCAAATTTTCCTTTTTTGTGATTGTTCATTAGAATGAAAAGAGTGTATATTTCAAACGAAAAGCAATATATGAAAACAAGAAAGAAGAAACAAACGCAAAAGAAAGAGACAACCAATCACAACGCAAAGATATGCGTCGTTCGGCAACGTGCCTATGTCCACAGGAGATTAGAGCTTCTTTAATGGCAATGGAAAATAGGGTTACAATTTGCTCTCTTCCTCACACCTCTTTGTTTTTATCTAATTACAAAGAAATCTGTGTTTTTTCCTTAACCCTTGATGAACCTCCAATAGCAATAATATATATCAAGTCTCAGATAAATGGTACAAATTATCGAAATACCTTTGTACGGATATATATATTAAGTCCCAGATATATCGAATCCATGTATGGATATAAACGTTTGTATAGAGATGATGCTTTAAACAATCAAAGTAAAGCTCACATTCAAATAATGTCGAGGAATGTGGTTTCAATACTATAAATCTTTGTGATAGCCTTAAAATATATTTTTATCTTTAATTATAAAATTTAAAGCTTAAAAAATAATGTAGATCGAGCACGTCTATGAAAACTTTAAAATTTTGAAAATTGATGGTCCAAAAATGAGTTACAAGATGTACTATTTCCATATCTTGAAATCCATTTTTTTCTCACGTCCATGCATCTTGATGTCAATATGATCAATTTGAGGGTATTTGGGCATCAAAACAACGTTTTCTAGTGAAAATTTTGAGGTGGGCTCTAATTTGATTGTTTAGATCCTCGGCTCTATATAAATATTTTCTTGAAAGTAATTGACTTCTTATTATGGGACATCAGAATACCACTTAGAAATGAGAATGGGGTTGGGTTCATGGTGGTAGCACCACTTGTGCTTCTACTAATGTTTAAGCTTCCATTATCACCTAGAGCATTGAAAAAACCATTAACAATTTTATAAAAACCAATACCTTTTGGGTACATGGAGCCGCAAACATATTCGGGCTTAAATGAAACCAATATATTTTCCGGCCCGGTTCTAGCATTTGAGACTGCATCCGGCCGGAAAGCACGAATTATATAACGAATCTCCAAACGTCTCTCTCTTAACTTGTACCTTCATCCAAAAATACCTACACCTCTTCCCCACTCCCTCTCTCTTAGTCTTAACTAGTGTTTGCAAATTCGACTGATCTAATTCGGAACTGACCGGTCAAATCGGAATTAGGCACGGGCTGATCTGGTTGGCCGGGCTAAATTAGATTTATATAATTTAAAAGAAAATTATATAAATCTCAAAAAATAAGGATTTATTAGTAATGTGTTTTTAAAAGTTTTTTTATCATTTTGGCAAAGATTGAAAATTGTTGGGCCATGAAAACTTATTTTTACATTTCCCATCTTTTCTAAAAAAATTTAAAAATACTTTTGGGCACAAATCAATTTTTAAAAATTTGTTTTTTAACTAATTTTCAAGTTTATTTGGATGTGTTTTGTTTAATTATATTTTAAATATATTTTTTATATTTGCAGTGATCCTATGAGACTCTCTCACATCCATGTGTGTAAGACCGAAAGGATCACTATTAAATTTGACACAGATCTTTAGAAGAGTCAAGCCCCACACCCATGTGATAATTTTTCTAGATATCTATGTTAAATTTAATGGACCGATTAAATTTAGCATAGATATCTAGAAAAATTATTACATGGATGTGAAAGGGTATCATAGGATCATTACTTATATATATATATTTAACATTTTTTGGACCAGTCGGGACTTGCCTTGTAGGGGTAGCAATGGGCTTAGTGACCCAACCCGATCGGCCCAGCCCAAAAAAGCTAGGGCATAGGCCAAGGCACGAGAGGCCTGCCCCGGCCCTAAAACGAGGTCCTTGGCCAAGACATGAGTGGCCCGACCCGACTCTTATTTTATTTTATTTTATTGGTTTTATTTAATTTTATCTAATAAAGCCCGGCCCATATTCAATTCTATGGCCTGTTGAACCGGCAAGTCAACCGATTCAGCAATTACCCGATTTCGAGTCCTGTTTCTTTCTCCTCGCTCTCTCGCACCTCTCATTTCTTTGTCTGGCCTCGCTCACAAAGCCCTCTCTTTCATAAAGCCGTCTCTCCCTCCCCTCTCTTTCTCTCTAGACGCAGATCGACCACCTCTCTCTCTAAAATCAGATTACCAACAAAAAGAGCAAAGCTGCAGATCGACCACCTCTCTCTCTGTAAAATCATATTACCAACGAAAGGTATACATTTTTTGTTTGGTTCCAGAAATTGGGTGTTTTTTAGGGTTTCCTATCTATTTTATGTCTGTTACGATTGTAATTCATGGACAATTGATGGGGTTTGTTTTTTACCCTTTTTTGGATGGTTGATTGTTCTCTGATAAAAAGGTGAAAGATTGTCTTTGGATGATTATGTGAGCTGATTTTCTCAGCTTTATTATTAGTAGGATTCTTAATAAGCTATTTTACCTTTGTCTGCTTTTTTGGGTTTTTGTTTCCATTATCTATATTTTGTTTCAACTTTCAAGTTTTACAATACTTCTTTGGCCATCATTCAATGTCAAGAAGGTTTTACTTTAAAGCATTGAGCTTGTATTGGCATCTAATACTTATCTACTTCAATCAATTTGTTCATATTCCATAGAGCTTTTGTATTTGTGATTTGGTTGCTGCGTTGCATCTAGAAGCCCTCGACGTTTTTATGGAACCAGTGTTTGAGAATTTCTGGAGTAAGTTTTCTTCTTGAAAGGCTAGTATCTCTCTCTTGAAGATCATGTGGTGCTCATTTAGGAAACAATGGCCAGCAATTCAATACATTTTTTGAGATGGTGATGGTGATGATGATGATGGAGAAGTTAGAATTTATGGGAGTTGGACTGAATCGGGGACGGATGCTTCACAAAATCATTTGTGCAGTTGCGAATGGGTTTTCAGAACAAAGGGGGATGGATGAATAAGGAAATAAAGAGCTTAGGCCTACATACATATGGTTCATTTGCATTAAGGTAAGCATCTAATTGAGAACTTGAGATTTGAGCTTTAACAGAGATTCTGAGTATAGGAAATGGTTTTGTGGAGAATTACCATTGGGGTTTAGTATGGTTCAACTGAGGCATGATTGGTGATAGGGGAAGGTTTCCTAGGTTATCAGTGGCATGGAAAGAGAGGAGAATGTATATGTGTTAAAAGTGTTCAGGTTAGGGTGCAGTCATGGGGTGTCATATTGTGAAGATATTAGGTTTTGGGAGTGAATTATCTCATGATAGATTTGGGGGAAGTATTCATTTGTTTTTGGAAGCATTTATTTGTTTTTGAGGAGGTTGCTACTTACTTTTTGTGGGATCTTTGTGGGGAATCCAAGAGTGATTGGTCTTTTCTTTTGTGACAGGAAGAGTATGTGGAACTTTCAAAAAAAAAAAAACAGGAAGAGTATGTGGGTTCAACAAGGTATTTAGCAGGTGTCATTTTGAAAGGCTTTCTGCATGAATGATTGGGTGTGTAAATTCCAGTAAGGTACAGGTCGATGCTCTAATTCGTGGAGTAGGTTTTTCCTGGTCCTATCTTTGGCCCTATGTTCTTGGAAGGTGGTCCTATCTTTGGTCCTATGAGGGATTGACTACCTTTTTTCTATGTCAGTTTTGGTGGGGGAGTGGGGTGGGAAGGGGGGGTTTAACTAAGCATGAATCAGGTATCGTTAGAAGGCTATTTGGTGTGTAAATTCCGGTAAGGCAGATGCCAGAGCTCTAATTTGTGGAGTAGGTTTTCCTCAGGTTCTATTTGCCTTAGTTCATTGAAGACAACTCAATGAATAGGCCATCAATGAGGGACTGATTACATGGAGGCTGGTGTATGAATTTTAGGAAATCAAAGTTGACGAAAACCATGGAATGCTCATCACAAAGTTAGTTATCGTGCTAGAGTGATGCCACTTGATATCGTATGTGTTTTGGGTGTCCATGCCATTATTTTGGCTCTTTTTAGTTTTATTTTTATTTTTATTTTTATTTTTTTTGCCATGTACCATTTTGATAATTTTTTTTCCATAAAAATTTATTGTGAAACAAAAGAAATTCATTGTGAACAAATTGAAACTAGAAATATATTAGTTGTCTTATCAATCAATTCATCATGTATCAAAGAGTACAATATAATCATTAAAGATCTAAGAGAAATACTGTAGAGACCCATAAATTATAGTGTCCGAGCTAGTGAGAATGCGAGATCGGGCTAAGGGCCGATTGAAAAGATTGATTTCAATTCTAAACCTTTATTTTATGAATTTTAACTTATATGGGCCACTAAAACTTTGAGGAATCCTTGATTGAGTGGTCGCTTTAATTGTTAACACTTGAAAGTTATATTGATCTATGTTGAAAGCGTGGGCGGTATATGGTGTTTGTTATTTGAAGCTAGTGTTTGAAGTTCAATTTAAGTAAAATTTAAATTACTCACTCTGTTACAATGAGTTCTCCAGAAATCATCTGGGTGGGGGTTTGGAACAGGTGGTAATAATTGCTAGGTTTGGAACTCCGGAGCTATTATATTTTTGGTGGAAATGGTAGTAGTGTCACTTTTTTTTTTTTGGCAATGGATTGCGTTTCAGATCAGCACTTGGGGTTAAGTTTCTAACATTCTGCAATTTGCAACAATTTAGAGGCTAGTGTGAGGGTATATACAAGATAGGTATGATTTGGTGTTTGCACTTCCATTGAAACCTCAAATAAAGTGTTTTGAGCCATAGTTAATGTGATTGGTAGTGAGATTAGATCCTAGATCGGGATCGGGAACTGCGAGTTTGAGAGATGCATGAAGATCCATGGGATAGTGATCGAGATCCATACACCGTAACTTAAAGTGTTCGTGATCCCAATATGAAGGGAGTGCGGTCCAAATTTGTCCAGGATCAAATGATAAAATATATGGGATTGAGATCCATTGAACTCAGAACCGAGGCTCCCCAAGAGCACTTAACTAGGGACTCTAGCTTGGGAATGAAATCCTGTGAACAATTTGATAAATATGTTTTCTGAACTCGAAAACCAAAGTATCATTAAATACAAAGAATCCTACTTTTAAAACATTTTTAATTTTTTGTTATCATTGGAGTGTGTTTCTTCAGTGAGAAGTAAAATTGAAAGCCCAAAGTGAGGATTTAAATTTCAGTCCTCAGGCATGAAAGAAGCTCTTGTGTTTCATGAAAATGCAATGTCTTTGCTTTCCCTCGTTTGGGTCCTTACATGTGATTAGGCATGCAACTGGTCAAATGCTCTCTAGATTCAAAGGGAAAAAAAAAGGTCTAGAAGCAAAGAAAGGTTCAACCTGCAAAGATCTCTGCGGTGGTGGATATGGTCAATAAGAGGGCATTAGAGACAATGAGCAATTGTCTAATCTTATAGAGCTTCCAATAAATGAATGAAATTCATTTAGGGTAGGACATGGCGAAGCTGTAGCTTTGCAACTGGTCACCTTCATCATCTTCGGGTTCCATAACATAATACCGCAACAGCTTGTATGTTTTGGTGTTTATTTTCTTGACTTACAAGTTCAAAGTTCATATTTCAAGCTTCAAACCGTGGTTGCCGTTGTAGGTATTGGAATTGTTTCTCAATTGGTTATCTCTATATTGAAAGCCAATTCAGATTTCAGAATTTTTGGAGAACTATTGTCTGAGAGAGAGAGAGGTAGGGGGGGTGAGAGATTATGGGCTAGTGAGTTAGAGAGTGGATAGGTGGGGAAAGAGGGGTTTGTTCAGTGCATGAGACTCAAAATGTGCTAGTGATCTTCGGTGCCAATGTAAAAGAAACTCAATTCCATGTTGGTGGAGGTTCGATTCCAATTACTCATGGACCTATGATTTGGATGAGAGGATCTGGATCCCATTAACCAGGGAACTAGATCCCCAATTTTGCAGATTGAGATCCCTAAATTCAGAAAATGTCTGAAATCGAGATCCCTTGTCCCAGAGTGGAAGATCGAGCTTCTGGAACTGGAGCGACCACCTTCTTGGGAGATCCTGGTAACTATGTTTCAAGCTCTTTGGATATTTACATTATTAGGAGGGAAATAGATAGCATACTTCAATTATTAAGAAGAAAAAAAAGATACAGAACTTGGGTGTGGAAGAATCGCATCATGTTCAATTCGGGATCATTCTATACGGGCTTGATATTAGGATTCAATCATTCTTCCATAGTTCACTTGGTATGTAACTCCAAATGGTACATGCATTTGTGGGGTTGAGCCTGCAAAATATCTTGACAGTGAATATCACTAAGAGTAAGGGATCCAGATCCCTGTTACTCCAAGTAGCATAAGCTTTGGTGTAGTTGAGCCTGCAATATATCTTGGTGGTGAGGAATCCAGATCCCTAAAATGTGTGCTATTTGACGAGAGGATGCTGAATCTAATAGCCATCTTCTACTCCCAATTGTAGGGTGGCCAGGTTATTTTAGTCTTACATGAGTTGCATGATTTCTCCTGAGGTACGACAATCTCTCCTAGAGGTCTTTCGGCATGCCGGGCTTGCGTTCTGTTGACTCCCAAATGCTTCCTTTTATGGAGAATGAGCTTTCTCCCTATCCTTTGGGGCATGTGGAAGGAACACAATAATTATAATTTCAAAGGGATCAATTTAAGGGAGATGCATAAGGATCAGTGAGTCAATTTCCCTTTCAGAACTATGTTATCAATATGGATATGCATCGGTGTTCGACATAGGCACAAGTGTTAGAAATGCTAATCCCAAAATTTTCTCTTTTTGATGTAATGCATCTGACATCATGGTAAGGAGGGAGGTGGGATTGAAAGTGAGATTGAGCAATGCATGTCCAAGTTCCATAGAGCCAGACTTTACTAGTATTTGGTTGACAGATCTCTGGATGGTTTAGAGGCTCAGCTATTTTCCCTCTCCTTGCCTTGGTTTGAGGTTGAACCTTTTGGCTGCATGGGTATTCGAAGCTCTACTTTGGTTGTTGCTATTGCGGCAATTTGAGGCTATCGATGTTTAAGATGTCCTTTGCTAAAGCGAGATGATGGTGATAAGATCATTAGTTGAGTTCTTTGGGGGGCGGTCCTTTGTCGTCAATGAGCTGCTTTTCTTGCCATCTCTCTGACATTTTAATAATTGGCCATTTATCAAAAGAAAAAGCTTTAAACTACTCTTATTTCTTCTTTCAAGTTGAAGGCGCGCACTTTGGCCTTAAAGGCATGAGGCAAAACTTTGTATGTAACATATCGTCTATGTTTCTTTGTGCCTCTCATCCTCACATTTTGAGGCGTTTGTGATGCTTGTGTTGTGACCTACATCTTGAGACACTCGGAACTCTATTAGCTATTTAATCTCAAATTAAGTTCTTTGAATGAGCTATTCAATAATGGGTCCGGTCTGTATCGTATACTTGTTTATATCTTGTATAGATACTTAGCTATTAACCGGTCCCTCAACCATGTGATGTCAGTAGTGGATGGTTGGGAGTTGTCGTTCCCTCTACTCAAAATCTATTTAGATTTTCAATATATTTGAGCTAAGGAACGAAACCCTAGCCGTCAATTAGATAGCCTTGTAGATATGCACAAGCACCCTCCAATGGTTTGGATTAGGAAGGAAAAAATATCGACGACCACAAATACATTTATTTTTTTATTTTATTTTTTCTACAAATTGGAATAACTTTAAATTATGGGCTTCCACACTTCTCAATCAGGCACACCTAAATAAATAAATAAATAAGATTTACAAAACATAAATGGACCAAAATACCCCTAAAACATTCAGAGGTATTTTGATCAATTTATTTTTTTTGTATCATTTTCTTTGTATTTTTTAGGTGTGCATAAGCATGGTGGACACACCTTCAAAATCTCATGTCAATCCATATGTAGAAAAGAAAAGGAAAAAACTAAAATTCAAAGACTTCATATAATCACAGCAGTCCATTTTCTTCCCTTCTAATCTGAACTGTTGGAGTGTTCTTGTGCATCATTTGAGCATCCATATAATGTGGACGCTATACTAACCCATAGTATATTTTTAATTTATAAGATATTACATTCCCATCTTACAGCCTTTTTTTTCAAATATAAATGGTTCATCTCTCTCTCTCTTTCTCTCTTTCTCTCTCTCTCTCTCACACACACACACATTGGAATTTGGGTGCATAGTGCTAGACTCCCCTATGGTGTAGAATGCATTTGAATTTCCTGAAACTGAATATTTGATAATATTTATAGGCCTCTCCTTTCTGAAGAATTAGGAAGCTGTGAGAGAGAGAGAAAGAGAGAGAGAGAGAGAGAGAGAGAGAGAGAGAGAGAGAGTGAGAGTTGTCTGTCCTGCTATTGATTGAATTAATCCTCAGTGCAACTATGTACAACTATGTATATCATGCTTTTCTTTTTCTGGTCAGTAAGTATACATGTCATGTTGCTTTTACTCATGGATATTGTGTTATCATTTCAGGCAGTTTTACCCAAATTGTGTAAACTAATCTCGCCAGCTGCTCTGAGAAGTTTGTTCAAGCACATCTGACAGGTATTTGGAGATTTGAACTTGGGCAGCCAATTCGGAGCTGTTTACTTTTCAGTTGAGTAGGATATTTGCCTTTGTGAATGCAAAACCATTTACTCAAAACAATGGAAACGTGGAAATTCAAACTTTAGCTCTTTAAAGGTTTAATGCTTTTCAAGGTAATTTTAAGTCTTGCTTCAAAACAATTTCGAAAACTTTACTATCACCCACTGCTAACTGCTGGGCAGAGTAGGAAGTCAATTCCACTCTCTTGAGGACCTTTCAACGAATGGGTTTCTCTGGGCTTTCAATGAGGAACATGCATTGTATTTATTTATATCATAGATTCTCTTGCTCCAAAACTATTTTGAAAATTTTTACTTTTGACTCTGCTCAATGCTGGACTTTGAAGTCAATTTCTCTATCAGGAACCATTGAACAAATGGGGGTTTCCAAATGAGGAATATGCACACACACACACCCTGCAATACCATGTCAGTTGATGAGGTCATTTAGTACATTATTCGATGATGGTTAGCTTATATGTAAAGAAACCATTTACACATGTGGAATTCTAAAGCTGCCATCTGAATTTTTATACAGGAATGGGTCTTTGGACCTTGCTTGAAGGCTGTCTACTTCTTGCAAATGCGGTGGCCATACTCAATGAAGATCGGTTTCTTGCACCTCGGGGGTGGACCCCGTCAGAAGTCATGGGTGGCAGGACAAAATCTTTAAAAGCCCAGGTTGTCGGGTTCATATATTCTAGTCGATATTGGAGGTATCCTCTTATACTTGCAAATATCATTACGATGATTCTAATGCTCTTTTGGGGCTAAGACTTCATGTGTCAGTATGAGATGAATATCACATCAGTTTGTTGTGGGGTTTTAGAAATTCATATATTGTAAGAGTTACTGATTTTGTCATCAAACGCACTTGATTTGCTTCCCATAACATTGACTGGTGTGTTTTAATTGCTCCTTCCAGTTGCAAAGTTGAATTGGGATTTTGTTTTAGGGATGAACAAAATACCATCTGAACCCTTGAAAACAAAAAGCTTGTATGCCCCTCATCTGAGCATCTCCTACCCAAATGTTCCCTCGTCCTCTTATTGTAGAATTTCAGATTCCAGGCTTTTAAGTTCCCCTTTTATTACCTCGACATTCCACCACAGGGCATGTGCACACATGTCAACATCTCTAGACAAGGGTAGAATTTATTATAGTAAAATATATCAAGAAGTTCAAGCTTGGATGCGTGAACTGGGGACATGGCGAATAAAAACCTCGTTCTACCACTCCACAAGTTGCTCCTACATGTCTGTGATGGGTAGTTTTATTTGTATATTCATTAATGATATAATTATGTGTGTGTGTGTGATATGGTGTTGTTGAATCAACTGGGTCATCTTTCACATGCATCCCACCTCCAAAATCAATCGTAGAGATGAATTTGGATCCAAAACATGAGCGTTTGATGACCATGACAACCATGAGTCTAAATAAGAAAAATATTAGATTTTAAAATTATAAAGTTATTGCCCCATCTTTTTAATTTTTTTGTTGGAGGGACCTTTTCTGCAATCCTTCTTAAAGATGGATGGTTGCGTCCTTTGATGCATCTATATATATATATAAAAGAAAAGTCTTTCCAATGTTTATAGGCGAAAATAAACAGTGATTTCTTTCATTTTCATCATCGTTCAAAGTTTTTCGCACGGTCACGATTGTCTTGTAGTATTTCAATTTTCATTTTTTTTTATAAATTGGAATAATCTGATATTTGAAGCGTGTGTACAGTGAGACGTACTTATTAAAAATATGAAAAAAAATCTTTTGTATAATATAAATTGATTAAAATACCCTCGTAAATTTTTAAAAGTATTTTGGTCAATTAATATTTTGTAAATTATTTTTTTATATTTTTTTAGATTCTCTTATTTTTTATAAATACACGCTTCAAATTTCAGATCATTCTGATTCGTAAAAAAAAAAAATGAAAATTGAAACACTACCGGACAACTGTGACCGTGCGATGAACTTTGGACGGTGATGAGCATAGGCGAAATCACTGTTCATTTTCGCATATAGGTATATGGAAAATACTATGCAACGCCTATATGCAAAAATGAACAGTGATTTCCCCTATGTTCATCACTGTTCAAAGTTCATCGTTCGGTCGCAGTTGTCTGGTAGTGTTTCATTTTTTTTTTACAAATCAGAATGACTTGAAATTTAGAGTGTGCATTCATCAAAAATAGAGAAATCTTCGATAATTATAAAAAAAATATTTTACATGAAAAGAATCGACCAAAATACCTTCGAAAAGTTTTGAGGGTATTTTGGTCAATTTATTTTTTGTGAATAATTTTTTTTTATATTTTTATTAGATGTGTTTCAGTAAGATGTATATATCTTTCAAATTTCAGGTCATTTTGATTTGTAGAAAAATAAAACACTATCAAACAATCGTGATCGCGCAATGAAATTTGGACGGTGATGAGGGTAGGTAAAATCACTATTCAATTTCGTCTATAGACGTTGGAAAGACTTTTCTTATATATATCCCTTCGATCAAGTCAAGAAGTATGGGTAGGCTCCGTATAAGAGACAAGTCTTGATTGGATTGAAGGGACTGCCTGGGGGCTAGACGTTGGAAAGACTTTTCTTATATATATCCCTTCGGTCAAGTCAAGAAGTATAAGTAGGCTCTGTATAAGAGACAAGTCTTGATTGGATCGAAGGGACTGCCTGGGGGGCAAGCCTGAGAGGAACGATGGTATAACTGGGGAACGGCTGGGACCCATAAAGCAGTCCGGTAAAAGTATATATATATGATGGTATAACTGGAGAACGGTTGGAACCCGTAAAGCAGTTCGGTAAAAGTATATATATATATATATATATATATATATATATATATATATATATATATAGAGAGAGAGAGAGAGAGAGAGAGAGTCAATGAGCAGCTCCGTTGTTGCTTGAGCGCCTCGCCTTTGTGGCTCCGCCTCTGCCCATGGTTGTAAGCCCTCACAAAAGGGCAAAAACGGAATTTTGCACATTAAAAGAGGTGAAAATGAGTTCTCCAATAAAGGAATTATAACAATGAGATCTAAACTCAAAATCAATTTTTTCTTTTTTTTAAAATGGTTCATCTAATGAACAAATTTTGAGATAAAAAAAATTCCTCGTAAGCCTAGATTCAGTATTTCAAATCCAGATTAGCAAATCTATGTCAAATTGTTGGATTGGACATCCAAGTCAAGTCTGGATCACTTCAAATTAGTGATTTAAAAAAATGATGAAAAATACAAAATTAAATATAAAATATTAAAATATAGATTGGGAATATGGTGTGAATCTAAAAAAACATTAAATAACCTTAAAAAAAAAAAAAAAAATGTAAACAAGGGATGTTAGGAGGATGGGAACCGGGTTGGGACCCATATCATCCTGGAATCGGTTCGGTTTTGATTGATTCCCATCTAAATTGGCGATCTAGATTAGAAAAAGCCAATTTTAAAACCAGATCTAATCATTCCATAAAGTAGAGGGCATCTGTTCATTAGAAATTTTTTTTTTTTTTTAAAAAAATCATTTTTTAAGATGTGTTTTCAAAATATTGTTCTTTTAAATGAAAAATAGTGTATGTTTAGGCTCAAACAAATGCAGCCTAACATGGTTATTGAAGGTTTGTTTTATGAAAAAAGTTTATATAAGGTTGCAACCTTAAAATGTAGAATTACAAATGCACCTAAAAAATCTATCGGGAAAGGTTGTTTTAGTGTTGAAAAACCCTCTAATTGATTATTTAGACATTGAGATATATGAATATGAAAAAAGAAATATATTTTGAGTCCTAAAAATGGTGCATCTTGCAACACATTATCTAGACCGTCTATTTTTAAGATTTTCATATGTTTATAGATCTACTTGATTTTAACTATTTTTAAAGTTTAAAAGTTTGTAATTAGATTTGAAAATGGATTTTCAGATAAATTTAAGAATTCTTTCGACCAAAATTACATATTATGATAAAATTTGGAGGTGCACCTTAATTGGATTGTTTAAGGTTGCAACCTTATAGAAACCCACCCTTGTTTTGTTATATTACTATACGGCGTATATAATTGTATGGCATATATTGGTGTATTGTGTTGCCCACTATATTAGGAGTACTAGATACTCTAATACGTGCAAGACATCAACAGTTGTGCCAGTTTCTATATAAAAATGGGTTTTCCATTCTTTCATGGGTTTCATTATACATGTACACGCTGTGCATGTACACACACGCACAAAGAAACACTATCTAGCCTGTCAGCCCTCCATTTTGAATGGAGGGCCCATATTTGAGCAATTACTTTTCAAAATCGGGCAACTGGTTGCCCTGACATATCTATGAGCGCACCATTATCTTGTTGGAGTTGGTAGTTCTCGAACAACTCTAAAAAATAGATCAAATATTGTAAAAAATTGTAGAAAAGAAAAAAAAAAAATTGTTCAGGTAAAAGTGGGTACATGGGTATAGGGTACGGCAGCTGGCCAAGGTTGAATAATTTGGCCGAGTTAACTGCACTCTATTTACCAAAAACAAGAAAAAAATATTTCTACTTTCTTAAGAGCTCATAAATGCCCATTTACTTCACCATGTTGGCCATCATTTGAAGGTTGAATCCTTTTTGCATACATACACTCATTTATATCCTTGTATCTAGGTAAAATATTTCCATACTTTTTTATTTTAGATTTTATTTCACAGACCCAAAATTTTAAAAGATAATCTGAAGCATAAAAATTGTAGATTTTACTTTTTTTAACCTCTTGAGCTAATTTAAACCCGTTTTTTTTATAAAAAGACATGTTTTTTTTAAAAGTCATCCTTCCAAACTTCTAGAGAGAGCGATGAACGTCATGGAGGTAAAAGGTTACCGAGAAAAGAGAGAGAGGTGTATGGAGAAACATGAGAGGAGATTTGCACAATCCCAAATGCGAGAAACCGGGGATTCCCATGTTCCAAGTTGCCTCGGTTGAGCTTTATGCAAATGGATTCTTTTCTTCTTATTTTTTGAACCAGATAAGGTACTATGAGCTTTTTGGCAGTCTGTCCATTTTCTGAAAGGTGCTGAAACAAACGACTTTAGATGACAAGGGCTTTTACTAAAATGGAAAGTTTGGTATTTTTTTTCATATGAATTTAGCAGTTAAGAAAGATTGGGCAAATGTGTGCCTCTTTAAAAACCCTAGCTGTGTCTTCCCTTTTCCTTCTTTAATAACTTGGAGCTCTCTCTCTCTCTCTCTCTTTCTCTCTCTCTCTCTAGAGTTTCTATCTCTAACCAGTCCCAATTACTTCGTTCCTCTCGCACCCCTTTCACTATCCTCTCGCAGCAAAGTGCCTTCAAACATATACAGACGTAACCTCTGCAATTTTGAAGTAAAGTTCAAAAGTTTTACATCCAAAACCACATCTCTCTAATTCACTTCTTAGTTTACAAAGACTCGTCCTCTAATCCTAGCTGGTGCCCAGATTGTAACAGGGCATAACCCTGATTTATCATTAAGTACATGTTGCTTTGCAAGAGCTTTTACATTCGTTTGAAGGAAACCTTCTACAGAAACTATTGAAACCCAGTAAAATATGAGAGAGGATTGCAAACCCTGATAGAGATTGAAGCCTCTGTAAACGACAGTTTTATCCAAAGGACAGGAAAGGGAGACGCAACCATCCGATTTGACATCCAATCGTTACGGCTGATTGTAACCTCCTTGTATCAAAAAAAAAAAAAAAATCCGTAAGAGCGATGCCATTTAGAAGTATATCTTACATGGTTTAATAAAAAAAAATTGCATGTTTTATTATTCATAGTAGATTATGAATCCCATGACATAACGTATCTTCCTTCATTGGGGTAGTGAGCAAAGCATGGAAACATTGAAAACGGATTTAAAGTAAGACAATGATGTGTCATCACCTTCAAATAAGACGGGACTGTCTTAGTCTATGATTCTTTTCCCACTAGGGAAAATAGGCATGTGGTTTAATAATGGGTGAGGTTTGTATAAGGTGTCGACCTTATACTATTGAAGTAAGGTGCACCTCAAAACTATGCCGAAAATGCAGTTTCGATGCCGCTAAGTGTTGCGATGATATGAAAATTTACTGTTTCTCCCAATTATAAAATTAAAGTTCTAGAAATTGTGATGATCAAGCAGATTTATAAAATCTTGAAAATAGACGGTCCAGATAATGTGTTAGAAGATGAACTATTTTTAGGACTATGAAATCCCCTTTTTTTTGCATGCCTATGAATCTCAAGGTCAAGGTGATTGATTTGAGAGTTTTCTAGCATAGGAACAACCTTCTCTCGTTGGTTTTTTAGGTGCACTTTACTTGTACAGTATAAGGCTGATACCTTATATATTTTTTTTCCTTTGATATTTGGTTTAAAAGCTTCTACGTGTTCCTGGTCTTACAGAAGAAATGAGGTTTTTCTAGAGAGTCAATCAAGTCAGGTCCAGGGTCGGGTCTGGGTCAAGTCGACTTGGACCCAAACCTAGCCTAGTCGAGCATAGCCATACTTAGTACTAGATCAGGTTAGGTCTGTCTGTGTGTGTGTGTTTTTTTTTTCTATTGATCCTACTTGGATAGGTCTGGGCTAGACCTAGACTCTTGACCTGGTAGGATCCATGTCCGTTGGAGTTGGACTTAAACCCCTGGTGCCATTTCCCAAAACTTAGGCACAGAGCGGAGTAGCCCCCGGGTCGACCCAACCCTAGTTACACTTCTGGTTCCAAAATAAGATTCATTTTTTATGACCTTGTCTTGTTGTATGTGACCCATCCTTTTGTATTTTTTTGAGGCATGAGCATGACAAAAACTACAAGAAGAACAGGGTTACGTTGGTTTCACAGATACATTTTGTTAAAAAATGAGAGTCTTGATGTCATCTTATGTCTGATGAAATCACATGGCCTTATAAAAGGACCACTTGGAGTTGAGTTACATTTTTTGCATTTTCTATTTTCTTTTTTCTTTTTTTTGTTGAAAACCCTGCAATTCGGAAAATTCCAAATGTGGATCCGGATCAGAATCGTTGGGTCGGTCATTTAGGTTTCCCCTATAATCAAGCCCTATCATTATTAAATTTTTCATTTCAGACTTTTGTCAATCTCAATCTTTGATCGGGCCAATCCACCCGGATCTTGGTTCTAACTTTGGGTTCAAATCCAGAAAATAAAATAAACGTTGGAACACCAAAATGATCATCTTTCTTTGTTCCGTAAGTGCATCGAGATCTTTCTACCGTGGTCTGAGAGTTGAATTTCATTTTTGAATTCGCTATCGAATGCAGTTTGGAGTTTGAAATCAAATTTGTGGATAAAAAAATCAAAAAGGGAAAAAAAAATTGACATGCTCTTCATGGAATGCAGGCGTAGATAGAGAGGTATCTCGAATAAGGCGTTTGGATGTGTATAAAGCACCATGTGCAGCTCTCTAGACGACCCCGAGGTGTTAGGGGTGGCAATGGGTCAGGGCCGGACCCGGACCTGGAGCCAAACCCAACCAGAGCCGAAGTCCCTGGATCGAGACTTGGACTTGAAAATATAATGTGGGACCTAGACTCATACATAGACTCAAAAAATATAATGTGGGACCCAAACCCCAGACCTGGACTTAAAAAATATAATATAGGACCCAGACCCAGAACTCGACCTAACCAGATCCGACCTAAAAATTAAAATATCTATATATTTAAATATATTTTATAAATTGGAATCCAAAAATGTAATATGAGACCTGGAACAAGACCCACTTGGACTTAAACCCAAACTCAAATATTGTTTTGGTCCAAGATTTAGAATCAGACCCACCCTGTAGGGTCCAATATTTGGACCCATACCCGAACCCGGATCCGGTGTTCCAATTGGGTACCAAGTCAGGTTCAGGGTCCGGGTCCATTATCACCCCTTCGTGGTGTTTGAGGTGGGCCTAATAGCTATGGGATATCACCCCGCTTTTATAGAAAAAGATGCACATTTGTGGTGGAGGCGAAACTATATTTTGCCTCCATTTAACAAGGGCAATCAATGCTACAATTTAACACTATCCAAACTGGATCTCAGAGCATGTGTGTATATGAAAGAGATTGCATAGCTCTAGGCAGGGGTTGTTAGGACAGTGTACCACAATGTGATGTCTAGAGTTTCATTTTTTTCATCCTAATTAATCACAAATAAGTGTGCACCTATGTGTGTTTGTGCACAAGTAAGAGAGATACATAGACATTATCATCTGTTATGTTTAGTAAAGCTTTTTATATTTTTTTTACTGTATAGAAGTTATATACTACCTCTCTTTCAGATTTTGTACGTGTCATCATCTCAATAAGGTGCACCTAAAACAAATATTAAAAAAAAAAAGTTGATAAAATAAAATAACCAAAATACTATTAAAACTTTCAGCGATTTTGTTTTATATTTTTTGAAAGTACGAGTTTAAAAGGGAGTGGACACCCAAATTTTGGTGTCCAAAACTTTTGTCAAAAAAAAATTAAAAATAAAATAGTGTAGAGGCATAACATTGTGATTAAATCCGTCTTAGCCGTTCATTTAGATCGAATGGCGGAAGTATAGAAAGCTTTCCCATTACTTTTATTCTTCTAGACCCGTTCATTCCTCCCACTTTTAAGGGGAGAAGAGGTGTGGGGAGGGGGGGGGGGGGTTGTGAGAGATATACATATATTATTTAGTCAATCTAGAGATGATTCCTATCATTGCCCTTCTATTATAGTAATGATAAACAAATTGCTTTTATTCTTCGTAGCCGCATCACCACCCACTTGTGGAGATATATATATATATATATACCACTTGTGGATATATATATATAGTCCTAGAGAAGACCCCTAACATTGCTCTTATATAATGAGAGAGATCTTTCAATAATTTTATCTGTATCTTGTAATTTATTTTTTTAAGGGGTCGTTTGGGTACCAAAAAATATAATGCTTGTGAAATACATTACAGTCGTAATATATTACCGGTGTAATATATTACTTGGAAATAGATTGTTGTTGTTTGCATAAGACCTGGATGCAATATGGAAAATACATTGCTATTGTTTGGCTACATCTGGAAGAACTCTGAGAAATTTATTATTGTCTTTTTATTTTTTTTATTGCTCGAACATTGATTTGAAGACTTGATTTAAATTTCTTAGGCTTAGAATATATCAATTTGGCATAATGATTCATAAATTATTCGTTATTATAATTAGCAAAAACCAACTCCTACCCAACGTTGTCAGATTCGTTTCGAAGTTTTATTTGGTGAAAAAAATGAAACAATTTGGTGCTTTGGCCGATTTGGAGGAAGACTTCAGATTTTTTTTTAGTTTAATATAAATAAATTATATATTTATACATAAAAATAATGGAAAAATTAAAAATAAACATTTCAAAAAAAAATTATATAGATATTTTTAAGTATACCTAAATCTGATCAAAACAACTTGAATCTGAACAAAGCAGCAGCACCACCAAGCTTCACTTCGCTTCGGTCTAGACCTAAAATGTGAAGACTTGGCCTCTTCAGCCAAAGGATGCAAATTTGACAACACTGCTACCAACATAAAAATAATAATAATAATAAGATATTAACGTCCATTAAATTTGCATTTCATATATACTGAAAAATGCTTTGAAAGAAATAGGGCTTCAAATGACTTGTAAAAAATATAATATCTTGGAATATGTAAAAATGGACCATTTACAAGAATGGACCTGCGTTACAAATATGGAAAGCCTTTTAAACGGAGTTCAACTTTCAATGGGTTAATAGAGGCATACGGGTCCCATGGGGAATAGATTACTCGTCACTTCCCGTAATTCATTTCTCATCCATTTATACGGAAAATGGATTTCATGATTTTCATCATAATTTTGTTTCTTTTCACCATAATTCGTTTCATTTCAAACCTATTTTTTGTGTACCCAAACATTGAAGATGAGCTATTTCATGACAATCCATTTCCTCATAATGGATTATCACATACCCAAACGGAAGTCTTTGGTAATGTTAAAAAAAAAAACAAAAAAAAAACAAAAAAAAACAAAAAAATCAAAAAAAAAGAAAATAGAAAAAGAGATCATTAGCCAATGTAGAGGAGACCCCTAAAATTGGTCTCATATAATAGTGAACAAATTGCTTGTATTCTTCTATTCCTCAAAGCCCTCCCACTTGAGCTATTCTCCATTACGTTGTCATGTTAGGTTTTAGTTTGGTGGACAGGGTTGTACAGACATAAGGAAAATGAAAGTTGCAAACGGATCTTGGTTTTTAAACCTTGAAATCACATGGCCTTCCAAAACAATTGGAATATGTAAGTTGTGGACTTAATTAAATCCTAGTGATTAAGGATTCTAGCTAGTTTGTTTGGTGGTTAAGGTGAGATGACTAAAGCACTATGTCTAGGTCTTGAATTCTAGCAAACCTATCCCAAAATAAGAAATTGGCAAGTTGTTTTCATGGCATTAGGATCGGACTGGTCATCAAACATGTAAAAGATCTGGTCTATGCAAAACCGGTTAACCGATGGTCAAACTGGTTAACTAATGGTTAAAAAAATAAATAACAATTAGGAATAATAATAAAAAAATGTGATACAAATTACAATAAAAGATTTCTAATATTGTTTATCCAATTTAACTGGTCAAAATTAACTGGTCCAATTGGCAAAAAATGGTTAAGCAATGGTTTTCAAAGGTTTTTGCCAACCCTGATTTTTTATTTGGATAAAATGGGCCAGGTAGTCAGCACTCTGACCAGTTCGACTAGCTAATCTGGTAGTCTTTATTATTATGGTTGGAAGTGCACTTTTCTCGAAAATTGTCTTTAGTTTCTTAAGGGTGCAATTTTCACTAGGCCGCAAAAATGTGGTTTAGTAAAGTTGCACATTAGGACCTTGTTGAAATGGTAAATCCTTGTGGCCTGCAATTCTATTCCCACCTTTTACTATAAAATAAGAAACTCAAAAAATGGTACAGATATGGTAGATTTGGGATACTCAATATGGACGATCTAGAAAACATACTACAAAATTAGTTTTGAGGCTCGAAATCCTTTTCCTTTTTCTTCAAATCCATGATCATCGAGGTCAAGATGATAGATTTAAGATACTCCGTGATCTTTAAAACATACTTCATTTTTCAATCAGATTTAAAGTTCAGCTTTATAAAGGTGCAGCCCTACCAAATGCTTTTTTTTTTTTTTTTAATGTTTCTACATGTGTAATAATCAAAATAGCTGTCAAAAAGAATATAGTTGTTTTTTTTTTAGAAGATAAAATATTGCAACATCGTCTTTCTTTCTACCAAAAAAAAAAGCTTTTCAAAAAACCCCCTTAAGAATGACCTTTTTAAAATATGTTCCTTTTTGTTACTTTTGCCGATCAGTTTTGGGTGGTAGGATGCAACTCCATTCGAGCACTAGATATTCGTTAAATATTTGCTTAATTAACCCTATCAACTACCGTTTAGAGATTGATCAAAATTCACATAAGAGATCAACATTTTACCTATAACTTTAAATAAGTAACAAAACATACATCAAAATCTGACCATGATTTGGAATTAGTGTTCGTAAAATCAAACCAGAACGGTTAACCGATCAAGGGGCTGGGAGCGGTTAGAATTGGAACCGAACTAACCAAAGCAGTTAACCAGACTAACCTGTCAAGTAGATTTTTTTTTTAAAAAAAAGGGTAAAAACCCCCCAAAAAAAATTTAAAAAATAAAATAAAAAAGCTTATATTAAGTACATACTATCATATTACATATATTTATCTTACAAAAAAAAATTGAAACAACGTTTTATATAAATTAGTATTTGAAAACTATGGAGATATGCAATACGATTTATAATTTGACATTTATACTATGGAGATATGCCAAACCTCACTTGCTCAGTAACTTTTTGAGTTGAGTTTTAACATGAAAAAAAAAAAAAATTATATAAGATGACTACTTTAAAATGTAGAATTAAAATGCATATTTAAAAAAACACGGGTTAATTTTTTATCCATTTCAGCATGTGGAAACATGAGAGATGAGTAAAACACTTTTTAGTTTCTACCTCTTTTCCTCATAAAAGCTAATAAACAGAATTTCAGGAGTATGAAATTGCAACAAATGATAGATAACTCATAACAAATAAAAAAATAAATTAGAAGAAAATGTCATAACCAAACAAGAAGTTGAGAACACAAGACAACAGATACATCAACAGTCAATTATCAAATTTTTCATCAAAACAAAAAAAAAAATCCACAATAATCCCATAAACCAACAATACATTAACAAAAAAATAGGACTAAGAAGCAAAAAAATGGTGCACGGTTATCGGAATGAGGAGCCATGAGACCTTGAATCGATGGGAATTATGGAGTAAAACAAAATCATTATACGAACAAAAAAATAAATAAATAAATAGTGAGAGAAAAATAATGAAACACTACTGATCATCCATGAAAAAGAAAAGCAAAGTTGGCCATTGATAGATTATTCCCCTAAATTATCATGACCATGAATCAATAAATAACCTCCATAACCAGAAAATAATCACCTCGGCAACAAAGTTATTCAAGATATTAACCTGTTTGCCATAGAATTTGTGCCTTTTATAGACATGCAACTTAAAATGTAGAATTAAGATGAAAAAATTATATAAGATTGCAATTTTAACATGAATAACATATATTTATCAAAAAAATATATAACATTAAAAACAATCCAACAAGCTCACCAAAAATATATAACATTAAAAAGAAAGAAATTTTTTTTCTCATATTCATCACACAAAAAATATATTTTTATAAAAAAAAAATATAACATTAAAAACAATCCAACAAGCTCGCCAAAAATATCAAACATTAAAAAGAAAAAACATATTTTTCTCATATTCATCACAAAAAAACATATTTTTGTAAAAAAAATATATAACATTAAAAACAATCCAACAAGCTCACCAAAAATATATGAAATAAAAAAAAAAAAAAAAAAATTTCTCATATTCATCACAAATAACATATTTTTATAAAAATAAAATGTAATTTTATTAAAATATATATATATTTAAGAACCCTAAAATCGAGCCAAAGAACACATAAATTTTAGAGTCAAAATCAACCCCAAATCTTTCTTTTTTTGAATAAATTGACATGGGGATATGATAGATACTTCAATTAGGATTCAGATGCCCCAAATTTCATGAAGATCCATTCACTATTGAGATTGTTATGCAAAAAATGGCAGATATTTCACTTCACAAAATTTTCAAAACAAAACGCAGCAAAAAAAAATCATATCAATAAATTTACTCAATAATAAATCAACATAGCTAATGTATTCGATTGATGAAGCCTTGATGATCGAACTTCACTGATCAATTCGAAAAAAAACGATCAATACATAGATCAAAAATCAATTTTTTTCGTCAAATATAGTTCTTCGCTGGTGCTCACTTTTGGCCGAAATCAACCTCAAATATTCATCTTTTTCGACAAATCGCAATTGGGAAAAGTTTAAACCTTCAATAATGCATCAAATTCCTCCATTTCCATGCATATTCATGGGGTATTGAAGCTCAGATTGATAAAATGGAGGAAATTTTACAGTTTCAGAAATCCACCATTTTCAATCCACCAAAAATCGTTCTGCTTCGATTTTGATTCAATAAACAATTATTTATAGAAAATTTCAAGTGTATAAGTGCAATAATTGATCGAAAAAAACAAAAAAAATTAGAAATTAGAATAAAAAGAAGGCTGCAAAATTAGATTCACGGGTTCTGTTACAAATAACGCCCGATGTGTCAAATAACGGCCATTATTTGAGATGTATCATTTTTTACGTTATATCAGGTGTTATATAGGTAAACCAGACCGGTTAGCAAAAATCGATCGTTTTTTAATTAAAAATGTCGGTTCGACAAACCGGCCGGTTATGGTATTGAATTTTTTTGGAGAGACCGGGATATCCATTACTACCACAAAACCGGCCTTAATCGGAGTCGGTACCTTGCCGGTACTGATCTAATCGGCCGGCTTCGGTTCGGACCGGCCCATTTTGCGAACACTAGGTTATATGGAGCATAGTGTACTTTCTAACCTACTCCTAGGTCTTTGTTTTAAGGGTACGGTTTGTATAGAGCCCAGGCTCTAAACAATCAAATTAGAGCCTACCTTCAAAATAGTGTCGAGAAATGTGGTTTCACTACTGGAAATCTTTGTGATAGCCTTAAAACATATCTTCATATTTATTTATAAAGTTTAAAGCTTTAAAAATAGTGTCGATCGACATATCTATGAAAACTTGAAAGTCTTGAAAATTGATAGTCTAAAAATTATATACAAAATGCACTATTCCCAAAACTTGAAATCCAATTTTTTCTTATGTCCATGCATCTTGATGTTGATATAATCAATTTGAAGATATTTAGGCATCAAAACGACATCTTGTAATGAAAGTTTTGAGGTAGGCTCAAATTTGATTATTTAGAGTCTCGGCTCTATAAAAACTTTTCCCTTGTGTTAATGGTATTAGATGTGAGAACCACTCATTTAAAAATCGCCCAATTGACTTGGAATCTACCTAAGTTTGTGATCCGAAGTTAGGGAATTCTTCCCAAAAAAAAAAAAAAAAACTTAGATCAAGTCTCCATACTGTTTTCATATGAATTTAACATTTCCTTAAAGGGTTGTATTATGGTGTTTATACTTTAGAGTATTTTATAATAGTATTCAGTAAATTTTAGAAATATACAATTCTTTTGTAATACAATATTATTTTAATAAGGGTATTTTTTGTCATTCGAATGAGTATAACATCATCCACATGGATTATGACATCACCTATATGGAGCATTAAATGTGTTTTATGTGTGCTACATGTGGGTAAGATCAATCACACCCTATGTGAATGATGTCACAATGCTCCTAATGACTAAAAATACTATTACGAAAATAAAACAAGGGTATATAAATGTTCAAAATTTGTTGAGTACAATAATAAAATATATCCAAAATTTATTGAGTACGATTATATATGCTCTATAGGGTGAGCAGTGACCTTTCCTTTAAAGGGACTATATATTATAGGCAAATTTATCAAAATACCTATCAGTGATGAGCAATTTAACAATCTACCCATATCTTTTGATTTAATTTTAAAATACCCATAAAAAATTACATAATCATGACTTAAAATGGTTAAAAAATAATAGAATATTAAATAACTAAACTCTCACAAATATTTTGACAAATTTCCTTATATTATAAGGCTATTTACTTTTCGTATAAATAAATCACAATTACCTCCAACCATTAGATAGGAAATTAGGAGAGGAAAGGTGAATCACAAAGTTAAGGAAAAACTTTTCTTCAACTTTGAAAGTGATCAATGACACATCTCTCATTCATTCGATATCACATTTAATGGTCAAAAGTGATTGTGACCTTCTTGTATTAAAGATAAATAGTTTTATTTAATACTTTTCCTAACAATAATAGCTCAGTCCAACCAAGGGAATTCAAGCTCCGACTTTCACGACTCATAGCCCAAGTGTAAATATTTAAAGACTTGTTAGAGAAAGTGTTCAATTTTCTTTTTTTTTCTTTGGTCAAGTTGTAAGGGATTTAATTTTCGTACCTAAGTCAAGATTCCAATCTCCAATTTCTTTTCTTTATCTTTTTATAAGTGAAAATCTCCAAATTTGTGCTCCATTTAAATGAAGCTAACCTACCTACCCAACAAGAGAAATATTATACAACTAAATAGAACTAATTGTATCTTGTTTGAAAAGTAGTCATTTGCATTGCTACGAATACAGGTTTCATACGTCATAAGCACCAAGCACATTATTTGTAGTGGGATAAGGATGTGTGATTAAAGAATAGTCATGGATAATTTATAAATGGAAAAAATCTTTACGAGGTTAACACCTTAAATCTAGAATCAAGGTGCACCTCTAAACTCCTTTGAAAGAGACTGTTTTGATGTAGGAAAAACATCTAATTGATCATCTTTATATCAAGATGTATAGATATGGAAAAAAAAATTATTGTAGTCTTAAAAATAATATATATTACAATACATTATGTGCACCATTCATTTTCAATATTTTCCTACATTTTGTAGGTCTGCTTGATTTGAATCATTTTTAGACTTTAAAAATTTTATGGCTGGGGATGAAAATAGATTCTCACGCCCTTCTAACAATTTTCAACACTAAAAATGCATCTTATAACAAAGTTTGAAGATGCACCTTAATTTGATTGTTTAACATTGCAACTTAATGCAAGCCACACCCTTTATAAATACAAGGAGTAGCTTTGCGGTTTGGAGTACTTGCCTTAACACCTTGGTTTGTGGGTTCAAATATATTTTATTTTAGAGATAGAGAGATGTGGTTATATATATATATATTCACCTACGACTTATTACCATCTAAAGTCTATCACAAGGTCGCAAATATGATAGTTTTTTTATAATAAAAAATTACAAATCATAGTGACCTAATTTGTAGGTATGTGTTCCTTAGTGAGGCACACCTGAATAAAATATAAACCAAATAATTTGGATGATAAAAATAACTTAAAATACCCCTATGAAGTTTCAAGGGTGTTTTTGTTATTTTAGTTTTCAATAAATATTTTTTAAATATTTTATTTTGATGCGTGTTGGTCATATGTGCACACACCTCAAATTTTAAATAAATATGACTAGTAAAACAATGATTAAAATTTAAATATTATGAGACAACTGGGACCATGTGATGAGCTTTGGATAAAGTAAAATCTCACTTATATGCGTTTTTATGTGTTTTTAAGTGTTTTTCACACACAAAATAGAGAGAGAGAGAGAGAGAGTTGCTTTATAAGAACGGTACAGATGCTTTTCTTTGTTAAAAGCAAGGGCACGGACTTTTCTTCAGTAAGGTGTCCAATGTATTCAATGGTTGAAAGATTGCATGAACCTCTATTATTGATTTCTGAAGAAGGTAAAGGCAAGGTTTGCTTGGCCATGGAAGATCGCTGGATGGTAGGGCAAAAATGAACTTAATATTAAAAGGAAAAAAAATAGTAAAGTACAAGCAAATTTAATGGTGAACTCTATAATTTACTCTTATGAGAATATAATGTATATTTATTCCCTCGAGGATATGCAACCTCAACAAGAGGTTGAGGCCATTGTACTCATTTGGGAAAAGGGTTGGGGTCATGATGGCAGTACCCCACATCTTAGTCAATACGTTGTGATTTTTATTTCCACTGATACTACTTTACTCATACGTTCAAAAAACTGACTTCACTGATACTATCTCACTCGTATGTTCAAAAAACTGACTCCACTGATACCACCTCACTCATACGTTCAAAAATCTGACTCCACTGATACCACCTCACTCATATGTTCAAAAATCTGACTCCACTGATACCACCTCACTCATACGTTCAAAAAACTGATTCCTAAACTATTCGAGAAAAAATGACAGGGCTCTATCTTCCCCATTGAATTACCCAAAAAATCAAAAAATATTGTTTGATTCGGATGATTCTCTTGATATGGTATCTAGGATCCATTTTAAAATTGCCAAATAAGTTAAAAAAGAACAAATAAAAAAAATATTTTCAGTTTTAATTATTTACTCTAAACATCCAAAACATTAGCAGCCTTTATTTAGTGTTAATACATTAATTTTCTCAAGCACATCTACAGTGCGTTTAATTTTCTTTCCTAAGCGTGGTAGTTAAGCTACATCCCCAAACTTTGGGTCCTAAAAAAATGATTTTTGCCCTAGGAAGTGAGGGGACGGCGACATACTCTTTTTCTCCATTTATTGAGATAAAATATTATAGTAATTACCACCAAGGCCAATAGAATAAGGAAATGTTTATATGAGTTGTCAACCTTAAACTATTGAAATAAGGTGCACCTAAAAAGTCCTCTCAAAAGAGCGTTCTGACTTTAAGTACCCTCTAATTGATCATCTCAACCTCGAGATGAATGCATGTGAAGTAAAAAGCATTTTCAAATACTAAAAATAGTGTGCTTTGTAACAAGTAATCTAGACCATCTATTCTCAAGATTTGTAGTGTTTATAGGAAAATCATACCATGAGATCATCTATATTTGGTACAAGGTGGTCACAATTAATTTTGACCATTAAACGTAAAATAAGATGGATGCGTTTATTCCATTGACCAAGCTCAAACTTTAAAAGAAATTGTCTCAAACTTTGTGACACACCCAAGCCATCAGATTTCACATCGGATGGTTGTAAGTAGTTGTGACCTCTTTGTATCAAAAGTAAACGATCTCATTGTATAGAATTCGATATTTATAAATATGTTTGATCTATACCTCTTTTAAGATTTTAAATTTTATTGATACGGATAAAAATAGATTTTAGAAAAAGACTTTGACAATAATGATGATGGATGAAAATAGATTTTCCATGATTTGTGACATCCAAAGTATATCTCATGGCAAAATTTAGATGTCCACTTTACTTTTACCGTATAAAACCTTATATAAACTCATCCACACAATATTGTCCCTTAAATGCAAAAAAAAAAAAGTAAAAAATTACAATAATTGCTCATTATAAAATTGAGAAGAGTGTTTTACTTTTACACACTTGAGGAAGAAGCCATTTATTCTTAGACCAAAAAGAGAAATCTTACCCCATATGGAAAAGTTAGGTGAACGAAGCTATGGGTATTGTGGTCCTTCAAATATTGGGGATGTGGCTCCCATTGTTGAAAAAATGGTGGAGGTGGGTTTGGATATTTTGAAAAGTGCAAAGTCCTTATCAGTTTGATGGTTTTTAGAATACAAATGGATTTGGATTGATTTTGGAGTTTCATGTAAAGTTCATTGAACCTATGTATTGGAAGTAATGCCTTTGGCCCACATGTCACGCTTTCCCATCCTTCTCAACTACGTGATTAACCGAAATTTTCACTACTTTTCGGTATTGGAACGAAATTTAGGGCGAAATGCGTTAAAGAAAATTATGAAAATATTTTCTTTTATTGTCATGAAAATATTGCTCCCTCTTTAGCAAACATTGCTCATGAGGCGAAACCCTAGCTGCACCGGGCCCACAAATGGGTTGGGTTCACGTCCGGTCAGCTTCACAGGATTAGGGCATGGACCCATAATACATAAATACATATAGTGTGTGGGGGTCTATTTTTTGGGGTGACAATGGATCTGGACCTGACCTGGGACCCAAGAGGTAGATTTGATTTGGGTCTTGGTATGTGTCCAAAAATTAGACTCAGCTGGATTCAGGTCCAAATCTTGGACCTGAATACTATTCAAATTTGGGTTTAATAATAGTTTTTGAGTCTCAATTTATAAAATATATTTAAATACAATTAAATGCATAGATATTGTAATTTTTGGGTCCGATCCAATCCTGTCCGGATTCAAATCCAGGTCAAGGTCCGAATTACAAACTATATTTTCATATATATGTCCAAGTCCAATAAGGTTTGGTTAGGTCCAGCTCCGGGTTTGGGTCTAAGTCCGAATCACAAACTATATTTTCATAGGGAACATAAGGGATAAAGCTGAGACTAGCCAAGGAGGCAACAACGCCCTTCCTACCTGGTCCCAACCTAGGTCCCTTTTGTATCGTTCGCTCTCATCCATTTTTGTGCGTTGTTCTCTTCCTTTTCCTATATGGGAGCAGTTTTTCTTTTGTTTTGTTGTGGTGTACCTTTTCATTATCTCAATGGATATTACTTATCGTTATATATATATATATATATATATATATATATATATATATAAGAAAGGTCTATATAGAGCCTAAGCCCTGAACAATCAAATTAAAACCTATCTCAAAAATTTGTTTTGATACCCAAATATCCTTAAATTGATCATCTCAACATCAAGATATATAGACTTGAAAAAAAATTGAATTTGAAGGTTTGGAAATAGTGCAACTTGTAATGCATTTTTTGACCGTCAATTTTTAAGTTATTCAAGTTTTCATAGATCTGGTCGATATACACTATTTTTGAAGTTTTAAAATTTATAATTAAAGATGAAAATATATTTTAAGGCTAGTAAAAAAATTATCGTATTGAAACCAAATTTTTCGACATTATTTGAAGGTGGGACTCTAATTTGATTGTTTAGAGCCTCTGCTCCATACAAACTGCACCCTATATAATGAAGAATTAAACACTAGTATTTTTTCTAAAAAGTAATAAAACAAATTTTTTAGACATTTGCATCTTATTTCGGCGCTCGAGATAAAAACAAATGTAGTAATTTTCTTTTCTTTATTTCTTCTCTCCATGTAGGTATGTTTGATTTGGGAGACGTAATTGCTACGAGGCGTTATTAATTATGACTTTTCATTAAATTGGAGTAGGTAGATTATGTTTGGATGTATTGATTATCACACATAATTCACTAGTTTAATAAAATTATTATTGATAATATCCAATTGTTTGACATGATCTGTGATAAGGTGATATGAGATAAACTTATAAACAATTTACAAGTTTATCCTTTTGAAAAATTGTTCTTACTTCATTCAAAATACTTTGCTGAAATTTACAAGTTCTTAATGAAAAGTAGCTAAAAATCACTAGAAAACTAAGAACATAATATTATATAGAGTAGGAAAAAGTTTATATAAGGTGAGGCTTTAAACAATCAAATTAAGGCATGCCTCAAAATTTTATTATAAAAGGTTGTATCGATGTTTAAAAACCCTCAATTTGATCATCTCGACCTCAAGATGTATAGACATGAGAAAAAATAGATCTAAAGTCATGAAAATAATGCATCTTGTAATGTATTATCTACACCGTGAATCTTCAAGAGTTTCAAGTGTTCATAGATCTGTTCGATCTACACTATTTTGAACTTTAATTTTTATAATTAGAGATGAAAATAAATTTTTATGCCATCATAAAATTTTCGGACACTGAAACAACATATTTTGAAACTATTTGAAAGTGCGTCATACTTTAGTTGTTTAGGGCCTCAATCTTGTGTAAACCACACCCTTTAGAGTATATTAAAAGTTTAGATGAGAGAATTTATTCTAGATAAAATTAATTGTTGTCCCATCAACTTGGAGAAATACTTCGTATTAAGAAAAGCACAATTCTCCATTACATTTTTATGTGTAAGCAAACATGTTCCCATTCGCCAATTGATGCTTGGAATTATAAGGGGGTAGAGAGAGAGATAATTGTGCAGAGACAAAAGATGAGAGAGAGGAATTATAAGGTGGGTAGAGAGAGATAGATCACTGTGCAAAGAGAAAAGATGAGAGAGAGAAATCATTGTGCTAAGAGAAGATGGGGTTGAGAGAGATTGGAATTGGGATGAGAGAGGTGGGTCAAATTTGGGATTTCGTATATTGTATTAAAAAAGTTTAAAATTTTATTCATATATTATATTGGGGATTATATATTTAGTTGGGTTGGTCATGTGTGGCGTATATCTAGTACAACACTTATTAGGATGTACGAATTAGTTGAAGGGAAATGCTAAAAAGAACAAGTAGTAGACCCAAATAGATATGGTGGGAAGCAGGGAGAAAAAATATGGGAATTTATGACCTCATTGAGTGGTATGACCCTTAATGAAATAAAATGACGGATTAGGGTTCGTATAGATGACTCAAATTAGTTAGAAAAAAAAGCTTTAATGATGATGATGATCGTTTAATATGAGACTATTTGTCTTTATTATAAGGAGGTCATAATTATTCACATCTAATTATTCAAATTAGATGATTTGGGTTGATTACGAAATTTGAGAATTTTTTTTTTGAATTTTTAATTCAATCAATGACACTCTTACAACTACCGATTGAAATATGAGGGATAAGAGTGTTTCTAACCTCCTTATACCAAAAGTAAATAGTTTCTCGTTGTATATTTTTCCTTAGTTATTTGCTAAAAGTTTTTAGAAGGTGTCAATTTTATACAACAGGAGTAACGCGCACTTCAAAGACCCAAAAAGAGAAGATGTTATAGTGTTGAAAAGTCCTCTAATTGGTCATCTTAACCTTAAGATGTATTGATGTCAAAAAAAAAAAAAAAATTCAAAATAAAAATAGTATATTTTATAATACATTATCTGGACTATATATTTTCAAGATTTTATGATATACTGACTTGCTGGACGTGCACTGTTTTTCAAGCTCCAAATTTCATAATTAGAAGTGAAACCATCGCGGGATATCCCCAACAACAGAATTGCAACGTTTGACATAATTTGGAGGTTTGCATTACTTTGATTGATCAAAGCTTACATAGTTTGAAACTACACCTTATTTTGACAGTTTAAGGTTGATACTTCATATGAACCACACCCTTAACATTTTCCATGTGATAATCATAGGGTTATGGATCTTTAAAGGAAAAGTAGTTTGTGCGTTAGGTGACGCATTTCTACAATAGTGTCCCTTGACGCATGTTGTAAAATGTAGCCCCACAAAAATTTACAATCAAACGATGTTAATGTAAAAAAAAAAAGTTTATTTTTATTTATTTTTCCAAACTCGGACTTGTCAAGGTTGAGATTTTCATAAGGTTTGGAATTCAAAATCATCTATAAAATAGATTCACCAAAAGATATTCGACTCCCACAAAAGTAGAATGTTTATTTACTCCCTTCGGTAAATCCCACCTAAAATTAAATTTATGTAGAATGTTATATGTAGGGGATGCATGCTAACATTTGCATTCCCCCATATGGATAAACAATGTAAATTGTGGTCCAAACAAATAGTCGAAATATTTTTAAAAAATTATTTTTTAGTTTTTAAACTTATTTATTTTTATATATTAATGATCTCCATGTTAGAGATTATATTGTCCTTAAAAGCTAAAGCGAAAATCCATTTGAAAAATCTATTATTGAGGGGGGGGCAGCACATTTCTACATATGAGCCCAAACTGGGTCCTTATTTTTAATACCCCAAACTATGCAACTTATGGAATAACCTCAATAAGAAAAACTCTTAAATTTTCATTCTTGTCTCCAGATAGAATAAGGACCATCCAAAATTTAATCAGACTTAAATTTCATTTTTTTTAAAATAAATATCTAATAATTCTAAATAGTTCGTAAAATTTCAGATTGAAAAAAATCCCAAGTAGTTCATGACCAAGAAAATGTAAAAAAATGCCCCTCATTTTTCTCTCCGTACGTGCGAACTCCATTTAATCAATATTAACGTGCGCTTTTAAATGGAAGAAATTTATAATTATATCGGCCGCCGAAAGTATGAAAATGCGGTCCTCTGGGCATGGAAGAGAACCAATGGCATTGACCACCGAGAGTATGCCTTTTTCGCCGAAATTTCCGATTTTCCAAATGTTCGGCTTTTCCAAATATCAGTGTTTTTGGCAGAAAATTTATTCTGAAAATGGCGAATTAGCGCTCGACGATTCTTTGCTCTCTCTATCTATGAAATGACGAACTTGCAGGACCTGTGAATTAGGGCATATTGATTGGTTTCGGGTGCTTCTACGGCAGGATTGAGGGGCGAAAAATGGTGTTCTGGACCTCAATTCTGAAGCTTGAACGGTGAATTAGGGTTTTGATGTTCCGAGGATTATGTTTTTTTGGGCAAAATTTATTGGTGAAAAGAGTGATCCGGGGGCAAATTTGGTGTTTGGAATGATGAGATAGGGTTTTGGCCTTTGGTGTGAATCTGTTTTCAGGGAAGAATTTGCTTGTGATAACGGAGAATTTGTGACAGTTCAGCTGAGAAACTGCGGATTGTAGCTACGCATTTATTGATTTTTTGCATGGGCTGCTGAATTTATTGGTGAAAATGATGGATTAGGTTCGTTAATCCATCACCTGTGTCCTGGGACGATTTACAGGTGAAAAAAAATGGGGGAATTGGTTCTTTTGAGATTAGTACCTTTCAGTAGAGCACAAAATCTGGTTTTTGGAAATGGTGAGTTAGGGTTTGATTATCTGTGAGCGCAAGCTGCATTTCACAGGCACAAATCGCAGGTTCTGATAATTTGAGCTGCTTATAGGTTGATTTAGTTGGAAAAAATGGGGAATTAAGGTTCAGTGAGTTGTCAAGCTTTGTCTAGGTCGAATTCAAAAGTAAAATGGGTGTTAGGTTTTATTGATTGATCAACTTCTCTTCATCATCTTCCTATGGAAATGCCTGGAAGGAGATCCAATTACTCCCTCTTGAGCCAGTACCCAAACTCATCAGAAGACCATCAATCCAAGTACACTGCAACCTATGAATCCTTTCCTCCCTCTGACAAGAACAAGGCCAAATCAGATAGGGTTTTTGACTGGTCTGATGGTGATTTTCGATCAAATCTGGCCGTCGGATTGCAACCAGGAGGCAGGATGGGGCCGTCCATTTTTCCCAACAGCGGGTTACAGAGACAATCAAGCGGTAGCAGCTTTGCAGAAAGCTCTTTATCAGGGGATTATCATCCAAGTGTTTCTTTGAATACAAATGATCCTGCTTTTTTCAATCCTTTACAAGAAGAGGTTTGGAAAAATGGTAGTAGTGATTCTAGGTTCAAACAGGTTGAGGTCACTAGTAATTCTTCAAATTCAAAGAGCTTTGCTCAACAAACAGAGGAGAGCTATCAGTTGCAATTGGCTCTTGCTCTCAGGTTATCAGCTGAAGCCACTCATACTGAAGATCCCAATTTCATGGACAATCGACCGGGTGATATTGTGCTCGGGTCCCCTCGTAATTGTCTCGAATATTTGGCTTATCGATATTGGGTACTCTCTCTCTCTCTCCTTCAATCTTTACCTCATGCTTGTGGGTACATTGACCCTCCCTCCCCCCTCTCTCTCTCTCAATCTCTCTCATGGTTGGGTAAATCTCTCTCTTCATCTCCCCCCCTCCACACACACACACACTCTCTCTCTCTCTCGAACTTTGCCTCATGGTTGTTGGGTACATTTTTTACTTTTTCTGTCTCTCTCTATGAATTTGTTTACTTGGTGGTTCTAGACAAATGTTCTGGGATACAGATATCACTGTGCTATGGAGATATTGGTGGCAAAGGCCTTTTTCCCCCCTTTAAAATCAATAGGTGGTTAATGCATTGTAATCCTTTTCATAAAAATCATCTGATGCAACCAACAAGAATTAGTTAGAAGGAGGACGAGTAGAATAAATTATTCAAAAGAGAATGAGAAGAGGAAGAAGGACAAGAATTGGAGCTAATGTGTGGATGGCTAACGCTATTTTATTTAATAATTAGGTGATTAATTCATCCTGATTTCTTATGAAATTTCTTTAGAGAAACTCAGTATCAGCCAGAATTCAGTATCAGCCAGAATGGACCCAAGTTGTTAAAATTAAATGGTTGTTTATTGAAATTTAAAGGCTCTATTAATATTGATGAATTAATCTGGGATTCAGTGTAGTTGCGTTCTTCCTCCTATATGTTTCAATCCGCATTTTATCTACTTGGTATCATGTGTTTCCCTTCGAATATATAATGTATGTTTGTCTCTTGATTCTGATAAAGATCCACAAAGTCATCCTGACATGGATTGAACCTCTTTCTTTCATGCGAAATTATAGATGTAAGTTTGATTTTTATTGTTAGTTATAAGCATGTATTTTGCATGAAACTGCTCTAACTTATCAGCTGAGTTAAACAGTTCTTTATTCAAAATCATTTTTAATATTTTGAATTTTACACATTCAATCCTCCCTAGTTTGTATACTACAAGTTGTTTCTTTCTACAATCATAGTAAATTACCATTTATTAAAACGACTTTTGATATTGACTTTGTTTTCTGGCTATTTGGTATTCAACGATCTTGTCATTGGTGGTACTTCTGGCATCTTCTAGGTAAATGGGTGTCTATCCTATTGTGACAAGGTACCAGATGGTTTCTACCAAATTTGGGGTCTGGATTCGTACGTATGGGCTGTATGTACTGATCAGCAAGAAAGTGGACGGATGCCATCGCTTGAATCGCTAATGGCTGTTGTTCCCAATGATTCATCAATTGAGGTGGTTTTGATTGATAAAAGGAGTGATTTTGAGCTAAGAGAGCTTGAAAATAAGGTGATTGGTATGTCATTCTCTTGTATTACCACAAAAGAAGTAGTTGAGCAATTGGGGAAGCTTGTATGCTCGCGTATGGGGTGAGTTATTTCTCCCTTCCCCCTTCTTTGTCATTTACTCCAGTTTACTTATGGATGGCTACAATGCTTTGTATACCCCCTCAATATTTCTAGTAACCAAGATATTATTTGAATAATAAGGGCTGCAGCTTCTACTGAAGAAGGGGAGTTAATGGACCAATGGAAGGAGTGTACTAAGGTGCTCAAGGGTTCCTTGGGCTCTGTTGTGCTCCCTGTAGGAAGTCTATCTGTTGGTCTCTGCAGGCACCGCACCCTACTCTTCAAAGTAAACTTCAAACTTCCTTCTGTGTATTATAGTTTTTTTTTAGTGTGTTTTTGCAATAGTTAGTTGTTTTCACAATATCTGCCCTGAATTTACCAATTAGAAAATTCTCATTTTTTATTTGACCTGTTTTACGAAATATACAGAAATATGCCATGTAGCTTACCTGGGCATTGCGCCGTGGAATCCTATCCCAGTCGCAATGCTTTAAGTCTTGTTGATGTATGAGGTGAATGACCTTCCTGTGATATATTTATTACTGTGGCCTCTACAGGTGTTAGCTGATACTATAGATCTACCTTGTCGGATTGCTAAAGGTTGCAAATACTGTGGGCTAGATGATGCTTCCTCCTGCATAGTGCGGTTCGGAGCAGACAGGTATGCTGGTTGATGAATTACTTTCTTTCCAGTGGATCAGAAGTCGATTTCCTAGTCAACTACAATACGCATCTTTATTTTTTTTATTTTCTTTCTTTTGTGTTGAAATGAATAAATGATAATAATAATCTATACCAGTTTTAAAAAAAAAAAAAAAATCTACTATTCCCCAAGTTTGTCATGATTTCTTATCATATTGGCCTCAGGAACTTCTCCTTGCCCAAAATACATACCTTTTTATCTAGATTTGGTTTGGCTCCAGTGCATTCTATCCACTGATGAATATTAGAGGTGACTAGTTCTTTCGTGCATTGAGTCAGTCATCTGTGTTCTATGACTGTATAATTGGTTGCCAATTTATTTTTGTTGGCGTGTGGGTAGATGTGATTGTTTGTTATTGAGTTTACATTTACTGGTAACTGCTTGTCTAAATATGTTGACAAATTATAGTTTTTGTGTTTTAGGATGCAATTTCTTCTCTTCCCCATGATTTTCAGCTTTCATTCTATATTTTAAATTTATTTATTTGTGCTATAATTTTTATTCCTGATATTGTAAATGTAGTTTTACTATATGGAATATCATAACTGTGAACCTTTCTCAACGGTTGTTGTTAGGATTTTATGGTGTGAAGGCATATTCCCAATTTGCTTAGTTGCTAAATGCAATAATCTCCTTTCAGGGAATACTTAGTTGATTTGATTGGGAACCCGGGATCTTTATGCGAGCCAGATTCCTTTTTGAATGGCCCATCTTCCTTGTCGATATCTTCGCCTTTGCGTCCTCCAAGATATAAATCAATAGAGGTTACTGAAAATTTCAAGACTTTGGCCAAACAATATTTCATGGATAGCCAGTCCTTGGATCTTATCTTTGATGGTCTCTCAACAGGTGATTCTCTAGGCTGTTATAATCAATATGGCTTGTTCTGTCCACTAACTTTCATCTTGGATATGATTTTTCTTTAAGCAAGCTGTTGCTGCAATGAAATAATGAGATGGACATTTTTTTGTTTTCTATTTGTTTTCTTTTTCTTTTCTGCCTATCATAAAAATGATATAGATTACGCTAAGGCTGCTGCTACTTTAATATAACGCCACATTCTGTAAGTACCTCTTATGGGGCTATATATTATCATAAGGTGCATGCTGAGTTTGTCTGGAACATAATTGCACTGTACCTATCTTGAGGCTTTTATGAGGCCAGTTCAATATGGGAGATCACAAGCTTGGGTTTGGTCTGGAATTTTACATCTCAGCAGAACCCTGCTTTAATATGATGTAAAATCGCCCTTATAGAACAATGTTTATGCTTGAAATTGATTGACGTATGTGCAACTTCTCAGCAAACAAAGTCAATTAATCTCAAAAAAAAAAAAAAAAAAAAAAAAATCTCAGCAACAAAAGAATAGAAATGCTCGAGACACTTAAAAAGAGATAGGAAACTAGAAACTGATGAGTAGCTACTGCCTCTACTTCAGAAGTTCATTGTTGTAGTGATAAAACATCAAAACCTCAATGTAGACTGCACTGCCAAACCATGAAAAAACTTCTAGTATTATAGGTTTCACTTCATATTTTTGTGAAAGCAATAATACGACTACAGAATTTATACTATCAAAGTGACATTAATTTGCTTTTCACCAAAATAATCTGAAGAAATATTTAATTGGTAGCTTGTGTTTTACTTTTTGAGGGGATGGATTCCTTCTCAGAGTTGTGCATAAAATCTGTGTATAATTGACATGCATAAGCATGTTTATATGGAAAAGTGTGATTAATTTATGAAATATGCTTCCACGTTAACAGGTAGAGGTTCTGGTCAAGAAGACGCACTGCCCATGAAGAATTTTGACAGCAAGTACCCAGACACAATGTGTATGTCTCATGTTTTCAGTAGCGGTGATGAAGTTTCTCAGCCTGCTCTTATCCAGCTCCATAATCGAGGGATTAATGAAGCCAAGCCTTCTGATGAATGGTTTAATCGTCGCCAACTGACAGGTATACATTTCAATGATAGTGGCAATGATTCTGTGCCATTGCAACATATTCAACCACATGGGCATAGAAATGTTCCACAAATATTAGCCTTGGTTGACCAGACGATTGATAAGGGCAAGGACTTGAGACTCAATGATCCTGTACGTATGATACCAAGCAAATCATCCCGTGAACTACCTCTGGCTGTGGATGAACTTGATATTCCATGGAGTGATCTTCTACTGAAGGAGAGAATTGGAGCAGGTAGCATCTTGTTCTTTTTTGAAGTGAGCCTTCTGAAATGCTTATGTTGATGTCTTTATGCTTACTTGATAATTTGTTGTCATTTCAGGTTCCTTTGGCACAGTCCATCGCGCTGATTGGCATGGATCAGTAAGTATTATCTCCTTGTTTCCTTGTGTTTCGTGACTAAGAGTTTCTTAGGTGATGAAAATATCTATTGTAAAATAACAGATGTTCATCATTGTAATTGCTACATAGGAATCGTAATCCGCCATAAGTTCTGTGAATAGTTGGGTTTTCTGATATCACTCTTTTATTATGGTTTGAAATGGAAATCCATGTTGGTTTCTCATATTGATCATGTTTAAGAAAAACTATTTTGAAATGCATTTTGGATGTGTACTGGTATCTCACTATCTATGGATCAAGTTGTCATCCTGTTCTATGTGTCTTTAAGTTTTTATTGAACTTCAAGATGCCTTGTGTTATCCATGATCTTGTTTTTGTTTCCTTTTGGCTCTCAATTGGTGTAGAGACAGCGCCTTTTTTCTTGCTAGACTTCTGCAAAGTACACGCTTGATTGTTTACTCATGTTTTAAACAAATGGTGGACAGGATGTTGCTGTGAAAATACTCATGGAGCAAGACTTCCAAGAAGAGCGTCTTAAGGAATTCTTGAGGGAGGTTTGTTGTTGTCTCCTTGTCTCACCTTTTTTGATGGTCGTATATTTGCTTTGCGAATTGACTTTAAAGTGTTTGATCTTTCTGAGAAAATGAAATATGCTATAAAAATATAGAGAAGTGGTGGTGTACAACTGGCATCTTTTCTCTGATTTAACATATAATCTGATGTGATATTCTGTTTACCAAAGATGTCATAGAGCCATAGAAAAATTAAAGCAAACTAACTTTTTGTGCAAATTCTACACATGTTCATGTGTAAGGATTCACTGCCTGTATATTGGGCTTGCAACATCTGTCAAGAAAAGGCCTTTGGATTTTGAATTATTGTGGCCTTTCGGTGTTGTGGGGCTTGCACATAGGCTATATTGCATGGATTTCACTATAGGCTCCAATATCCGTGTTGGACACGTCTGGACACAGGTACAAGTACAACCTGGACACGGCTGGATTTTCCATTCCGAAGAATCTTGAAGGGAGGATTTTTGCAACAGGTGGAATCCGACAAGTCTAGATTCTTCTCAGGATGTGTAGGATAGTTCTTCTAAAAGAATCCAATAATATAATTTGAACTTTTATTTATTTCATTATTAAGTTTTTATTTATGTAAACCCTAAACATAGATAAGGGGTATGCATCTCAAACCTCAAGTTCATGAACTCTAATGTGTCCTACCCATACCACAGTTGAACTCACAAGTTCCAAACTACAATTTCACTGGATTCTCCATTGCCTTTTGTACGAATATCATGTGCATTGGATTCTTACAATTTTTGTGCAGCAGTACACGCATGTTGCAATCACTTGCATTTTGGTGATTTCTCAATCAATCATGCTTCTCATGTTGTATTGTTTATTTGAATCTGTTAACTGAAAATACATATGAAAATATATACAAGAGTTAAACTTGTGAGTTTGCTAACTAAAATTTCGTTGGGTGCTCCATTGGATTTTGTATGAATATTATTTGCATTGGATTTTCACAATTTTTGTGCAGCAGTAAATGCATGTTGCAATCACTAGCATTTTGATGATTTCTGAATTAATTATGCTCCTCAAGTTGTATTAATATGTCATACTATATACAAGATGTGAGGATCACAATGGTATCACTACAAGCTCTTTCTGTCAATCTATATACAAAGGGCTGCCAAATGGGCCTCCATCGGGCCATGCTTGGGCTAGAATTTAGGGCCTGCACGCAACGCCTGGGCCTCGCAATGAAGTTTGTTTTAGTTTTGGTTCATACGCTTGGCCCGCCTCAGAATTATATACTCGATACATGTGTACTAGACTGTCCGTAGTCTATGGAAATTTCTAATGTTCCTTAAAAAGTCGAACTAAAGCACCCCCCCCCCCCCCCCCCCTCCCCCGGCCCCCAACCAAAAAAAAACAATTAGAAACCCAAAGCTACCACCATTCTTCCATCTCTCTCTCTCTTAGAGGTCGAGCCAATATGATTCAAGTTGGGTATCTGGTGAGATTTTTGGGTCTTTGGGGATGGGTACTATGCATCTGGTATGTAATCTGTAAGTGGATGTCAATGGGGCATGGGCCGTTGTGGTGGACAAGGTCTCTCTCTCTCTCTCTCTCTCTGTCTCTCTCTCTCTCTCTCTCTCTGTCTCTCTCACTCTGGTAGATTTTTATGATGTAGGGATATGTGCTGCTTTTGTGATTGCTCATTGGCTGGAGTCTGGCGGCTACTTTTTTTTAGTTTCTTAGGTTCTCCATGGTGGGTTTCTCTTGATGGAAGCTATATTCAGTAGGGAATTTGGGGATTATCTGGCCGCTTGCATGAGCTTCTTGGGGAAGGAGCTGTGAAGGAGTTGTTTTCCATAAAACAATGGGTTTTCGGTTGATTATAGAAAAGATAGAAGAGGAATTCGGTTGTGGATGTGGATTTTGATTTAAAGAAAAACAGTTTTGGGGAGAAAAAATTGGGTTTCTAGGAGAGATGGGGTTTGATTTCAGATCAACAAAATTGAGGTTTTGGGATGGCCTAGATTGAAGACAGAGAAAACTAGGCTATTAATATGAAGCATGAGTTTAATCTTAGACTCTTTTGATGTTTAACATCATATATTACATCTTCTATGTTCACCTCTCTAGCTCTCCCTCTGTCTAGTCCCATATTGGTTAGAAAGAGAGGGGTAGAGCTGGAGAGAGCGTAATAAAAGGTGGTCAAAACTGACCCACAAACTGTATCTTTCTTGGCCTTAAAACTCCAAAATTTGGGCCAGGTTGGGCCTGGCCCGGGCTTTATCAAAGGCATTCAGCCTGGGCCTGTGCCTTGCCTGAAAGTTAATTTGGGCCTGGCATAATCCTAAAAATTTCGCACCGTGCTTCGGCAGCACAAAACCCAGGAATCGTGGCTTGTTGGCACCCTCTATACACACAAGACCCTCACTACACATGTGCACTATGTCATTAAAGGAGAGTTGGGATGTTCGATCACTCACCTTCGCTAAATAATTATTTCTGTTACATTCTTTGGTGAGACTTACATTGCTTCCAGAGTGTTATTTTGCATCTTCCATGTTACCTCCCTTAGCACTCTTCAAAAAGATTGATTATGATCTTCTTTCACCCTCTTGTTTCTTTTTTTTGGAATGATCCAAATTAGAGTAGGGAAAGAAATTCTCCAAACCTGCCCAGGTTATTGTTGCCTTTTTTTTCGGCATACATGTTTTATTTGCACAAACACAAACCCACATTGTACTCTATAATATGTTTACTATGGCAGAATCCTTTGGCAGCCCTAGTTAACATTGACCCCTGTATCTCTATCCAGGTTAAATAACATACACCTCATCCACCTTGTTGAAGGGAAATTTGTAAGCCACAACATACCCACCTAACCCCCTTCCCCGGTGTGGCCCCAAAAAAAAATAAAAATAAAAAAATAAATTCTTTTAGCATCTCTCTCCCTATGGTTATTGGATGCTTGTATATGCCTCACTGTACCTATTTCAACAGAGATGGCAATGATACCTCTACTGGTTGTTCCTAGGATACCTCTGAAATCTAAAATGATATTAATATGCAATATGCAAATATGGTATTGATAAAATAGAAATTATGCATTATGATTTGGTATATGCATATCAATGTGTCTAACACATAAGCTATATATATATATATATATATATATATATATATATAGGCGATATGATAAGAGAGAGTAGACTTAGGTGGGCTGGTTACGTGTGGTGCAGACGCAGTTAGGAGGTACGAGTTAGTTTAAGTAGAAGGCTCATAAAGGACCAAGGGTAGGCCCAAAAAGGACATGGTCGAAAGTAATGAGAAAAGATATGGGGACGTATGGCCTCATTGAGGATATGACTCTTAATAGAGCAGAATGACAGGCTAGGATTCGTGTAGCCGATCCTAATTAGTTGGGAAAAGGCTTTGACGACGACGATGATGTATGTATTGGTATTGTACTTGTAACCATCACTGCTGTATCCATATCCGCAGCTGTGCATCTTAGCTCTTCACCAGTCTGCCTTCCTCTTCAACCATATCTACCCACAATGCCCTCTGCCATTTCCTAATGGTCTGGATGTATAGTGATGGCTTAATTGATTTATGACAAATGGTTCATCACTTGCTAGTTGCACAGGTCAAATTTGAAAGTTGTTAGAAATAGAATTGGTTAATTTTTTCCAGATTTGCCGAAGAATTATTTTAGTCCACTAGCTTTTGAAAATACTTGTAATATTTCTATATTGGGATCTCAGTGTTGGTTGTACCTTGTCCATCAGGTGGCTATTATGAAGCGCTTGCGGCATCCAAACATTGTTCTTTTCATGGGTGCTGTGACTCGCCCTCCAAACTTGTCAATTGTCACTGAATATTTGTCAAGGTTTGCTTCCTGAAATCTTTTGCTTAGTTATTAAATTTGATGGGGATAAGGAAATGAATGCGTCAATTCACACTTTTTGAGGCATTGCTTTGCAGGGGAAGTTTGTATCGGCTTTTACGTAAACCTGCTGCAAGAGAATTATTGGATGATAGGCGCCGGCTGCGTATGGCACTTGATGTGGTTAGTTGGTTGACCCTTCGTTACAATTAATAAAGAAGACTTTTATTTAATATGAATTTATTTACGATGTTTTTGCTAGATGTAGGTAAGGGACATCGTAGCGCCTCTCTGTGGTTTCTGCTTGTAATATCTTAGTTTTTCCGACTTACTAGCTACTTGTGTTATGCATAGGCAAAGGGGATGAATTATCTGCATCGCCATAATCCTCCCATTGTTCATCGGGATCTAAAGTCCCCAAATCTTTTGGTTGATAAGACATGGACAGTGAAGGTAAGATTTAGCAACTATATTCATCTGTGAGGTTCTCCTCAGTCCACTAAGAAGGATATCAGCATTTACCTTGGTAGATGCTCATTTCCATTGACCTGCTCGTTCTGAAAACGTCTGAAGTACCTTGTCAAGAGCTAGAGAATATGTATATCGTTTGATTGGGAATAAGAGTGTGATTTTTTGGATTCTTTAATGTTGTTTATAGTACCTGTCTTTACCATGAAGCTCTTTCTTTGACATGTCATTCTAATTTGAGTGTTCCCCTTTTCCTGTCACATGTTATTTCTAGTGTCATTATGATTAACGGTTATGGTGATATCCAGGTTTGTGATTTTGGCCTTTCTCGTTTGAAGGCAAACACATTTCTTTCTTCAAAGTCATTAGCTGGAACTGTAAGTATCTTTATGCTAGTTTAAACATCAAATGTCCATGCTTTACCTCTTTATTTCTTTGCAAGAATTCAACTTTCTTAATAATGGTCCAAAAGCCTTCATATTTCATCAGCCTGAGTGGATGGCTCCAGAAGTTCTTCGCGATGAACCATCAAATGAGAAATCTGATGTGTATAGCTTTGGGGTGATCTTGTGGGAACTTGTGACATTGCAACAACCATGGAGTAATTTGAATCCTGCCCAGGTTTGTTATTCATCTACTGACGCACACTCACAGAGTCAAACTTTAGGTTTGAGCCAACACGCCTAAATACTTCTTTATCTGTTTCCAGGTGGTTGCTGCTGTTGCATTCCAGAACAGAAGGCTTCAGATTCCAAGCAATGTGAGTCGGGAGATAGCTTCCATAATCGACTTGTGCTGGGTGAAGTATGTCAACAAAAACATGTTACTCCGATTTTTTTTGCAGTCTTAACTTTTACACTTCTTTTATAGTTCTAAAATAGTGTTCCAAAATTACGGTATCCAACTTGGGCTCTGCAACCTGTTGAGTTCTGAAGCCCTCCAACTCATTAGGGGCCTCCTCTGTAGCAGTACTCGCTCAAGTTACTGTGGCAACTCAGGCGAATCCACAAAAACTCGCTGAGACCGATAGTTTATGATATAGAGGGGGGGCAGAAATATGACCCCTCTTTCTTCCATTGTCTCCCTCATTTGAGCTTAGATCTCTCTGAAAATGCACCCCTCGGGATGTGTTTATGTCCTCTATTGATTCCTAATATCAAATTTGGCAATGTTAAAAAAAGAAAAGAAGAAAAGACAAAAATTTTGGTTTTGCATTTTTTGTTTTGCAAACCTAGCTCGACCCAAGTTGAAATTTGTCAGTAAGCCTATTTTTGTGTTCTCTATCAAATCCAAGGCTCTGCTCTCTACTCCTTGTTTCTAACTCTCCATGTCTGTGAGACTGTCACTACCATTGTATATTGTGTATCTGGTTGTTGGATGTGGAGCTTTTTATTGCTTATCTTTATTCTTTAATATGACTTGGGAACTCGGAAATTGATGGAAGTCATTTGAATTTGCAATAGAAAATTAGAAATTATAGAAGCATTGAATGTTACATTGGATTATCATAAATTTAATCGAGTGTATGCCAATAAAATTAACTTCTCATTTTTTATCATTTTGCATAAGGCTTTCTTTTTTCTTTTTTTTGGTTGTTCCTTTTTTAATTTTCCTGAATTTCCCTCATTTTTTGGGGGATTTTTTGTGCTTTTTTTGGGGGTCTCTGTCAAATTCGGGACCATGCTGAGTCGACTGGTTCCTGGTACCCCTTGCGTCCTGGCTCTAGTGCAGGTTACAGAACACTAGTTTTACTGTAGTGCCATCACTCTGATGCTTCTCTTCAATTGTCTAAATCTTGGCAGTGAACCTTGGCAACGACCTTCTTTTGCCACTATTATGGAGCAGTTGAAGTCACTGATAAAATCTCCGTCTTCTCAAACCATCATTGATGAGGCTTCATCACTCACTTGAAGGCCAATAACCCACGAATTATTGCTCTCAGTACACATCCAACACATTCTTCTAACAATTTCCATGGTGGCAGGGGTCCCATTCACCAGAATTAGCCATTGAGGTGAGTATTCATATGCTGTTTCTTACGTTTCTTTTCACAAGTCTAGGTGTTCATGTAAGTACTCTCATTCCCTATTGGTTATTAGTGCTTTCTTAGATTAGCATTTACCTTTCTTCTGTGGCTTCACATGATATGTTTTTTTCAAAGAAAAGAAAAAAGTAGTCTCAACTATCACTAAGTGAACCCCAATTTGATTTTAATGCCCCGATTTTCGAAAATAACCCGGAGTGTTAACCACCATCTGTTCCTGGTGATGGATGGTGGAGTTGAATTTTGAAGGGGTGAATGTCCTGGTGGGTTCCACTACAGTTAGCTTTTCCTCTCCATCATGCGGAACTAACAAGGGATCACCCATTGGGTATGGGTCCTTTGCATAAGGATTACTTGTAGGAAAAAACAAAGGTAATTCGTACATAAGAAAACCACCAATTATAAAAAAGGAAAAAGAAGGGAAAAACATTCTCAACTATTTCAGCCTGATTCATGCTTTTCTGGATTTTCATAGCAGGGTGTTATTGAGTGTATAGTACTCTCATCTGCTGCTTACTGCTTCGGCGAGCTTACCAGACATGACAAGCAGATGTTATTTCGTAATCCAATGAGTTTTTGATGCAGCCTTTCCGAATCTAAGTGTAAATTTCTTCACTTTTATCTTTTGATCATGTATTCATTTTGTCCTCCTTTTTTTTTTTTTGCATTTTTTATGAACAAGTTTTTGCATTTAAAAGCAATATCTCATGGTGAAATCAACAGTTAGCAATGTTCCAATTTGGTCTGATGACCATGGTATCCAATTTCCCTTAGCCTTGGGGGAAGTTAATTGGATATAATCCTTGTAATGTGCATATGAGCCTTTTTTAACATGAAGCCTTTTAGGTAACAATGTCGTGTTATTTTTTTGTGGAAGTAATTAAAAATTTCAGAAGAGGAGTAACCAAATTGGATTTGTTCTGTTATATTGAACCTACAAATATTAGTGGGTTTAATGTCTGTGAAATGGAGTCTGCAAAGTATAGGGTTTTGGTGCTTCTCAAACGCATCTATTCTAGTGCGTCCACCTTTCAAAATCCATACTGGAGATAGAGACATGAGGCAAAATTTAGCTAGTTTATCATCTTGATCACCAGGATCATGAATATATAAAAAATAATAGTGTAAGCCTTGAAAGTCATTCATCTTGTGCTTCTTGTTACCATTCATTTCAATTCTAAGAAAATCTTTAGATCCATTCTAATTGTCCAAATTCATGGATTTGAGCTGCTAATGGACTTGTAGTGATTTGGATGTGTTTATGGTCTTCATCATAAGTTTTGGCAGAGTTTTACGTTGGCTGCCTACCTGACACCGTCCAGCTTTTTTACCCGGGCATGAGATGGGTTAAAAAAAAGTTTAAGGTCCCAAAATGTTTAAATGATTCCTGAGTTAACAAATTTACCAAAAATCTTTTCCATTTACAAATTTTGAGCTTCTTGTTTGTTAATAGGAGTTTTCAAGTTTTGGGTTTATCATGTATTTGATAGAATGTTCAGCTGCTAGAATGGGTGTTTTGTCCAAGCAACAAATATGGTAGCAAGACCTTAGTTTCTATTGGGATTGTTGCTGCGGAAGTTCCATATTAAAATGCAATAAAAATTAGAGAAGTTAAGAACTTGGGGAAATGAGATGGATAAATATGTACATGCTCAGGAAACTTTATTCGTGTCATTCTCTGTCTGTGTTAGTTATACGTTGGGTGTTTTTTGTCGTATCTTAGTAGTGGGGAAAACTAAAGAGTTTCTTTGAAAAGATAATAAATTTGAACATATTGATTGTAAATCAGCATGTACACCAATAGATCTTTGCTAAAATTAAGTAACGATGTTCAGGAAGTTGTTAGAATTGACGCGGATTCAACCAAGTTACTCAGCCTCTATCATGTGCTAGTTCCCATGTACCCCCTCCAGTATATGTAAAGGCATCCAATAACAGGGTAAGTATTATTAAATAGAGGAAAGAGGGGGATACTGCACGTTTATCTCTCTCTCTCTCTCTCTCTAAAATGGGACATGCCCCATTCTTCATCTGTCATTTTTGTTGCTTCTCAACCATTGATGTAAGAGGTATTCTCTCTCTCAAACACACATATTCTACTTCCCTTTTTTTATCTCATCTGCCACCGTCCATCAGTTCCCAATCTAGTCAAAGCATTCCTATGGCTACTTACGCAGGACAGATCTATTTCAGTGGAGCCGCACCGGAAAATAGGGATGATAATTACTAATGCATGTCTTTTATGCCAAAGGGGAGAAGATGAAAATTCACACCTGTTCCTACACTGGCCTTTATCTTGGAAGATTTGGGAGTTGCTTATGTCCAAATCCCAATGGCATTTGGATGATGCCAGAAATTGTAGGATAGCTCATCATGCAAGTTGTAGGCTACATCCTTTGCTAAAACAGGAAGATGTTATGGACGATTGGTATCTCTGATATTTCTTAGAATATTTGGAAAGAAAGAAATCGCAGGACCTTTGAAGGAAACAGCAGAGATTTACAAGTGCTCGAGGTAATTTTGAATTTGTGGGCACAAGCGTAGAAGCAATATAAATACATCCCCAGTGAGTACTTTATTCGAAATTTTAAAGACTCACTGCTTCTTAGAACAGTTAGGATTATCAAACCGTCCATATGGAATCCCCCACCTGAGGATTGGGTAAAACTAAAGTTTGATGGGAGTGTAAGATATAATGGGGAGAGGTTGGTAATGGAGGTCTTCTATAGGACAGTAGGGGGTCTACTTTATGGCCATTTCAGGGATGGCTGCACCAATGTGGGATCAATGAGGCTCAGCTTTGGGCGCTAAAACCTTGGGTATCAACTCCAACCGGAACATAATAAGAATAATCAATAGATGGAGAATCGGCAAATATCATCAGGTGGTGTAAATTGCCTCTTATCCCTTGAGCATGGAGTTCCATTATGGATGAAATTCTATATCTACTTAAATGAAGGATTGTTGAATCCTTCCACATAAACAGGGTGTGAAATCACCAAGCGCGGATACTATGGCTAAATAGAGGTGAGAATTTACATGGTTTGGATCCAAAACCCAAATTGCGGATCCTATCAAGATCCAGGTACGGCCCATATCCAAATACTAATTTGGATTGGATTCGGGTACAGGTGGATCTAATCTAAATCCGACCCAGTTATTAAAATATTATATATTATTGTAGATATGCATATATGTTACATAATATTTTTTGTTATGTATTATTTTATATTTTTATAGATATAAAATAATATATAAAATAAATTTTTAGATCCGATAGGGTCGAGATCCGAATCCAAATTCCATGTATACTTTTGGATCCAAATTCAGATCTGAATATTCTGGATCGAATCAGGTCTAGATCTAGATCCGAATCTCATATATACTTTTTAAATCCAAATCCAGATCTCAGTGGATCTGGACCCGATCCGACTCATTGTCAGCCGTATGGCTAAACAAGTTACGGTTCTCTACTTCCTTCAGCTGGCGCTTGAGCCTTTACAACCAACCATTTCTGCCTTCCTTTTCGTACTTCACCTCTCTCCCTCTTCTTCCTACTCTACTATATCTGTCTCTCTTTTTTTCCTTTCTTCGAAACTATCTTTTCTTATTGGGAAAAGTAGTTTATATAAGGTTACAACTGTAAAATGTAAAATTAAAGATGCACCTCTAAAATCTATCGAAAAAGTTGGTTTTATGTTAAAAACTCTCTAATTGATCATCTCGACATCAAGATGCATTAATATGAAAAAAAAAAGGTTTTTGAGGTTCAGAAATAGTGCATCTTGCGACACATTATCTAGACTGTCAATTTTTAAGATTTTCATATATGAAGTACTTTTAGAGTTTAAAATTTTATAATTAGAAATGAAAATAGATTTTTAGATAATCCTAAAAAAAAAATTACCCCAAAATTACATGTTATGATAAATTTTTTGGAGGTGCTATTGTTTAAGATTGCAACCTGATGGAAACCACACCTTTTCTTATTTGGATTATTTTTACCATTTTATTGTCTTAACGAGTGACCAATAACATTAAAAGAGAGAGAGACTTCTAGAAGGATCACTATTGCCCATTGTAGAACAAAATTAAAATTAAACGTGTTCCAAAGTTAACTCCGTTAGAGAGAGAGAGAGGGAGATAGACCTCATTGGAGAGAGAGAAAGAGAGAGAGGTGGCTAATAAGAAAGGCTAACATGGAAGTTGAGGTCATTTTCGAGTGAGACATTTATTAATCACTTAATAATCCTCAAATCCCAAAAGGCGGTGGCATTTGCTTGGTTCAAGCCTTCCACTGTTTTTACTCAAAAAGTCTGATTTGATGCGACATTTGCTTAATTCAAACTATTCACTGTTTTTGTTCAAAGAGTTCCATAAATTGGGTTCCCTTAGGAGATGGTGACTCTTGTGAGCCACCCAAACTAAACAACAAATTTAACACTTACGTACCCCTCTCTTTCTCTAAGTAGGGGTGGCAACTGCCCGGGTTGGGTGTTAGTATTCGAAGTAGGGGTGGCAATGGGCTGGGTTGGGTGTTAGTAATTTTGGTTTAAAAAATGCTGAAGTGTATTTCAAAACGACAGACTTTGGTTTTACTTTCTTAAAATGTTTTTATTGGGAAAGAAATAATTGGGTTTGAGTCCAATATTGAAGAGGAGAGAGTTCATTATTGAAGAAGAGAGAGTTTGTTGAGCTATATTTAAGAGCACACTTTTTCATGCAATATACTTTTAAGTACAAAGGAGAGAGAAAGCACATGTACGGAGCACGCAAAAAGTGCGACATGCACGGGTACGCACACGTGCGTGTACGAGGGCGCTTGAAGGTGCACTTTGCATTTCGTACGCTCGCATTTACTTGTAATAGCAGCCATCAAGTGAATGTAACTTGTAGTCGTTGGGGTGCATCTAACTTGTAGCTGTTGGGTGATTCATGTAACCACCACAACACTAAATGGGCAGCTTCTTAATACTCTATCACAAGGGTCCTCCTACCCATGGGAGTTTGGACACTTAGAATAATTTTTTAGCTTATCTCAATAAACCATTCTCTGCAATTACAGCAAGCAAATTAGTGAGCTAATTCTCTCTCTCTACTCGATTTTATCTCTTTCTCTATCTAAACTATCAAGATTAGGGTGTCTCATGTGTGGGTTTCAAGCTCGGGTGTATAGAGCCTAAGAACATTATAAAATATCTCTGTTTTCCTGTATCTCAAGGACAAATTGCCCTTCTTATGTACAACAAATATTCAATCGAATGGGGCAAATATTGTCTTGAGATAGCGCTCATGCGTACCCGAAACAAGAAGAATTCAAGTTCTCAACTTTTGAAATTGTATCATTTTCTACCCCTATTTCACCTTATAAAAACTCCTACAATTCAAGACGACATCTCATGGGTGAAAGAAATGAGACTGCCTTGAATTCTTTGAAAGTCATGAATCACGACTTTACTCGACTTGAACACGTCGACGGGCTTAATTTCCAGAGATGGCAGCAAAAGGTTCTCTTTTTGCTTACCACTCTCAAAGTGGTTTATATAATCACCGAGTCGATGCCTGTAATGCGGCCACCATTATGTGACTCCACCAATGAGCAAACTCAATCATATAAGAGATGGATGGAGGATGACTATATATGCAAGGATCACATCCTAAATGCCTTGGCAGACCCGATCTATGACATGTATGGTTCCGTTGGTACAATAAGAGAGCTTCGGAAACCACTTGAAACCAAGTACCTCACGGAAGAATATGGTAACAAAAAATTTATAATCTCGAACTTTTTAGATTTTAAATTTATTGAAAACATGCCTATACTATCTCAAGTATATGAGTTGCAGTTTGTAGTCAATGAACTTAAAGTTTGTGGTATTTCTTTGGATAATACTTTCTAGTTGGCTCCATAATTCATAAGTTACCAAAAAATGATGAAACACAAGAAAGTTGATATTGATTTGGTTCAACTTCAAAGATCTTTTCACATTGAATAAGAGAATAGACAATAGAGAAAAGGAAGAATCAATTAAGGCAAATCTTTTTAAGCAAAAATCAAATTCTCCATATAACAATAAGCTTTTATTTCCCAATGTCTATAATGAAAATTATAAGAGCCGAAAGTCTATTGCCAACAATAATAAAAAGAAAGTCACTTGTTATGTATGTGAAAAACCAGGATACTATTCAAGAGAGTGCCAACACCGAAAAGGGCTGAAAAGGCCTAGAGACCAAGTGAACTTGACCACTGAAGAAAAAATTGTTGCAATGGTAACCGAAGTAAATATGAGCGATAAAGACAATGGATGGTGGGTTGATACCGGCGCTACCATTCATGTGTCTAATAATCGAGACATGTTTAAAACTTTTGAACCAGCGAGTGATGGTAATTCAGTTCAACTTGTAACCTAAGCTATGGTAAATATGCTTGAAAAGAGTACGATGGATCTAAAGTTGAGTTTGGGTAAGGTACTCACCTTAAAAGATGTATACTACATATTTAAAATAAGAAGAAACATTGCTTCAGAATGCATCTTGAACTTGCAAATGTTAGACTTCCAGATCTTAAAATAAATAAATTGGGTTTTAGAACATCTAAATGTGTTTTTATAGGAAATTATCAAAACAGTAAAGAGTATAGATTTTTTGATCTAAAGATGCTGAATTTTTGGAAAACTTCACTTGTAAAAGTGAATTGAATGAATCAAGTAGCATGCAAAATGATAATAATCATGAAAATAATGAATATGTTGATAAAGAACATATAGAAAATAATGATGATGAAATAATATAACCAAGAAGAAGTAAGAGAATCGAAGATGATCCATCTAATAGAACATCCAAAATTATAGAATTTTGGAAATATAGAACATCCAAAATTCCAAAACACAATTTTGGAATCTAGAGATGCTGAATTTTTTGCAAATCTCACTTGTAAAAGTGAATTCAATGAATCAAGTAGCATGTAAAATGATGATAATCATGAAAATAATGAATGTGTTGATAAAGAACATGTAGAAAATAATGATGATGAAATAATATAACCAAGAAGAAGTAAGAGAATCGGAGATGATCCGTCTTATAATTTTGGACTTGATTTTTATATTTATCTTGTTGAGGCTAATCAAAATAAAATTTTGAATTCTTTACCTATAGTCTCAAATGTGGAAGAAGATCCTACATCTCTAAATGAAGCTTTGGTCTCTCAAGATGCAGAATTTTTGGAGAGGAGCTATAAATAATGAAATGGATTCCATTATAGCTAGAAGAACTTGGAAATTAGTAGAACTTCCACCTAATTTTAAATTCATTTGTTGTAAATGGATTTTTAAAAGAAAAATAAATTATGAGGGTTCTATTAAAAACTATAAAGCAAGATTAGTTGCTAAAGGTTTTAAATAAAAAGAAGGCATTGATTCTTTTAACACATATGCACATCTGGCAAGAATTGCTACCTCTATCAATCATCTAGTCGTATATCAAATTGATGTAAAAACTACTTTTTTAAACGGTGACTTAGATGAAAATATATATATATGGAACAACCCGAAGGATTTGTAATGTCAGGTTATAAGAATAAAGTGTGTAAATTGGTTAAATCTATTTATGGACTAAAACAAGCAACTAACAATTGCATAAGAAATTTCATATGGTTTTAAGAGAAATGAGGCTGATAAATGTGTGTATAGTGAGAAAATAAATTCTTTATGTGTCATAATTTGTTTATTGTGGATGACATGTTTATCTTTGGCTCTAATCTTGAAAGGGTGAAATTGGCACACAAATGCATCCATAGCTGTAGAGGTAATGTACACCTTCAAATTTTATCATGGTATATAATTGTGATGTAAAATGTTTTTAGAATTAACTCAAAATCTATTTTTATATCTAATTATAAAATTTTAAATTTCAAAAATGGTTAAATCAAGTAGATCTATAAACATATGAAAATCTTGAAAATGAACGGTGTAGATAATATGTTGTCAAATGCACTATTTCTGAGACTTAAAATCTTTTTATTTTTCATGGTCATACATCTCGATGTCGAGATTATCAATCAAACGGTTTTTCAACATTAAAAGTACCTTTTCCGATGGATTTTTGAGGTGTATCTATAGTTCTGCATTACAAGGTTGCATCCTTATATAAACTTTTTCCATCTTGAAATTGTGGAGGAAACTAAAAAGTTCTTCGTATCTAACTTTGATATGAAGGACTTAAGAGAGGATGATGTGATACTTGGTATCAAAATAGTGAGAAAATAGAAAGTATTAATCTTGACTCAACTCACTACATTGAGAAAATGCTTAATAAATTTGAGCATACTGATAGTAAGTTGGTCTCTACCCTTATAGATCCTCATATTAAGTTAAAAATAAATGATGAGAGATGTATATCTCAACTTGAATATGCTAGGGTAATTGGTAGTTTGATATATGCAATGACTAGCTCGAGGCTTGACATTGCATATGTGGTTGGCAAACTTAGCAGATATACAAATTGTCCAAGTAAAGAGCATTGAGATGTTATATCTCGAGTATTAAGGTACTTGAAGTGAACTATCAATTATGATATAAAATATGTTGATTATCCTGAAATGTTGGAAAGGTATAGTGATGCTAATTGGAATAATGAAATTCAAGATTCACTATCCACATCCAGATGGTGTCTGAAATTATTGCTTTAGACTCTGCCAACAAAGAGGCCGAATGGCTAAATAATTTGTTATATAACATTCCCATATGGCCAAAACCAAGACATGCAGAAACAATATATTGTGATAATCAAGCTACTATTGTGAGAGCTTGTAATAATCTATATAATGGAAAATCTACACATATTGTGAGAAAGCGCAACTCCATTAAAATATTAATTGGGGATGGAGTGATTAATGTACAATATGTAATATTAAAGAAAAATTTGGCTAATCGTTTGACTAAAGGCCTTGTAATGGATGACGTTAGTAAGATGTCAATACGAATGGGGCTAGAGTATATTCAATAATTATTTATAGTGGGAACCCAACTTAGTCTTTTGTAACCTCAAAATTCTAGGTTCAATGTGGTAAAAATAAACTGTACGTATGATTAATTTAGTCACTAGACATAAACTTTTTGTAAGTACCCATTCTAAGGAAACCCATATAGTGGATAAGTCTAGTGATGACCTGTATGTTAGTAGGATGAGCTACGCTGTTAATGTAGTCTATGAACTATATTTATAAGTCCGAGTGTTTTATATACAGGGGCAGTTTTGCCTATATAATTGTGGAAGTGAGTTGGTTTCGTCTCTAGAATATTTATGAAATCGGGATATAAGCACAAGGCCCAAAACGTGCTATCAGCTAAAAAGACACTAGAGTTTAATATTGTTTGCGAGTTATACTACTAGTATGTTAAATAAGCAACATGGGTCAAAGATATACTCTATCACAATACTTGATGGACTTTGTCTTATACACTCTAAGTGAAAGTTCGAATCGAAAGATACTTTCATGGTATGCAAATAATATGTTTCTTATATTTTGTTTTGTTATTTTGAGATAGTGGAGGAAATTGTTAGTATTTTTTGCTTGAAAAATGATTAAGTGTATTTCAAAACAACAACTTTGGTTTTACTTTCCAAAAAATGCTTTTATAGAGAGAGAAAGAAGTGAGTTTGATCCCATATTGAAGATGAGAGAGTTTGTTGAGCCATATTTAAGAACATGTTTTCCTATGCAATATACTTCAAGTACAAAGGAGAGAGAATACATATGTGCAGAGCAAGCGAAGCATCACACACATGTACATGCGTGTGCATATGCAAGTGCGAGGGCGTGGCCACAAGGGCGCTTGTAGAAAAACTTTGCACTTCGCACGTTTGCATCGACACGCCCCTAGCTCGAGCATGTGTGCAAGTCAGGCACATGAGGAACCTCTCGCCCGAGAATGTGTGTGGGGCGGCCTCGTGACTCGTTATCGTTTTGTGAGCTCGGCTCATGGGGATCCAACAATTATATAGCTGTTGATGCGTGTGGGATATCCAACGGTCATCTCAACATAGATGAGATGGAGATTTGTAGACGCACTTTGCACTTCTCACGCTTGCATCGGCGCATGATGCACCCCTCGCCCGAGCACGTGTGCGGGTCGAGCCTATGAAGTGCCCCTCGCCCGAGCATGTGTGCAGGTTGGGCTCGTGACTCGTTATCTATTTGTGAGCTCGGCTCTTAGGGGATCCAACGGTTATCTAGCCGTTGATGCGTGTGTGACTTTCAACGGTCATCTCGACATTAATGAGAGGGAGACTTATAACAACAATCATCAAGTGCATGTAACTTGTAGCTGTTAGGGTGCATGTAATTTGTAGTTATTGGGTGGTGCATGTAACCACCACAACACTAAATGGACAGCCGCTTGGTGCTCTATAACAAAGGCCCTACAAGTTTGGACACTTAGAACAATTTTTTAGCTTCTCTCAATAGATTATTCTCTGCGATTCCAGCAAGCAAACTAGTCGCCTAACTCTCTTTCTCTCCACTCGATTTTATCTCTTTCTCTCTCTAAACTTTTAAGACTCTAGTGTCTCATGTGTGGATTCCAAGTTCAAGTGCATAGAACTTATGAACATTGTAAAAGACCTCTCTGTTTTCTTGTATCTTGAGGACGAATTGCCCTTCTTATGCACAACAAATACTCAATCGAAAGGGGATAAATATCCTATTGAGATAGCGCTCCTGCATGCCCGAAAACAAGAAGAGTTCGAGTTCTCAACTTTTGAAATTGTATCATTTTCTGCCCCCATTTCAGCCTACCAAAGTTCCAAGATCGAGTCCAGGACTTGGACCCGAAAAAACTTGTAGGACCCAGACCCAACCATACCTGGACCCCAACCCAAAACTTAAAAATATATGTATTTAAATATATTTAAGTATTATTTTATATATATATATATATATATATATATATATATATATATATATATATATATAATTTAAATATGGGTTGTGTTAGGATGCTCACACTATAAAGTAATTTATCATTGTACTCAGTAAAATTTGGACACTTATATAACCTTATTTTGTTCATGAAGCTTTTTTTAGATAATAGTATTTTTAGTCATTAGGAGAGGTGTGCCATCATCTGTATGGGGTGTGACATCATCTGCATTTAATGTTCTATGTGAGTGATATCACATGTCATATAGATGACGTCCCTAATGACAAAAATACCCTTATTAAAAAAATAGTCCATGTACAAAACAATAGTATAGAAGTGTCTAAAATTCATTGAGTACAATGATAAATTACTCTATAATGCGAGCACTCCACATTTAAATATTATAACTAAAATATGTAGTTATATTTATTTAAATATAAATGAAATATTATTAAAATATGATATATTAAATATTATTTAAATAATAACACTATTCGGGTTGGGTTCAATTTTTTGACCCATACCTGGACGCAGGTCGGGTTTGGTCTTCGGGTCCCAGTCCATTGCCACCGCTTTTTCTAATCAGTATTTTAAATTGGAGTTGGCTTCTAATTCAGCCTCGGCTTATTAGGTGATTTCTGACATGAATTAAGCCATATCTAACAAAATTGTAAAGAAATAAAATTGTTAAGAAATTACAAAAATATTATTTTGTAAATGAAATCTTAAGTAGTAATTTACAAAATAAAAATTTCTTATTTTATTATCAAAATTTATAAGCAATAAATTATATTTTAAGTTTTATGCTTGGGTCCCATTGCCATGCATATTTGTATTTTAATTTTATTTTTTATATATTAGATTAAGCTTAAATTTTAAGGTATCCATACTCCTCATTAGATATGTTAGAACTTACAAGGATAGAACTTACATTACTTAAAATTAATTTGAAAATTTTGAAAAATATTTTTAAATAACTAAAATGACCAAAGTATGCGTAGAACTTACAATGATAAAGTTATGTTAGTTTATTAAGTTGATTTTTTATACTTTCAGTACGAACGTTCAAAATTTAAACTTAATCTGTATATAAATAATACAAAATTAAAACATAATATATGCTTTCAAAAAGTAAGCTTGAACATAAATTATAAAATATAATAAGCTATATTTAAATTTTAATAATAAAATATTTCATAAATTTTCTTACTTGCTAATAGTACTAAAACCTAAGAGAATCGGGCAACTTCATCTTCCTCTAATTAGAATTAAGATTTCAATGTTAGTTTGAGTAATTTTTAGTTGGCTCGGCAATTTTTAAGACGTAATGGTCGTCTTTAATCCTAAAAAAACTTCATGTTTGTCCAACAAGAAATATGACTCCAATGTTAGTTTGAGTAATTCTTGATCAGCTCGACGATTTTTAAATTAATACCTTAGACTTAATGGCTGTCTTGAATCCTAAAAATTAATTAAAAAATCCAACATAGAGATATTTTTGGGATCTAACATAAATATATTTTTGGGCCCTCTTGCTCTCCTGTAACATAGATATGGGCCCTCTCTCTCTCTAGACATATGGGCTCTCTCTCTCTCTCATTCATGGCCCTAAGCAATCTACTAAAGAGCAGGATGAAGAGATCATGGGGTTCTCACATGCTGTCTCCATCTCTTTGTATTTTCGAAAGCATTGAAAAAATTAAACATTTATTAATATTTTCATATCTTATTCTCTCATTGATTCACCATGATGAAATAACTATATATGTAAGCAGAATCCAAGGGCTCAGTTTAGCTAGAAGGTTGCCCTTTACATAGCTTTAATAAATGGATGAAGTTTCTATAAGGCCTCGGCTTTATGAAAACAGAATAAAGCCTCCCCTCGAATCTTCATCTAGAAAGCACTTTCGGCAATGGAAATATCTCTATGATGGGTCTAAAATCAATTTAAATTTTATAATAAAAATAAAACTTTAAGTAATCATAAATATTTTTGTATTGAAATGGCATCTTTCAACACTATTTGGATATGAATTTTATTTTGTTTGTTTAGAGCCTCACACCAAACAAACAATTGCTTAAAATTTAGCATTTTTAGATTCTTATATAATTATGCTAAGGGGTGGTCAATTTTATGCTCAAACATCTTAATCGAGAATTTATTCAACAAAGTTGTAAATATTTTGATATGAAAAAGTCACAATCAATTTGAGTCGCCAAATATAAAATTTAGTTATAGGTAACACACTATTAACTATTCTTGGTTTTTCAAAAATTTCATATCGTTTTTATCTTTTATTTTTCTTAATTTATTTATTACAATATTTTATTTTTAACTAATTACAAAAAACACTTATCAAGCAACCGAACAATCAAGAAGAAAAATAAAAGGATGTGGTTTGTTTAAGGTCTCGACCTTAAACAATCTAACTAAGGCGCACCACCAAAACCTCACCAAAAGATGTAATTTTAGTGTCGAAAATTTCAATGAAGACCTGGAAAAAACTAGTTCAAATCTAATTATAAAATTTAAAAATAAAAAAATAATACCGATCGGCCGGATCTAAAAACACATTGAAATATTAAGAATTGACGGCCTAGATAATGTATTACAAGCTGTACCATTTTTTATACTATAAAATCTATTTTTTCCCAACATCTGTACATCTCGAGGTGAGATGATCAATTAAAGGGTTTTTCACCATCAAAATAACACTTTAAATATATTTTTAAAGTGTGCTTTTTTTCTACATTTTAAAGTTACAACCCTATATAATTTTTTTTACAATGGGTAAAACTATGACTAGATTAATGTTTGGGGCAAGCTTTTTGTGCTTGCCCTACAATATAAAACTTATATGTTTCCCTTTATCCAACCGTTCATTTTGAATGGAGGGTTAAGATTGTCCTAATCACAATGTCATGTCTTTACACCATTTTATTTTTAATGATTTTTATATAAAACACTTTAACACCAAAATATGGGTGTCCAATCATCTATTAAACTCGCACTTTTTTTTAAAAAAAAAATCTTTAATAAAATAAAAATACCAAAATATCTTTAAAAGTTTAAAAAAGTATTTTGGTCATTATATTTTATCAAAATATTATTTTAATATTTTTATAAGTACACCCCAATGAAAAGATAACACGTGCCAAATTTTATATTCATACAATTTATATTAAAAACTTAAAAATACAATATTAAGAGACGTTAAATCTAAGATCAAACGATAAATGACTCACTCACGGCTCGATGGTAGGGAAAGCTTTGATCGATGTATAAAAACCTTTCCTAAGGCTTGAGCTAGAGAAATAACTTGAAGGCAATTTCGTCATCTTGTAAAAACAACTGGGTATTTTCGTATATTTTCACCAACACCCAACCGAAAAATATCGCCCGCCACAAACCAACCGCCATAAGGGTGTCCCCTCCCTCTATGTCGGTTTCTCTCTCTCATCATTTTTTAATCGATTATACTTTCTCTTTCTTCTGTTTTTTTTGTTTTCGTCTTGCCACAAAGCTTGAGTTTTAAAATAAAATAAAGCATCATCTCAAATCTTCATCTTTAAAAACAATCAAAATATTTACTTTAAAATCAATTTTTAAAATCAATAATAAAATTTGAAACTAAGAAATAACATAAAACTTGCGGAACTATAAGCATTTATTTTTAAGATAAAATAAACAATTTAGATAATTTGTCACAATATATATTATTTTTAAAACTAAAAATCTTTATTTTTTTTCACAACCAAAATATTCAAACCCAGATGATTGATTGGAATGGTTTTTTAGTGCTTGAATTGCAATTTTCGATGGGTTATGAGGTGATGTTTTTAACTATTTTTCCTCTTCTTTGTTTATCGCATTTCAAGTTTTGAAAATAGTACGTCTTGTAACGTATTTTTTGACTGTCAATTTTCAATATTTTTAAGTTTTTATAGATCTGGTTCGATCTTAATTATTTTTTAAAATTTAAATTTTATAATTAAAAATAAAAATATATTTTAAAACTATTATAAAGATTTATAATATTACTTAGACATTATTTGGAGTTGCGATTTATTTTGATTGTTTAGAGCGTCGATTTTATACAAACCGTATTTTTGATAATTTTTATGGATTCTACTCTCTCTGAGTTTTTAACTATTTTGACTTTTTTACTCCTTTTCTGTCTATGTTATTTCCTTTTATTTTTGCTATTTCTCCTCTCTCTCTCTAAGTTTTTCTTTCTCTCTGTAATTTTTCCATTATTGCGCTTTTTCTCTCTCTATGTTATATCCTTTTATTTTTGCTATTTCTCCTCTGTCTCTCTCTATGTTTTCTTCATCATCTCTCTCCTACCTCCTAACCATTCTCTCTGTTTAATATCTTTGCTCTCTCTCTCTCTATAATATTATTTCATTATTATCTGTCTCCATTTCTCTCTCTCTCTCTATAGTATTATTTCATTATTATCTGTCTCCATTTCTCTCTCTCTCTCTATAATATTATTTCATTATTACCTGTCTCCATTTCTCTCTCTCTCTCTTCTCATTATCCACTGGATCCCAAATCACTTTCTCTCTCTACTGTTTATCTACGCGCTCTGCTCCCGCGTCCCTTTCAAATCTCTACTATAAAAGGAACCCTCCTTCGTATTTCTAAAACCTACTTCACCTTGCTCCGCGCCCCAGTTTGGTTTCAATGGCTTTAACCCTGATTATCTCTGCAACTCGCTTCGAACCCTAATTTTATTTGCGTCTCTTTACAGACTCTCGTTTGCTCTTCAAGTCTCCTCAATCCCTGATTTTCTCTGCAATTTCAGTCCTCGAAACCATTCCAGTCCTTGAAACCCTGGTTTTCTGTGAGAAAATATCTTCAAAACCTACATTTTCTGCTTCTTCGTTCAAAACCCTAATTTTCTCTGAAAATCTCTCTTCCTCTCAAGCAATGGCTTCCAATCCTGGACCTTCTTCAAGTGCCTCCTCTTCCCATTTGCTCGAGCAACCCGTGCTTTCTTCTGAGCCATTGGATTCTGGAGGGGACTTTCAGGAAGGGGTTCCGGCCATTCCTCAGCCTTTGGAATCACTGCAAGGAGTCCCAATACCACCGTTCCTCACAAAAACCTACGATTTGGTTGATGATCCATTGCTGGATCCAGTGGTGTCATGGAGTCGTAGTGGTGAGAGCTTCGTGGTCTGGGACCCCATGGAATTTGCAAGGACTGTTTTGCCAAGGCATTTCAAGCACAACAACTTCTCTAGCTTCGTTCGCCAGCTTAATACATATGTGGGTTTCCTGTAATTTTGTATGTACTTTTCATTTGCAATTGACAAAAAATTTGTATCTAAATTTTCTCTTCTTCTTTTTTTTCCTATTTGTTATTTGTTTTTTTTTTTTTTTCGAATTGTAATTTGGTTTAGCTTAGGTGGATTTTCATGTATTTGTAGTCACAAGCTGTATTTTTGCTGTGATAGAGAGAGGAAGAAAGCGATTGTGAAATTGTATTTGAGAGAGAGAGAGGGAGAGAGTGTGTAATTGGAATTTGTATCTGAAACTCTGTAAATTGGGAGGATATTTGTATGTAATTTTTGTTTATTACAATGAAGACACAATTGCCATGTCTCGTTCTGATGGTTTCTCTTTATTGAAGCTGCAGAGCAGATGCTTGACCAGATGTTGGTCTTTTGATTTTGTTCTCTTAGGTGAAACAAATTGGGGTTTATGGTTATAGAAATTTCTGTGTTTTTCTTATGTGGAAACCCCATCTTCTCTCTGACTGGTTATGATTATTTTTTTTTGAAACTGCTTAACTCGTTAAATAAAAATGAAAATATACAAAACCATATGTTTAGAAGAAAGTCAAAACAGGGGAACAGAAGAAAGAAATGAAGGTAACATGTTTAGATGAAAGTCAATAAAGGGGAGGGAATAATATTCACATAGAAAAGTAGAAGATAGAGACCTAAAGCCGAAAGAAGTGGAGAGAGTCCTGAGAACGACAGGGTCCAATGGTGATCTTCGAGGGATCAAATGGTAATAATTCTTTTTTGTTCTCAGATAAAACCTCATTTCTCCCAAAAATGACTGGTTGTGATTCTTTTTTTCTTATCAGATAAACCCCATTTCTCCCAAAAATGGCTGCTGATGATGAGTTGAGTTAAACACAGGTTATACAGGCCAACCCCACAAAAAAGAAAAATCCTTTGTATTCAAAATTTTTAGGTTTCTCCCCCCCCCTTCATCTTGCTTTTCTTGATGATATATATCACTGAAGAATAGAAACAATGATAACGGATGCTGGCTGAACACCCATGTGGGGTTTGAGAACATATGGGAACTTTGAGAGGTATTTTCTTTGTGATCATAGTTCTTTTGTTTTCTTTGTTACTTGGGTCTGTTAGTTGATGATAAACATAGAGAGGTGGGTGCAATTCATGAAAATGGACAATGAATTAAGTGTAAAACTCAGGGGGTTAATTCTGAACCTTTTTGGCACTTTTAAAGGGTATATTGCATTCTGTTTTGTCTGCTTTTGTATTCTGATGCTTATGGTACCTCTATTCTTTGTTACTTGGTGTTGATCAACTATGTTGCATAGTTTGAGATGTATTATAACATGCATTTGAGTTCATGGAGTCGTCCTTTATTGTTCATGGAGTCGCCCTTTATTGTTCCTTATTGGAGTATTAGATTTGTTCTAAAACCCATTTTGCTATTTTTTTCTAGACTAGCCCATAGAACCCAACTTTTCCTATCCCATGGATCAATTATTGTTACAGATTGAAAATAAATATCTTTTCTGAGTCACCACTGGCACAAGTATTGTCTTTTTGCTTCTTTGTGCGGGGTTGGGGGTGGTGGCTAGATCAATTGTAAAAACATGATGTGATACCCCAATCAATAACTGAACCCAAGATGCGTGTGCTGCTTTTCTCAGCCAATAGCCATTTTCTTCTGGTGTGCTGCTTCTTTGAGCTAATTTTCTGTAAATTTCTCGTACTTTTTCGTTGTGTTTGTGGAGATTTTATTGACAAACTTATGTCTAAGTTTTGCCAACTTTATTTTTTGCAATTGTTGCGTATTTCTCCCAAATTTCTTTTCCTGATTGAAACATGGTGAATCCTCTCAGGGTTTTCGAAAGATTGACGCAGATCGTTGGGAGTTTGCGAATGAGGGTTTTCTTCGAGGGCAGAGGCACCTATTGAAGAACATTCACAGGAGAAGGTCTCAACAAATGCAACAGATTGGTCACCCTTTGGGGTCTTGTGTTGAAGTTGGGAAATTTGGCTTGGAAAATGAGATTGAAAGGTTAAGAAGGGACAAGAATGTTTTGATGCAAGAGGTTGTGAAACTTCAGCAGCAACACCAAATGACAAATCACCGTCTGGAGACCATGAATCAGAGGATTCAAGTTGCAGAGCAAAGGCAGAAGCAAATGGTTTCCTTTCTTGCGAAGTCTTTGCAAAATCCAGCTTTCTTGGCTCAAATTTTTCAGCTAAGAGAAAACCAGCAAGTTGACTCTAGGGGGAGAAAGAGGCGATTCATCAAGCATCAGCAAGCTGGACCTAGTTCCTCTGCCTCATCTGAGGAAACCCAACTTGTGAAATACAAGGCTGAGTCAGGTGACTCTCCCTCACCTTTGGCAAGTCAAGGCCTACTTGCTGAATTGGCTAATGATATATTAGGAGATTTGGATGGTCAAGAAGAATTTGATTTAGGAGAAGCAAAAACTTGGGATATTGCTCATGTAGGAGGGAAAGACGATGAATCTATTGCACTGGGGAGAAAACCAGAACCAGAACCAGTCCCAGTCTTCAATCCTGGTCTTCCATTTCATGATCCTAGTGACATGTTGCTTATGGGGAAGAATGTTATGACCTCTCCAACTGATGAAAGCTCAACTGGTGCCAAATACTTTGTATCCTTTCCTGATCATTTGTCACCTAAGATATTTTCAGAACTGATGTCTCCTGCTGATTTCCTTATGAAACAAGAAGACTTACCAGATGTGGGTTTTAGCGGAAGTGATCCTACTTCTACTGTTCCTGTTTGGGAAGATCTCTTCTACTATGAGGGTCAAGAACTGGATGATGCAGCTGGTGTTTCCAATTTTTGGAACGTGGGTTCACAGCAAAGAGTTGAAGGTTCGGGAACCAACCAATTGAATGAGTCTTCTTTAGATGATCTTTCAAAACAAATGAAACAGCTTACGAAAGATCACAATGAAGACACAAATACCTAGGCCTTTAGTGATAGCATCTTTGGCACACTTTGCTGATCTCCTCTCTCTAATTAGTTGAGTTCATTGAACTGGAACATTATTTACTTTAACTTTGAAATGAATTATTTTTTCTTGAGTTTTATGGTAGTGTCTTGTGTGATTTTTAGGGTTGGGGTTGGCTGGCCTCTTATTATGGCTCTTGTTTTCTCTGTTGAACCAGGTGGATATATCTATAGCTTGGATGGCTGCCCTTTAGGGTAGGCCTACGTTTCATGGTTCATTCACTGATGAAAGTTTTGAGTGGTGGAACTCTGCAGGTTAGTTGACAAACCATTTCTCTTTCGTTTGGAGTGTGGGAAAGAGCACGCAGGTTTCTCACCCATTCTACTGTTTTAAGAATCAATATTCTCTTCTTTTCTGGTAAGACTATTGAGGGCTTGTTCTGCATTTACTAATGGCATATGGATACTTAAGCCATGCACACTCTGCCTTCTCCTTCTTCTTCATGTGCATCCATTGTGGAAAGTGTTTGATAGTAGTAATTTGAATGATTGGGTGCTGTGTGTGATGAATATTCACTGTTTGAAAGTAACACACTTTCATGGATGTGCTAGTTGAATTTCTGGTTTGCTAAGTTCCTTTATGAGCAGGAGATATTTTTTAATTATAGATTTCTTTGTGAGTATATTCCTCTATGTTATTTGGAATGCAACTTGCAATCTTTTTATGGGCTGTACTGGTCTTTCTTACATGGCAATCAAATATTTTTTCCCCTGAAACTTCAAAAGAACTTATTGATTTGTATTAAGATTCCGTCTGCCTATTGTCATATAAACTTCAATGGCGGTCTTTAAGGTTGAAAGAGAAATTCGTTTCAATTCTTCAATTTTTAGGCCACTATACACCTTGATGACTACCGCTATATCTCTTGATGACTTGGTATCTGATTATTTCCTTGTTATATTTGACTATCATAATCATTATAGGGGAGACTTTCTATGTGTCTAACCACATATTTTATATGTTGCCATGGACTCCCCACAGTCTGATTTAATTGGATGTGGGATAGTTTATTGTATAAAAGTTCGCTATATTGTGGGACTGGCTTTCAGCCAGTAATTTTAAATCCCTTGCCAAACTGTCTCACTCTTCCTCTTGAAACCCCTCCCTCTTTCAAACAAAATGCTGGAAAAGCCACTACAGCAAAGGTTTTTTCCAGGAAGTAATTGGAAATTACAGGGGCTAATCTTTTTGTCAGAATCTTATCAGGATCTTTTCTATTTCCTTGATGAATTGTCAAAAGTTTGAACTGCAAAAAATAGCTGAATTTTGGCTGGAATATCGACTGTATCCTTTCCTTGTGATTTTCAGCCAAAACCTTGTGATTTTTAGCCAGAACAATGAAAAATATAAAGCTGGTTTTATCCAGAACCTTGTGAGAAAATCTCCATTTTCTTAGAAGTCTCAAACCTCAAAAGGTTGGCAGCTGATTTTTGGTTAGAATCTCTAATACATCTCCATTCCTGTATCATTAGCAGAGGTTTCACCTACAAAAGTTAAAAAACTGACCCCTAAGAATCCAGAGAGGGATGAGGCCTCTGAATTTGGGAAGGTTGTTTTGTGCTTATGTTTAATGTTTTCTTGCGAGTGTTTGGCCACAAGAGTAGCCATAAAAGAGGAGGTCTGGGTATTTTTGTCACTGGGTTTTGAGATTTTTGAAAGAGTTTTGGGGTGGCGAGGGGGACTCGAAACTTAGAAATAAGTAACTGTCAAACCTGGTTCCAAATGCCCATGCGGGTTTGCCACATCATGTAAAGAGCTATCCCTGCTGTCTGATCAAAATTGATTGGTGGAAAATATGTGTGGCTGGGATCATGCATAATGTTTTCCCATCATTATAATCTATGTTTTGATATCATTATCATTACAACCGTTGTTATTGAAAAAACTTTTTCACAATTATTGTTTATAATTTTGTTATGATGCCCGGTTCATGCAACTCCAATCTTTCCTTCCACTTGTACATAATTTGAAGTACCTTTTTCTCTGTCCAAGAATGTTTGATCCTAAAAGTGTAATGTGCTTGTTACCCAAAAAAAGGACAAACAAAAGTGTATGCACTTGTTGAATGCAATAATCCTGCTTTAAACAGTGATAAATTCTTCCTGTGCTGTAATGCGTTGATTTTATAGTGCTCAAATTGAAGGTGAACAGATTTACTAAAAGAAACTATGTTAATTCCCACGAATCTATGAATGCATATATTAATGCTGCATAAGAAAGACGGCATTGCCTGCTATAGCTCTCTCCTGATGGCTTCCAAGGGCTTAATGCTCTTTAAATTCAGACCCTGTCCTGGGCCTATAACGTTTTTGGGTCCTCTCATTGATAGTGTGATGGTTTCCTGTATTTACTTTTTTATTGAATCCACTACCTGATAAAACTCCCCAACCAGGTCGTTCCTTTGTTTTATTCTCTCCTTTCACTAAATCACAGCCTAGGCCAAATCTTTTGGAGTATACATCTTCTCTCCTTGAAATGGCCCTGTAACATATGGAGTTATGTTTATTCAATGCCCTATAACCTGCCAACATGTGACAACAAAGGGTTGCAGGACTCTTTCCCGCTGGTTTTCTAATACCCATTCCTTAATATCTATTATAATCACTGTTACCATTTGGTCTAACAGATTACTCGTGCGTTTATTTTGTGATACGTCTTATCGTGGTTGTTGTATGATTCTAAGGGCAGCCTCTTCATTGCCCCTTTCTTTATATGCTCAAAGGCATCCCTCCTTTAGATGCAATTGTATTGTGGAACGAATATCAACTGTGGGATCACCTTGTGTAAGATGCAGTGGCGTTTACTGTAACATTCATTATCTAAGTGCGGTGTTCTTTTTGGTCTTGTAACAAAAGGAAAAAGTAGAATCGAAAGTAACAAATTCTACTTTTAACGTTTCTTTATTTTTTTTATTTTATTTTTTATGCTTCAGTCATTCAACCCAAGAGGTGTATGATAGCAATCTTTTATTTTCTATTGAAAAGATTTGTCTTGACGTTGTTTTATCATGTGATTTTTGTTCACCATACTTTTAATTTCATTGATACTTGATGTTTTTTACTTTGACAAACTGGCAAATCATTTTGATGTTATGTGACTCACAAAATCAAGGTATAGGTATTTGTTGGTTTAAGTATTTAGGGTACCAAACAGAAAACAGAACAATCCAGTTATGGTCTGTGGTATCTACCTGGTCGGTTCAACCATCATTCTATTAACAACGATTGTTTAGTTAAAATTTATCATTCCTAGGAAACAACATAAGAAATAAAAAATGATGTTTAGGGACAAGTCTATGATCGAACAGTTGTAAATTTTTGCCCCTTGTCTGGGTTTTCTTCTTTTTAACCAAGCCCAATTGATATGGTCTTCTGATTGTTGGCTGAGGTAGATGTTAACCTCCGCCCCCTTCTTGGAAATGAAAATGCTCTTGACCTTTTTCCATCCGCTGTAGCTCTTGTTTGGACCACAAACAAAGAGGTCATGCATTGCAGTAATAACCAAAGGAGGATTGCAATGTGATGTGATATCCATCAGTTTCTTAGAAGCTAAGAAGATCCAGTGGACCAAAAAAAAGACCTTACCATGATTGATGGTAGTTTTGCACACTAAGAACATATTGCCCCAAAGCTGATAAAGAAGATGTGGGTCTTGTCCATGTCGTCTTATTCTTCGTTTGTTTCTCCCAACCCCAATCCCCTCCTCGCCCCCCCCCCCACCCCCCCTTCTCCACGGTTGTTTCTTTTGCTCCAGCCCCTTGGTCATTCAAGTGCACCTGGAATGAGTGGACTTATCTATGTGCCAAGAACTGTATAAATCTAGAAGCATCGAGAAAATCAGTTTGTAAACCGTCCATTAAGAAACAGTGATCACATCAAGGGATGTAGACTCCCTTGCCACACCTGCATAGGTGAATCAAGGCGACCCGATTGTTACCCCTGAACTGTGCTGTTAGGTGAATGGCATGATACACAAAATGATATTTGTACAGCAGAGTGAATTTGTCAAATAGGAGAATTACATTACTTCTTTTGAATAGTAGTACATTACTTTGAAGCAGTTTCATGCATACTCCTAGTAAAGAAATGGTTGTTTTTCTTTGTTCTCTCTTGTTTTTTGTTAACAATCATCTACTTACATTTGCATTCTGCAATAGGATTTCTAAATACAAACTTTAAGAGCTATGGTGGGTTTGGAGGTTTGCCTTGTGTCACATTTAAAATTACCCCTGTTGAAATATGTTAATTTAAAAAATAACACACTTCAATTGAAAACCATACCAATTTTATTTTCAAACTTCTCTTATATTGTACAATTAGTCTTGTTCATAAGTACACATGTAATTTTAGGTTTCATGTCATCCTTAAATTGGAGAAAATAGTGAAATTTGAATAAAAACTTATTTCTCAATGCTAACTAAAAAAAGTTCAAACTTTTATATTCATGTTTAAGTTTAAAATATTTTAGAAACTGTAATTTTTGTTTCTAAGATCTGAAAAACTCTAAAAATCTTATTCTGAAATTACTCCTATATCCAAATGACCAATACTTATAGGTTTCACTTAATCGTAGATGAAATTATTTTATTTGAACTGAATTTCTTATTTATATATTAACTAAGGGTTTTGTTAGGCTACACCACTTGGTCATGTATACCTTTAAAGTCCTCATCATTTTTTTGACACTTAGATACCCTTATCCTATAGTGTAATAACTTTTTGTCTAGGGGTATTCTAAGTACTTAGCAAAGGGTAAATTAGAATTTCTTAATAGAAACAAAAGCATTTATTAACAATATTGGAGAATGACGCCATCGGCATGGTGTGTGACATCACCCACAACATACATTAATTGTTTTTTTAACTACTAATAGAATTCCACTATTTTCTTATAGAAATTTTCATTCTACCCCTACTTATAAAATTTTGCATTACAATTCAAGGGTATTTAAATGTTCAAAAATGTTGAGGACTTTAAAGGTATAAACCACAAATGATGTAACCTAACAAAACCCATTAACTTATAATAACAAAAAATAAACTTGTATATTCCTTGTATATTAATATTAACTTGTTAAATAATAATTTATATTTTCAAGAAAAAAGAAAATCCTCATTAGATATGTGTGTAGGCGAGTGCTCACATGTGTGTGTGCGTGTGTGTCACCCAAAGCCATGAGAGAAAATCGGGCATATGTCCCCCTAAAAGCTGCTAGGGCTGTAATTACTGTTTGACATGTTTTACTCCATCTCCTGTGTGTGTGTGTTTGTGCATGTGTGCGTGTGCCACCCTAAGCCATGAAAGAAAATTGGGCATAGGTCCCCCTAAAATTGCTAGGCCTGTAAATACTGTTTGACATGTTTTACTCCATCTCCTGTATGTGTGTGTCCCTCAAAGCTATGAGATAAAATTGTGCATAGGTCCCCCTAAAAACTGCTAGGGCTGTAATTACTGTTTGACATGTTTTACTCCATTTCAGAGCCTTGGAGCTGGTGGTCCTTTACTCCTTACCAACCTGAGCACTGATAAATTTCAAAACATGATTGGCCAAAGTTGGGGATGAATGAAGCTTTAACAATTGATGAAAGCTTGAAAGACCTAGAAGTGAAACCTGAGGCCACCTATTTTGAGATTTTTGCAGTTTTACTGTACACTTAATTCTTTTGTATTATGGCATTTTCTTGCATTGTGGGCATTTACGTTTGTATTTTATGTATGTTACAATGAATTATGTCGTTGTCTACACATGTGCTCTTGTACAAAGATATGTTTAGTAAAGATATATATTACATTTTTGTTATTTCAAGAAATAGAAAAGAATAAACACACAGCATCTTGTAGGGCTGCGGTTTTATAAAGCCACTTCTCAAAACTCACTAAAGAAATGCAGTTATGTGCCGGAAAACCTATATGTCGATCATCTCAACCTTGACAATAAATAGATTTCATGCCCTAAAAATGCTCTATTTTCGTAAGTGTTTTAAGGACTGCCCATTATAGTGTGCACAATTCCCCAATTGTGCACCATTTTTAGAGCTTTAAATTCTGTAGTCAAGGGTATAAATAGATTTGCTGGTCATCAAGCCATCACTAGGGTTTTAAGTGCCAAAACTGTATTTTTTTCACCAGTGTTTTGAGGTGTTGCTTTACTAGATGTCGTAAAAGCCATGCCCTTTAAAAAATCTGCCCAAAAAGAAATAGCAATGATAAAAAAAGAGAAATGTGGAAATATCATGCAAAGAAAGATACCATATGGCCCTTGACAGAGCAGAATAATGAAATATGATTCATGTAGCTAATTGCAAATAGTTGAGATGAAGCTCTAGTGATGATGATCTTCTAAAATGGCTTGGATTTTTTCTTATTGGTTTGAACATTTCAATGATATTATACTTGAAACAAGATAAATTTGTGGTTCATCAATTTCTAACTTGAAAGAGATTCAGGATTATTGTCATGTTATGACATCAACAGTTGCAAATTATTAATTGATGTTCAAGATTTCATGGTAAAAGCAAAGAAACGAGCACTGGTATTCTATGATCCAATTCGCCAATATAATACCATTACCAACTGGACTTTACTACGATCCTAGAAAAAGAGAAATATATGTAAAATATTTCTGTATGTGTCATCATTGCATAAATTTCCGTAAGTTTTAAATTCTATGCCAAATCTATTTTCTCCATTTTTGAATTTTTCCTAAAAATACCCAAACTTCGGACTTTGAGAGTTTGAATTATGAAGTATACAAAAGTGACTGTCATTCAAAACAAAAACTTCATGTATTACAATCTTTGGATTTTAAAAATCCAACGTTCTTTTTGTATTGTTAAATTGTCTCATGTATTGATTTTAACCTAAGGAAAAAATTTATATAAGGTGTCAACTTTATACTATATGAGTAAAAAGCACCTAAAAAATCCACTAAAAAAGGTTGTTCTTATGCTTGAAAACCCTCAAATTGATCATCTCGACCCAAAGATTAATAGAAATGAAAAAAGGGGATTTTTAGTCCTAAAAATAGTTCATCTTCTAACACATTATCTGAATCATCTATTTTCAAGATTTTTAAGTGTTTATAGATCTGCTTGATCGTCACTATTTCTAAAACTTTAAATTTTATAATTAGGGGCAACAATAAATTTTCATATTATTGCAAGGTTTTGCTGCACATAAATTGCATTTTTGGCATAGTTTTGAGGTGAATCTTACTTCACTAGTATAAGGTTGACACCTTATACAAACCTCGCCCTCAACAAAAACTTCGGAATTTGAAAATCCTAGGTTGTTCCTTCATCAAAAAGTACTGTACTTTCAATTGATATATCTCTCTCTAGGAAGCTTGTCTCACTCATCAATAAAACTCTCTCTCTCTCTCAATCCACGTGCTTTACTTTCAATTGATATTTTATCTCAAAAAATAAAATTCTAAAAATTAATAAATAATAAATAATATTTAGGTCTCAATTTTAACATTTTACATCTTGTCTATTACTTCTATAACTAATCCAACGCAGATACCCAGAACTTCCTAATCGTTCAGCATGTTATCAAACACAAGTACTTAAAAACT